>NC_043760.1:16758495-17064043 GCF_902148845.1 Salarias fasciatus
CTACTCGGACGAATCTCCCGATTTCTGCCTCGCCAATCGGAAAACGGGTTCACTGGGAACCAGGGGCCGCATGTGCAACAGCACGGCCATGGACATCAGCGGCTGTGACTTGCTGTGCTGCGAGCGAGGCTACCGGGAGGAGACGGTGGTGTTTGAGGAGAACTGCTTATGTCGTTTCCACTGGTGTTGTGTCGTCCAGTGCAAGAAGTGCTTGGTCCGAAAAGAGTTGAGTCTCTGTCACTGATGAACTGAGATCTGAGTAGCCACATTGTTTTGGGTTTTTTTTTTTTTTTTTACCACGTCTACTACTTTTTGAGGTTCTTCCTTCAGCTTGGTTATCATGAGAGAGGGGAAAAGAAGGAGACAGACTTTAGTCATTATCCGTTTTATTCGTTTTTGGTCAGTTAAAGCCACAAAAAGTATCAGTATGAATTAATCCTGAGTATTAAAGGTGTTAATCAAACGTTTAAAAGACATCCCTCTTAAAGAGAAGCAAGAAGGAAAGAAGTTTTTGAAAGAGGACCAAACTTTGTTGTTTGATTATGACTAAAAAGAGGAGCCACACGTCACGCATCTTCACCAGCTGGCACTGTTCGTTAGTATTTCTTGATTCCACCAACAGTTCAACAACTGAACCCAGTCGAGCATCTAAAACCAAAGACTTTGAGTCATCAGAATATGGTGATGTTTCACATTTACTCAATTTTCTGTACTGGACACTTGTATGATTGAAACGCTCTGTTTTGTATTCTCCGTTGTTTTCTTTTTAAGCTCTTCTGAATCCAGCATATCCTCATACCACAAAAACAACAGTTGCTGATAGTTCAAGGATGTTAAAACAACTTCCAGATGGGTGACGAATAAAGGAAAAACGTGAACATTTGACCCATGCGGTGACAGAATCCAGTGGCTCTGTCATGCAGTGGGCGGCATTTCGCTTCAAATCTGTACAAACTTGTTTGTGTGTGAGCAATCATATTTCTCATATGATTAAATGCCTCTTTCCTGATGGGAGTGATTCATAAAGGGCTGCTGGATAGTTTGACGCTAATGGAAATAATATGGTTTGTTGCTTGATCGACCCCTGAAATCAATGTTTTCCAGATCAGCATGTCAACGGGTCGTCTGTACCACCGTCACCGAAACACCAAACGAGGGAATCCCAGGGGTGTTTTCCAGAGATATTCGCAAAGAGGCAATGAAAGGGGCTATTCTTGCATGCAGTCGTCTATTCCTATCGAAACAGCCCCCCCCCCCCCCCCCCCCCCACACACACACACACACACACACACACACACACACACACATCTGGACAAACATACTTAGTTTCACATTCAAGCTCCACTTTTTACCCAATGCTTGATACAAACTGGAAATTTAATATAAAACAGATCAAATAAAGTTTCAAAGAATGTGCGTAGTTAAAAATAGACAGTGTTGCTGTACACGTGATAAACATGTGATCTCTGCGTGGTTCAGTTTGACTCCTGAATGAAATCCCAACACATCATGAGCTGGAAGCAGACAGTAAACGAGGACATGAGTTTTCATACAGCGTTGTTGTTAAAGTTGTGTTTTCACATGTTTTAGTTTTCATATTTTGGTTCAACATGAATAATGTCTCTGAGACAGAGAACAAAAATGGACCTGAGTTTAAACTTTTCAATTTTTATTTAATTTTTTTTTTTTTTTTTTGTCACCCATCTGGATATTCACAAGTATTGCAGCCATAAGCGATAGCGGTTTGTGACTTGTGATTTATGTAATGTGAACATTCGTCACATACCGTCACACTCTCAAGCTAATATATATACTAATATAGTCAATATTACCAGCCAAATCTGATTTGACTTTCAGAATTTCACAGTTTGGATGACAATCACACAGTGATGGTCAGATGATATCTTTCTGTTATTGGTGTGAGGATATGTTAGTCCTGTTTCACACCATAAAATCTTCAGATATGCTTTTTTCCATTTGTTGAATTCTACCTGTTATTTATGTTATTTCAGCAAGAATCATTCTTTTCATATCATAGCAGGATCTCATCGTACCAGAGACTGATTCTTTCACTTTACTTCAAAATAATTGGACAGTGTAATCTTGTGCCTTATATCAGAACCCAAAATGCAAAGAAATGTTAGGACTGACTTTTTTTTTTTTTTGCTACTCCATCAAAATCAAACAAAAGGAAAGGGAAGTGGTGTTGAATTGTTAAGTTTGAAGAACGATTTCATCAACATGCTTTGCAGGAGCTGGCCTACGCTGCCCTGAAAGACTTATTTATAGAAAAATATGATGACAAGACTACTCACTCCCGTCTTTCTGAGGAGCACTTTGGACACAGTGGCTGCCACAGACTTCTTCAAAAGCTTGATAATGAAAACCCTGAGAGGTCGGCTGTTTCTTCTGAACCCTGAGGGAAACATTTATTTCCATGTTTGCTTTAAAAAGAAATGTATATGTTGTACTTTTGTTTATCTGTTCTTATACAGGGCTAATATAATAATGCACTTTGGATGTTAGCTTTTGTTTGATACTTTAAATCCATGTCGGAATGTGTGTTTATGTGTGTGACAGACAAATGTATGAGTGACTATGTGTTTGTGCAGGTTGGCCAGTTATCACCATAACATTCAGTGGAGAGTGATATTGTATGTATTGATGACGTTAAACTGCGTTATGCTGGTTGTTGAAAGCACACTGCTCTTTGACTCTCTGTCTCTGAGCGGGACGGACAAGATTATTTGTTGTTGTTGTTTTAGAGAGGGAGAGCGTTTCCCTGAAACCCATCGTGTCATCTCATTTACACTTTTTTGAGTTTTATTATCCGACAATGTACAGCAAGTATAACATGATGTTGCTTCAACTTCTTCTAATAAGGTTTTTGATTTCTGTGTGCCTGAATGATTTGGTGGGATCTTCTCTTTTTGGATCTTCCAGTTAAGGGTGTGCCAGGACTCACAAATGGAGGAAAATTTACCTGAGATAGCCACATCTTTGTGCAGGGCCAACTAAATTATAAGACACAAGTTCACAATGTCTTAAATGACATCAAAGTAGGTTATGAATTTAAAGGACTGTTCCTAATAAACGCGCCAGTCACTGATTCATTGGTTTGTATATCAGTGTGATTAAAATATTAGTTATTCTTACCAGAACTGACAGAAATGATACAGTTTCCTCATCTTCCTCATTCAAGTGACCCATAATAAGAAAATTCTACAATATTCTTTTATCTGAAATTTATTTAAAAGCAATCCCTTGTTTCTTTTGGTTTCTTTCTGCTATTTATCATTGTATTCTGCAAAAATCATTTCATATTCGGATGTGAGATTCCAGTTTCATTAAAAAAATGTGTAAAGTGACACCGGTGTCCAGTGTTTTGCAAGTTGCTGAAAACGAGTAATGTGTGACAGTTACTGCAATAGAGTAGGAGAGTTACCTCTCTAGTTTTTTGCTAAATAAAGTGAAACAGTCTCTTTTTCTAAAGTCTTAGCAGTGCGCACATAGCAGTATTATTTTAATGCTGCTGTGAGATATTAGCCGAGCTGTCAGCACTGTGCGGGTTGGTGTGATGACTGATTCACTCATTAAGTTCAGCTGAGGTTACATCAGCTGGAACGAGACGCTTTCTAAAATGGAGGTTAGCAGTTCTGGAAAAAATGATTTTTTTTAACAAGTGGGAGCAGCAACAAACCAGCGGAAATAAAGTATCAGTATGTAAACAGCTCTTATAAAAACTAAATCCCGAGCTTTAAGTTTGGAAGACAGTGTCGTAGAAATTACAGCTGAGCATCTTTATGAGTTTGTCTTTTAGTGAAATAGGAATTATTGGAACAGAAGCTCAGGAAAGGAAATAAATATAAGAAAACATTTTGTATTGATTTTGATAAAAATAATAAATTAGCTTGAGATTGACCTATACCTGCATGAGTGAGGTGATGTAGAAGATGGATAGATGGCTAATATAATCATAGTAGTTATACACAAAAGAGTTAGTGCCAAAAGTATTGGCATTATGGTGAGTCTTTACATTATATACTATACAGCTGGAGTCTAAATAACACGCTACTTTGCCGAAACATCAGATTTAGAAAATTAATCAGTATTCAAACTGTGCTGCATCTGTTTTTAAATTCCTGACAGTGTTGAAATGTTTTGCTGTTTCTGATAAGCTTCAGAAAAACTTCAGTAAAATCAGCACCTTGTGGTGTTTTTTTTTTTTTTACCATAAGTTTTGATATTACATGTGACTTTGAAAACTTTGTTGGCAAAATGATTCACAAGCAACTTCAAATATCCTGCATGGAGGAGTGGCACAAAAAGAGCAAAATTTATCCTTTCGACTTTTTTGAATTGACTTTCTGATATCATTTTTTCCCCTGTCTGGATTTTTCCCACCCTCAGTTTTACGAGCCCTGTTTGGCTTTAGCTCTTGTTAGGTTGTGACTTCAGTGATGATTTCCCACCATACGTGATCCTTCCAGCACTCCCAGGATCATTGAGATTCCCACTGCCCGTCAGCAAGAACAGGTATTGTTTTGTGGTATTTATGCAGGAGAAATGAAAAGACAAGGGAATGAAAAAAAAAAAAAAAAAAAGTGGGCCTGTATTAGTTTGAGCTGTGCAAGTTGACACAAGTTCATATTTTCCAGGAATTTGTTGCACGGTGGTGCGCAGCACTCGGCCAGGAGTTGCGTTTGAGGCATGAGGAGGTTAGGTCAGGGAGGAGGAAAATGCCATCGGGCAATCAGCTCCCCTCGACCCCCGAACTTCACTCCACTCCACTCCTCTCCTCTCCTCTGCTCTCCTCTGCTCTCCTGTCTCTGACCTGTCCGGGCAGTCAGTGCTGTGCGGGCAAAGCCAGAAAAAATAGACAAGTGAGCCGATGGATTTATTGGAGCATTGGTATAAATACAGTTGCCTTTCGACATCTGTGGGTCTGCATGTGTGTGTATGTCTTTGTCAGTGTGAGCGTGTGTGTGTGTGTGTGTGTGTGTGTGCATGTACATATGGGTCCACAAGTCCAGGTTGGAAGAGGCATATTTTTTTTCCACGTGTCCCCCTTTTAAGAGAGGAACAGTGCCTGGGAAATATACAACATCTTCCCCAACGGCGATGACTTTTAGCCTCCACCTCTGTCGACTGTTAAGTGGTTGCCACACATGCAAGAGAGGAAGCCTCACACGAGCATTAATGAGGGGTTGTCGCTGTTAATGGATCTACAATGCTACTCTGCAGACAGTCGTTCCTGTAGATCAGTCAGATAAATAGAGTCCTGTCATCGTCTGTTACCTGCGGTGGAGTCCTGGTGGTCCGCTTGGCTTTATTTACCGTTCATTTACCGCTCGAAATCCATTTTTGCTTGTGGCAAATACAAGAAGGAGTTCTCAGGAAGAATAGCAACGTGGAGGGGATTAAACAAGTGAGCCATGGCAGAAAACAAGCATCAGGGGAGAGGAAAGTGAGGAACAAAGGGGGGGTAAAGAGGGGTAACCTGACACTATAATGTTCATCCATTTGTGTGAACTCTCCTCCGATCCTCTATCAATCTAGCTGTGAGATGTTGCTTACAGAAAGGGCACATCTCCAGATCAGCTCCGTGTGGGGTTTCATCAGATACCAGTGACTGTAATTATAAAAGTTGAAGAGACGCACGTTGCCTGTTTTATACAAACCCTAAAATAAAGCTTCTTTTATTGAAAGAATGATCTCGCTGAGTAGAAATCCTCACACTTTCACACCACAGAAGAGCACATTCTCAGGTTTGAACACATACGCATGAATACACACAAGCACATGACCTCTGGATTGGCTCTGAGTGTTTAGGAGAGACAGTGATCTTTCTGAGTTAATGCAGGCCCTGGAGGTGATGGCTCAGCTGCTGCCTAAGTCCCACAGCCCACCCAACTCGGCTGCTGGTGCGAAGAGATTTAATAGTCCATTCTGAGCACAACATCACATCTTTGCTGCCTTGTTGGTAAAAGCTTGCCTCGAGGACCCTCGGATGACATTTACTGTACAACAAAACACTTTGGGAGTGTTAGACTAGACTTATCTTGCACGGGTGTTGTTCCTGAACCCGAGAGGGGAGCGGAGCGCCGAGCCAAATAAAACGCTTTGGGCAAGACAAAAACATCCCAGCTGAAGTAAGTTTCACTTTAAATTGTATTTTGGAAAAAAAAAAAAAAACAGCATTTCCCCTTCAGACAAACGCTACGTGAGAAAATCCGAGCGCTCGTCTTGTGGAACCTGTCATCATTGCAACATCCTGAAACAACACTTGCTCACTCGAGAAAGACTCACTGACCCACATCATTGTTGTGGGTGGACAAACACCGAGATGACCTCGCAATTACTCATCCCTCCGTCCGCCACGCACGGTCCCGCTCGCAGCCGTGTCATTTATCAAGCTCCGTGTCTCCCTGCCCCGCGTCCTCGCCTTCTTTCCCTGTTATCTTGGGTTGTGAAAACATGGCTGCCCGGAGGTTGGTGGGGGAGACAAGAGGGGGTCTAATGTCTGTTGTGGCTGCTTTGGCTCAGGGTCCGTTCCTGTGTGAAGTCAGGGCAGGCCTCTTTCTCTTTAGGAGAGAGATAATAAACACGATTGTTTGTGCAACAACAGTCGTCTTGATGGGAAACAGACGAAAAAGGTTGCTGACTCTGCACATGTGTACATGTAACTTGTAATCAGATTACTCTCCAGCTGATCCATATTCAAACGGAGTGAGATGTGAAGAAAGTCAGAAAGACCCTTACTGGGAGGTGAAACCCTTCCTTCTGTGAAATACTATATGTTCAGTCCTAAATAGTTCCAGTAGCATGATAGGACAGAATAGCAGGTTTGAACGGTGTTTATAAAAAATGTAATCTGTTATGTCTGTTGCACAGTGTGCTTTACAACGCATGTGCCGGACAGATTGAGACCATCCATTTTGCTGTTTGACCACCAGATGGCGTCCTTGGAGCAGGAAGTTGAATTGAGGACGCTTTACTTCCACTGGAAGGTTTCAAAAAGGATCAAGACTGAACATCATGTAACATTTGATTGACTCAAACAAAAGAGAAAGCAGACTCCTGTAGGGTAAAGCACAGGTACAGACGGATTGTTGGTGTGTGTGCTTGTCTGTGTCATGTGCAGTGTATTTTCTGGGAAAAGCAGAAAAGAATTTCCATATTTTAGTATTAATGAACAGTATGTAGAGCTTTGCAAAAAGGTGCTAAGTCAGTAGCATCTGCTGCCTCACAAACCTCCAGAATTGAACTACAAATGGACAAAAACACATCTTAAACATGCACACACCCGCAGACAGATGAAAACCTTTTGACAGAGCAACACACAAACACGGTGTAATCATCCCCAATTAGGAATACCCAGGGGTAAGTGAGGCCGTAAGCAAAACAAGCACATCTGACGTCTGTGTGTGTGTGTGAGTGAGTGAGTGTGTGTGTGTGTGTGTTTTCTCTTATTTCTCTCTTTGTGGGGCTTGACAACATGGTGCCCACTACTTTTTTAGGCCAAATTGTTTCATGGGGGTGTGTGAATGCATAACTATGATGATGTGCGTTGAAGTTAGACTCAGGCTCAGAATTTGGGATAAAGTGTGTTGGATTGAAGGGCGAGGACACGCATGTGTGTGTCCCTAAGTAGAAAATGCTGGACTCCACAACGTCAGACGTGTTTTCAAAGGAAGTTTCGGGGACAAGTCTGAGAGCAGGTGCACAGTGTGGTAAGTTTGTGTGTGTTTCGTTGCTATTGCCTCTGTGTAGACAGCTCACTCCAACCTCCACATCTGGACCACCTGGACCCAACAACACCATCCTCAGTCCCAGACATCAGGATCCTCCCCCCACACTGCGGTGATGTTAAGGGTTAACAGGTGGTTTTTGTGCCAAGGTTACAGGTTACAGGCAGGATTAGGATTAGGCACATGATGCCATATGATTACAGTTAAGGTTACGATCGAGGGCTTGGGAATTCATATGGCCAGCCAGTGAGTCCCGCAACATTACATTACACATTGAACATTACAAGACACTAAATAAGTTCATTTCTAGACTAAATCCTAAAGATGCAACTTTCTTCGAGTATAGCAGCAAAAACAACAAAAAACTTATGTTTTCATTTGATGGCACATTACCAACAAGTTACAGGAAATAAAACGGCATCTGCAATCCTTCTGAATAACATGCATGTTTACAAATGCAAATCTGTTCTCTAAGGAGATTAAGGTGGAACTAAAGCTCGTAATTGAGCAGTTATCTCTGTTTGATTATCTTCATTACAGATATAATCACTGGATAAAGTCTCTATAGATGATGGTCCAAATTAAAAAAAAAAATCAAGGCAAGTTGATTCCAGCAGTAACCTGAAGGCCACTTGATAGAAAACAAAAGTGGAAAAGAGTTTAAATAAAAGAAAAACAGCACTGTCTTTCTCTCGTCTTGAAGATTTCTTCTTTCTTTTTTCCCATAAATACAACACAGATAATATTTTCTTATCTACTCACCAATGAAAATTTCAGCCTCTCACTTTGGTGCCTGTTTTGTTAAAGGCTGAAGTTTTATCTTCTCTGTGCGTACTTTCTGCGAATCATTAGGATCGTCGAAAATAATGGCCGTTCTCACAACTCAAGGATATTTTCATTCCCCACAGATACAAGATAATTGATTGGAAACACATTGTGGTCCCGGCATGGGATTACAAAAAAAGATAAAACATGACTAAGTAAAAAGAAATAAAAATAAAAATCTGTCTAATATCATGCAAGTGTTGCTGGCACAGGGCAGGTAGAATGCGTGCAGATCTCAAGCATAACATGAGGGTGTATGTTTAGAATATTACAACACACTGAGATGAAGTTAAGATAAGAGTCATATTGAAGTCATAGTCAGTCACAGTGAAGAAATCAGATCCCCGCTGATTTACCTGCTGATATAAATTCAATACTTTTGTTAGGATAACGATAAGATTCTACGATAAGACCTTACAATATCACGCTGATGCTTTTCAGAGCCAGGATGGATTTTTAAAAAAAAGCGTGTGAGAAAAAGGTAGGCGAAAAGGCTCATATAAACAGATCAGCCATAACACTATGGCCACCTGCAGTATATTGTGTAGGTCATGTTTTTCAGAGCCACAATTGACCTTTGAACCACTTTCGGCTCCAGTAACTCATCTGTCCAGACCGCACGGGAAAGCCTTCATGATGTGGATCAAAAAGCCCCGACCGCCTGGGAGCCAGTCCCAAGCTCTCTTCTTTTCCTTCCTTGGTCACTTTTTTTTTTTTTTTTTTGATAGATGTTGACCACTACAGACTCAGAACTCCACAAAAGATCTGCAGCTTTGGAGATGCTAATACCTAGTAATCTCGGCATAACCATTACACTTCAACTGAAATCCTTAATTAACATCCCACTGGGCTTTTCGGCTTTTCACGACAGCAAAATGCAAAGCATTAGATAAGTTATTCACAATATTAGCTTGGAATCAAAGTAAATTGATATTTTGTCTATGTTACAGGAATGCAGTAGTTAAAATTGGTGTGGATTTCACACGAGACTCAATATTTTCTTGGCAAGATTTATAAATTTGCACATTTCCCAGATAAAGTTATATTTATTTATCTATCTTTTTTTCTTTTTTTTTGTCCTCTGCCTTGCAGTCCTGAAGCAGACAGTTTGTTTCTCACATCGACTAATTCACAGAAACTGTGACTTGAGATGGGTTTGAAACAAGGCTTCATGCAAGCAAACTGTAAACCCTGTAAAGGTTTTGAGATATTTTGGAAATTTGAAAATTCTGATTTCAATTTGATGCAAATCTTCCCATTTTTGATATGCAGTCCACTAGCAAGTGGCATAATTATTGTTTTCGACTCCATCTGCCAATCGTCAGTTTGTCTGTTTTTTTCTTCTCCAATCTATGAATACTTTTTCCTTTTCGCCTTCTCATTTTCAGTGACATATACTGATGCCCGGGGCAGATTTTTTTAAAACTGGACACATTTGTCCCAACATGACATGACTCCACAGCTGCTCCCTCGGTTGTACTGTTTGTCCTTTTCAACAAGTCACACAAATCACTCGCAAAACATGCCGCCTTGCACATGAACGAAAAAAAAAAAATGGAACCACTTTTGTTTGCCGACAGCATTGTGCAGCCACACTGTTTTTATTTTTCCTCTCCGCTTGCCCTCTGCGCTCTCATGAGCACGCTCGTGCGCCCAGCCAAGAATTTGCTTGTTAGAAGTTTGTTACTAGAGCTGAGCCTTGTAATTGACTAACCTCTGCTCGGCGGCCGCGCTCCTCTGCTTTGCTCGTTTTCATCGGCTATGTCCAAAAAACTATCCAAGAAACGTGAACTGCTCCTGAACTCCCCACTCGGAGAGACGCTGCGTGCGAGGGTGTGACAATCATAACTTATACTTGTTCCTATACGGCACACAGTATACTGTGGCGGTGTTGTTGCTCCATGTGCCGGGGTAAGGAAAGGCCAGGGCGCAGAGACAGAGGATTAGGGATTTGCAAAATAGCCACGAGCTATCTTTAAATAAACTGACAGCTGTAATTATACCTGACTCTTTTTCATAAATTCTATCAGCAGAACCTCCTACTGAATTTGTGCATCGTCCGTGCATTAAGAGGTGAAAGTAACCAGGAAACCGACTCTGAAACTTCTGCAAGAATTCTGTCAATCTGAAAAAAAGAATCTGTTGAAGTAAAAGCAAAACTAAAGAGCCAGTTACTGTCCTGTTTAAAAGTCAGGACACAATGGGACTCACCTCCGATGTGAAGGCCGGTAATATACAGCTTCTCCATTTATACGCAGCGCCTTCCACTTTACAAATGTCAATGCAGCAGCCATGTCAAAGTTGCTACGGCTTTCAGAGAGGAATGAAAGCAACAATGTTGTTGACCTTTGCAGTTCACAGGAAATGATCTCTGCTGCACATACCGACATATAAATTGTAAATGGAGTTCAGCTCTGTGGTGCTTTTCTCACGGTTTCAGCACTTTACATTGTTAGACACGTTCACCCACACACTCATGTAACAATACTGATGGGCGCCGTGCGAGGCAAATAACCTTCTTTGAGAAAAATCTGGGGTTCAATGGTCAAGGAGAGTTCAGCGTATGGACAGGGGAAATGGAGAGGGTCATCTGTACAACTGAATGTTTAGAAACCAACACTCCACAAATCAAGTGCTCAAGCTTTAAACTTCTACGTTAAGTTCACTTTGGAGCTGGTCTCGCTGTGGATTTCTGCGTGATTAATGTACAGCACACTCCACACACACAGCCGCAGCTGAAAAAAATATGAGGCGGGTGTCAAATTACAAGAACTCAATGCCAGATGTCGGCGAGTTCAGCATAAGTAAAAGAGTCCTCCTGGTAGCCGGCTAATGAAAACAAAGGGAAACAAACAGAAGCCAAAAAAAGGTGCGTTGACAGATGGGGAGTAAACTGAGGACCCAGAGTCACACGTCAAGCTTGCCTCATATCACACAAGGAGATGACACAAACTTTGTTTGAACAAACCTGTGAGATGTTTTGCTTCTCTTTTTCAGTTTTTTTTTTCTTTATGTTAAGCCAAACCTGTACAGCTCAGTTATAATCTCATATTCAGAAGTCATGACAGGCACGACGTCAGTGTTGATGTAGACATTTGTAAAAGTTAAAAAAAAAAATACTACCTGTAATTCTCTTCCTCTTTTCCCACAAATTTGTGACACAGTTTTTGCATCAACTTAATATAATAGATTATCTTTTTGTGATGGAATAGAAGTCATGTAGGATTTAATTGGCTAGTTTTATAATACATGTGATTTATAACAAGTTATCAGTTACATAGGAAACTATTCCCTGTTTTTTCAGGGGAAGGTCGGTGAAATACATCATAATGCAAGAAGCTGTCTTCATTGTGTCAGACTACGTGACAAATTCCGTTTTAATGTTCTCTGTTGGGCTTCAGCAGCACTTGAATCTCCCATTGAGAATGTAAGCAGAAGAAACTCAGAAACATGCAGCTCCATATGTAATACACACTATAGTGGTAAATTACTGCCGTTCCATGATACCACTAAAAGTTAACAATCTGATTGCACAAGACCGTAAACCATATATTCATGAATACTGTATGACCTAATGTGTTTACATGGCACTCGCCACCAGACTGTGAAAACTTAGCTCAGTCATGTCTGTCCCGGCAGGACAATAAAGATTCAAATGAACCCGACACTGCAACTCCACGAAAATACAGGCGCTGTTGGGGGAAAAAAACGCTGTGTTTTGGTTTATTATTGAATTAAAGGTTCAGCGGTCTCGTGTTTCATGTAGCAGAGCAAGTGAGAGCAAGCAGTGCAAGATAAAAATAATAAAGGTTTTCGAGACCTGCAGGAAAATCACGTTACAACGAAAACCTTCATGGACGAAAAGCGGGAACTGTGAAACGGAGCTGGCGTGAACATTTGACCAAAATAAAGCCTCTGCGTCTCTGGACACAAGAGTCAAGCTGAACTGAGAATAACAGTGAAACGTTTCCCACATCATTTTTAATGAACCCAGCTTCTCGCTGCGAGGAGAGGGAATCTCTGAGTGTGTGTATGTGTGTGCGTGAAAGTGTGTGAGGGAGTGAGACAGCAGACGACGGGTTTCTTGGCAAAAAACTCCAGTCCAGATGTGAAGGTTTTCTTAAATATGTCCGTGTGTATGAAGGTTCGAGCGCACAATATCGTTTCCCCTATGAATATGTAATGTGTGAGAAAAAAAGCACTGCTGCCTGGTGGGAGCTCCACTTGTCATTCAAAAAACAGAAGAAAAAAAAGAAGAAGAAAAAGAAAAAACAGGCCACTAAATCATCACCTCTGAAACATTTTGCAGATTTTTATACTTAAATGAAAACAGGTGAGCATGATAGCTGCTAATGATGTTAGCATAAACCACAATGACTCAGTGGTGAGTTAAAAATGTGGAGTGAGTGACACTAACTGCAAGGCCGAACACCAACTCCAAACACATTAGTCATTATAATAATAGAAGTAGTCATGATAGGTTACGCTTGACTTTATGAACTCTACAGATTTACTTACGATCTCATTATTTAGATGATCAGATAAGTGAAGATTTGTTTTTTTTTTCTTCTAAGTTCAATGCTCTGTCTTAATTGTTATATCTGACGATACATTCACTGACTCAGACTATGACCTTCTCTTGTTTATGATGGGTGCTATAATGTTCTCCTATCACCCGCTGCAGTTTCTCAGGTCAAAAGGCTCAACATTTTCACTACATCAATACTGTTTCAGTCATTTTCTCAGATTTAAAAAAGAAATTCATTTGTTTGATTTATTTCATTATATCAGACTTCGCTTTGACACCTTCTCTTTGTTTTACCGGACCGCCTCACTGCGTCACAATCACTGTCCTCCCTACAGATGTTTCTAATGCTCCATGTGAACAGAGATGTGGCGACGGGGGTGCTTCGGCACTGTTTATAAAAAATACTGTGAGTAATGTTATCATCAGTCATGATGGGAGTGAGAATGATCCAGATGACAGTGTGCAACACATCCTGTTGTCGAGCTGGAGTCAAATTCGCAAAACCACGAGAAGCAGCCTTCCTTAAATGCCTCAAAATTATTTTCTTTCCAAATTGTCCGGATCAGAGCGCTGTGATGAATCCCTCTGGGAGACAATTTGATGTGGGATTGCTTCCCCTGATCTGTTAAATTTGTGTACGGCGACTTAATTGCGTCTGAGCGCTGAACTGGTGTGGCGTTTTACAACTCTGGTGACTCCAGGCTGGCAGAATGCTGCGCTGGGGGGTGGGGGGGGGGGACAGATTTTTATTTGTGGCTTCTCAATCTTTATTCTGAGCTGCTCATAAAGCACTGAGATGAGTGATATCATGTGGTCTTCATCAACAAGGGAGCTTTTTGTTATATTTTATAGCCATTTAAATGGAAAGATTAAAGACCATGACACACAGTCATGGTTAGACGGCAATGGGAACCAACAACTTTAACAACTCCTCATTTCTTCACGTTTGTTCTGCTTACAAAGCCTGAGGATCTTCACATTCTCTCTATTCAGACTTTCCTATCATGTGCCAGTTCCACATCTTGTTTTGTTTCCTAATTGATGCTACCCAAGAGGAAGGTCAAAATACATCTCTTTTTCACATGATGTTCACTTTTCCTGCCACATTTTGTTTCAGTTGGCCTTTGAAAAAAAGATGTTTGATTCGCTCCGGAGAACATTTATGGAGTATGACCAAAGTTTTTTTGAACTCAACAGTTCACCAGAAGCATGGACTGTCCATTGTGCTCATGAGGAAATGGGAGATGGGAAAAAATCCTATGTCCCACAGGGAAGGGGAAACTTTTCAAAGTCGCAGACTATCAGAGTTTTCTCTTAAAAGCATGATTTACCCCACTTGACACAGCAGTGGTTTTCATGAAAGTTAAGATATGTACTCACTCCTGGTTATACTGATCGCTTATTAAAGGAAAACAAAATCATGTCAGTAAAATGTACCGCTCATGCTGTTCCTGGAGCAAAATACAACACAGAATATCAGAACTGATTTGTTTTGATATTAACATTTTTGAGATGACGCTTCCCTTACTTTATGGAAACAAAAGACAAAGGTCTTCCAGTGAAAACATTAGCCCGGCCCAAACATGTGAAGTCGTTAGAAAGAACACCTCAAATCCAGGCTGTTCAGCCTGTTTGCACAGAGTTTGCATGTTCTCTCTCTCTCTCAAGGTGTCAGTGTACAGAACTGTCTGGATTTGCATTGTGACAGACCGTTGACCTGTCCAGTGATTTCTGTCTTTGCACATATTCAGGTGGAAATGGCCATAGTCTCCTGCTGTGACCCTGACTTGAATGAAGCAGAAGATGGATGGATGGATGGATGAATTGGTGGATGGATAAATGAATGAATGGATACACAGTTCCCAGGGCCAACCTGATTGGCCTTTGAATATATCCAGACCAGTAAAATGCTGACATTATAAGTTGTCAATACAATTTTTGAACAATTCTAAAATTTATTTAAGCTGTTTTGAGAAAAGTGCAGTGAAATGTGTTTTAATTGCAACATTTTTAACAGCCTTCAAATTTCGTAATTTCACATTTTTAGGTGTTTTATTTGTTATTTCTACACTTGACAAGTCATTATGTGGCCAGAAAGTCCATAGTGGGTCATTTTGTGTCCATAAACTATGTTTAATACCAATGAATGATGCGGTTTCAGAAAGTTTAAATGTGAGTCAAGAGTGACCTGTTCCGCTTCACTATAGTTTGTTGATGCTTCATAGTTCTTACTTCATAGTACAATTATTACACTACAAATATTTCACAGTTTGCATGTTTGGGATCATAAGTATCACATTTTGTGAACAAATCCCATCTCCATAGCAGAAAGCTGTCATCGCTGAGCCTGGTTCTGCAAAGGTTTCTTCATTTTAAAAGGAAGTTTTTCCTTTCCACAATCACTTACTTTTGCTCATGCGGAACTGAAAAGTGCTTAGAAATGAATGTGTTGTACTTGTCGCTATATAAATAAAGCTGAATTGAACATGAAAAGAAAATATCAGAAAATGAACAAATCTTAACCTGTCTTTTAATTCTTTAATTTTGTTAGCATTTTATATAATCTTATTTGCTTTTGTTTTTGTTTTTATTCAGGAAGATGCATTTAAGTAAGTGAAAAACTTCAGAACTGCGGAAAGAGTGCAAGTTACAAGGACAAGCAGTGACAACCTAGCCTCGTAAACCAGACCCGCCCACTCCTCATCCACATGGATTTGAAGGTGAAGGAGCCCATAGGAACTTCTTGCAGGGGGTGCCGGTTACTCCTTTGACTGACAGCGCACTTCAGCCAATCAGCGCTTCAGAACAAATACGTCATCAAAATGCATTAGCTTCTCTAAGGGTTAGCATTAGCTCATTAGCTCTAGCTTCCTTACACGCAAAGAAACGCTAAAACGTCTTTTCCTGTTAGGAACTCACCAGGCGCAGTCTCTTGCTCTTGCTTGATTGTTGTAATGCTTGGTATTTTGGCTATAACTTGACTGATTGCAGCTTTCAGACGATGGTTAAAGTTAAAGTCCGTCATCTCCGATACGCGCAGCGATAGCGTCACTTCCGGTTTAGCCACCGGAATTCGCCAAAAAAATTTGAAAACAAAAAGCGGCAACGCTGATTGGCTCGGCCGTTTCAGGACCGGATGAAATCCCCCTCTATGGGCTCCTACCCGGACTGAGCCCAACTCCAAAATCCAAACGCGGATGAGGAGTGGGCGGGGCTGGTTTACAAGGTAAGTGACAACCTGTGTAGAAGAAAATAAAACATTCATAACAACTGCCTCATGCCTACCAAGACCTTAATTATATATTATTTACTGTTTTTTTTATTAACTATTTTCTTGTAGATACTCATATTGTCCTTTTACTTCATCTTTTAAGCACTTTAATAATCTGGAAGAAAGGTGAATTATTAATGATTGATTGAATATTGATCATCTGGATTAATAAGTCTCTGATTCTTTGTAATCTCCCCTACCAACTTTTCTACCTTTTTTTTCTCCACTCCATTATTCATCATCAGGTGATAAAAAGTTTGCCTCCTCTTCGCCCCACTCTGTAGTCTTCACAGTCATCCTCAGCATCTTTTCCTCGTGCGAGTATAGATCTGGTGCGCCTCGCAGAGCAGAGCAGAGCAGAGCAGAGCAGAGGGCCCTGGCTAAGTGTTTTCTTGTCTCCTTATCTAGAGGGATCTCTATCCCGCTTTAACGAGGCACTTGACCTCCCTCTGCGCACTCCGACTCCCCGAGTGACGCAAAAAAGTGGGCTGGCGAAGCGCTAAGTGCAGCAGTTTAGAAGACTATCGGTGCGCACTGAAACATCACTGCTCAAGTAGGCTTCATTTAGTGCGCCTATATACGTCCCGCCGTCTCCTCCTGGATGTTATACCAACGCAAACACGTCTCTGGCGGAGCGAGCGGCGTGCGCCCGGATGTTTTGGAGGAGAAAAGCACTGGCTGTCCCTCCAACTAGTAGCGACCTCCTTCATTCAGTAAGTTTGGAGGCTGATGAAACTTTTTCTTGAATGAGAACTGCGCCGCTGGCTGGCACATCTGGACGCAGGAGGAGCTGTCAAGACCTGATCCTGATCCCCTCTCCCTTGATTTTTCACCAAGTTTGAGACGGAATATTGGAATTAGATTGAACTAAACGCTACACTACAAATTTTGCAAGTTTTTCTTTTTTTTTTCTTTTCTTTCTTTTTTTTTTTTTTTTTATTTAAAAGGCGCAAAATGGATCACTTGCTGCTCAGACTGACATGCATCCTGGTGGTTATCTGTCTCTTGGATAAAAGGTGAGTTTGAACTCTTAATTAAATGAAGTTGAGCTTTCATGTCAGACAGTTCTAAAGTATTTTTTCTCAAACCTGTTTCAACAAGTTTATGAATTGTCTTCATCACGTCAAATTAAAGAAGTGCAGTTACATTTTTAAACAATTTCAACTTTACTTTACTATATAGCCCACTGTATACAGGGTGGTTTGTTTATAAAATAATAGCGTGTGTAATTAAAGTTTGAAAAAAACTTTGGAAATAATTCAGTCAAATTAATTTGCATTCAGTCCTACAATTTTAGTGTCTGTCATGCTCAACTGTCCTTTCACGCACCCTCTTCTAGTCAAACAAAGTTGGTCATCAGTCAAAGCTCCGTGTGGACAGATTGCTGTTGATCTGGATCAACAGTCCAAACAGGAAACAACTGATAGAAACTGAAGGAAAACTGGCATTGCCAGCAGACAAAACATAATGCCACCGAGCATGACAGGCATGGCAGATGTAAAATAACTACCCTGATAATGTGCCAGGTTGTGTTTGAATATTCCATTTATTGTCCGAAAGAGAAGTCCTTTATTTTAAAGAGTTACAGACACAAGATGCACAACAAAACTGTAAAAAAAGAAGTAGTATGCAAAGCATAGTGTCTTCCCTACACCTGGGTATTTGTGTGTGCATGTCAGGGTGTGCTCAAACATGTGTGAGTGCAGATTGATGTGTGTGTGTGTGTGTGTGTGTGTGTGTGTGTGTGTGTGTGTGTGTGTGTGTGTGTGTGTGTGTGTGTGTGTGTGTGTGTGTGTGCCTAGAAGTATGCGAGCTCACGGCTGCATGTGCAGTTGTGATTTTCAGTCCTGTGGACACTGAGATGCACAACCGGTGATTTTTGCTTGTAGGGAAAATGATAATGAAAAAACCCCTTCTCAGCTCTTTAGACCATCATCAGCAAAGGCTGTGTTTTCCTTGTTACTGTTGTTACTGTTTCTCTGTGAAGTTGAAAGGAGCTCAGGTTGCTGTCAGCTGAATTACTATTGTTCACATGATTGATCTGCAGCCCGACGATCAGACTGTTCAGTGCACTGGCACACCTTACAGCGGCTGAGAAACTGTGTGGGGACAGTATATTTTTTTATTGATACAGTGAATACAGAAACAAGCTTATATTTTATTTAATTAGCATTTCTTTTCCAAAATGTCTTTTGAGTGATCATGTCTTCCCATGAATAGGTCATTAGAGGCCAAACTTGGTCAAAATTATAGAACAGAAAAGAGAAAAGATCCAGGTTTTATTGCAGATATTATTGTTGAAAACTCATACGACCCTGAGGACTCAAGCATTCCTACTTTTTGTCCCCTGCAAGTCTCAAAAAATTAACATTCTTTGCTTGACTTTGGCCATAACTTTTTGAGATTGGATCGATCTGAAAAGCAAAGACATAACAATAGATTCAAGGCTGCATTTTCTCATCAAACTGCCTGCATCTGGAGATGGTTTCACAAGTGTTAACACAGTGTGTCTATTTTTGAAGTTTTACGGGAATCAACTCTGCTGGGGACCGTCAAGTCCGGGCATTTTTTTGGTACTATGGGAACTAAGCATTTGCGTGACACCCAAGGAACAATAAAGTAAACCTTACGAGTCCAAACTAGACTTTTGTGAGTAAAGGAAATGAAAGAAACAGATAGGAGAGACTTAAAGTGTACTTTGGTCCTTGTCAATTACTGGAATTGTATGCTTCTTCCAGGGTAGACTCCAATGAAATCTTGGGCCTGAAGCTTCCCAACATCGAGCCGATCCTGAATGCCAACACGGTGTGTCTGACACTGCCAGGTTTGACACGGCGCCAGCTGGAGGTGTGCATGCGCAACCCAGATGTGACGGCTTCAGCGATCCAGGGAATCCAGATTGCCATCCACGAGTGCCAGCACCAATTCAGAGGTCACCGCTGGAACTGCTCGAGTCTGGAGACCAGAAACAAAATACCCTACGACAGCATAGTCTTTAAAAGAGGTTAGTTTGATGGCATATGTCTGGGGGGAAAAAAGCATCCTGGTGTATGACTTTGGTTGAACTCACATTTCAATTTCTTCTTTTTGCATCTTTTCCTTTAAAAGTTGTAGATTGAAGTACACACACACACACACACACACACACACACACACACACACACACACACACACACACACACACACACACACACACACTCATGAGGTCCTCCCAATGCTCAGCTTTTCTCTGATCACTAGGGAGGGTAGGTTTCCATTTTCTGACCAGCAAACCGTTTCAATGAGCTGTACAAAAGAGCGGGTTGCTTCGGGATCAGTTAGTCACCTTCTGATTACCAGAGCCTGTGCAGATCAATTTTCGCGGATGCTTTGTAGTGCATTGAGCTTTGCAAGTTGGCCACAAAGGATGAAAGAGGATCTTCAGAGCTGAGAAGTCCTCAGATGGCTTCATCCCAGGTTATCAGTTTCTCGGCACCTGGGTGGACAGCACAGCAGCGGAGTTGGTAGTTTGAGTTTCAAGTCTAGTTGGCTATTAATTTTTTAAAGAGCAAGGAATGAAGAAGTTCCCAAAGCTGGGGTTTCTGTGCAAACAACATGTCTAACATCTTAGATATTTCAGAGACTTCTGAAAATTTACCCATGAGGCCTGACTGTGATACATGTGTTTATAATAATGATAATGTTGAAATCATTTTTATGAGTCGAGAGATTTTTTTTTTGAAGTAGTAAATTATTTTTCTCCACCTTTATGAAACTTCAGCTTATCTCCATTTTGAAAAAAAAAAAAAAAAGATTCCAGTGAAATACAGCTTGTACTTTTTCACCTCTGGTGTTACTTTCACTGCTCACTGACTTGTTGAGAGGCTGTTTGTCATTATTAATAGAGGCAGTTGCTGGCTGTCTGGCATCCCTCGTTTGCCCCGGGTGCAGAAACTCCAAACCACTGACATAAACAACTCTTTAAATCAGATGATTCATCTGTTACATGTTGATACGACCGTCCACAGTAGCAAAGAGATGGATACAACTTAATGTGCTGCAGCCATTTATTGCATGCAGCTTTGCGAAGAGGGGAGGGCGCTCTTTCAATGAGACACACTTACTGACACGGATTATATTACGCTGTGGAGATTAGCACAAGATGTCAGTGCAACAAGCCGTAGAAAATTAACAGACCGTTGCACGGAAGGCTTATGTATACCCAGTCAGTATTTTTGTTTTACACTGAAACAAGTTTATCTGTGGTTTTAAACAACTTGTGCAGACGAAAATTGAAATAAAACAGATGTAGTCGAACCGCCCTCCTCTCATGCTATCTGTCAATGGAAAGCACTGTTCAGTTTCTTCATATGACTTTTTTTTTTTTTTAATTTCCATCCATCCATTTTTTATTTCAATTCATCCAGCTTTGGTTTATGAGAGCGGCTACTTTGTTTTAGCGTCTGATCCTACCATGTCAGACGCTGGATCTCCTTTGGCTCTGTCACAGATCTCTCTGCTGATGGTCTTTGATAACTTTTATGGGCCAATGTTCATCCCTGTTTAGCTTGCATAAAAAACTAGGCTAAAGAGGATGCCATGCACGACATGGATGGACAGAAATGGGAGAATCGGTCCCTCACTCTCCGTATCCTTCTTTCCCCGTCACTGTGTCTGTGTCGTCCCTTGCCGGTAGCTCCTAATGCTTTTACTTTCCTTGCCAGTGCAAGTGCTTGTGAATTTGCTCTCAGCACTTTCCCAACTCTCGGCGGCAAAAGCATAAACCTGTTTAGTTGGTTTCTGTAACACAAAGTGACAGTTTCCTTTGAATCTTTAATTCATTTTGCCACTTCCTCTGCCATCAGTTCAGCCGGGCGTGCCACAGTCAGTGAATTATTTGTAAGATTGATTTGTTCCCAGTCTTCCGGGGACCCACGTCGCGGAGCCCAGCTCAGAGCTAAATCAGGCTTTCTGCATATGAGGATGTGCCTAAGTGACATCCCTCTTCCACCTTGATGGGTCAAGGTGGTACGATGGAGGCAGAAGGGGCAGGTTGTGATTTAGTGAGTCAAATCATAAAGTAGCCCCTTATGCAATCTGTTTTTTAGTTCAGAATTTTTTTTCGAGATTGGTTTTTGATTTTCTTTCAGATTTCTCTTTCCCTGAAAAATTTTTATTCGAAACATTTGCATCTATGAACTGGCTGATGAACACCTGATTGGAGTGAGAGGCTCCTGATTCGGCTTTTTCACCATCAGTAGATTCAAGTATTCTGAAGCAGGCAGATATTTGACAAATGCTGGATGATGATCCTCCAGGACCAGGGTCACACACTCTTGCAATAGAAGCACCCTGTACCCGACCCTTGGATAATTACTTATATTATATAGTGAGAAATTGTATTTCTCTCAACTGTGAAGGAACAATAGGCCCGGTATGATGACGGATTTCGTCATATTGATGGACGTGAAAGCTCTTTTCCTCCAGAAGTTAGTAGAGACAGAACATACAGATGACCCTTGTGGGAGATATTGGAACCAGAACCTTGATTGCAAACTCTGTGTCACTTTTTTGTTAATTTAAAGGTGGTAAAATGTCAGTGGGTTCCTGGTGGTGAAATAGTTCTGCGCTATCGCCGTCCCACAAAGAGAAGGTCCCAGGTTTGATTGAATAAAGAAAAAAGCATTAAGAATTGTTCACAAGGTCGGCTTCCATTAACACACTAATCCACTGTTTCTACATTCAAAATCTTTGAAATTTATGGATCTCGTAGAGTGTAAAACTATCCAAATAATAAACAAAGCAGGGAATATTTTATTACCACATAATAATCACAAATTGTTCTGTGAAAGAAAGAAAAGTTATCATCTGAGGGGAGAGCTCCATAAAGTTCATATAGTCTGAACCACCCTGAAGAGTTTGTTTCACAATACGTGGAATAAAATTATGGAACAAATGATCTGTGGAGACCAGAGAAATCTCAAATGCAGCTGAATTTAAACAGACATATAAACAACTGATATTGGCAAGATACAGGATTCTGTGATGAGAGGGTTGTTTTGTTTATGGTGTGTCACTGAGTGATGGGTGTTGTTTAACTGTAGGCTTTTAGCTCATAGAGGCACTGAAATTATCGAATTGACAAAGATGAATGGGGGTAGGATTCAATCAGCTTTTGAGTTCTTCCTACTCCCTTTCGGACATGTATAACAAGACTTATTACGCATTTGGATGTTCTTTTTTTTTGTATTTCTTTTATACTCCTTTTCTTTTTTTAAATTATTATTCACAGTTTAACTGTGTTGACATGTTCAAAATAAAATTCAAATTCAAATTCAATTCAAAATGTGCCATAGCAGTGCCTGCAGAATGACAAGCAAAGACTTGGAGCCAAATGTCCTTCTGTTCCTACTTTAAAAATGTGTTAAACTTAGATCAGTTTCACGTTTCTTGTGCACAGCAGATTGATGGCGCTAAAACATCGGAGAGCAGCAATCGCGTAGTGTAATTTCATTGAACTTTTGCATTTGAATAAGCTTAAAGCACAGAATGTCTCATTTGAATACAGTATAAAACTTCACTTGCTAATTGATGTGAGTTATTGTGCGCTCACTGCTGATTAAGCAAAAGTAAAAAAAAACAACCAAATGTATGAAATGTTGCATCATAAGTTGTATCTCAGAAACAAAAGAGCATTAAGGTAATTTGAAAGTATAAAAAGGGAAATAACATCAAACGTGACTGAAAGAGAGCGTTCCAGTTTCGCTCATTTTATTTGACTCCAACAAGCAGCCTGAATCATTTCCCTCTTCCAAGTACTGCGCTATAAACTCCTAAGTGGTTTCTTTTCATGTTTTCTTTACAAGTTTCCATTATAATCTTCACTGTTTTCGAAACCGGCGAGTGGCTGCGAGTGGGGCAGCTTTTATAGAACCTGAGGGCACCTTCACGGGCAGCAAGCTGAACTCTGCAACAACAAACACTGTGGAGGCTACGAGCACGACGCACGCTACCTTTCATGTGCTGGGATTGCACGATTGGACATGGAACTTTTTTTTTCTTTTTGTCACAAGAATCTATCAACAAGGACACGGTGCATGCATCTGTGTGTTTAGGGTTCCAATAAGTGTGAAAGAAGTCTACTGTTTGAATTACAGATCAGTCGTGGCGGAGTTTCACCCATTACATGTGCTGCATGTAATCAAGGAGCAGGGGGATGTGTTTAGCTGTAGCAGCCACACATTTTATGTTCACATTACATGCACACAGTCATTTAATGACTTCTTCTGCCAGCAGTTGTCATTTTGGGCCAATTTAAAGTGACTACAAGGCAAAAGTTGTGGTATGGCTGATCGAGCTCCCCAAGTCAAGCGCATGTACAATTGGTGGGAGGTTTTTATGCAAAGCTGTAAGATACAGAAGCTAAACAATAAGATATAAAGCTCCTGCCAAAAGGACTTCATGCACGCCTACAAACTCTTTTAATTCAACATTTATCAATCAAACATAATCACATGTAAGTCATGGCTTTCAGGCCAAAACAGCCCTGACCCAGCAAGCTGTTGACTCCAGTCGACCTGAAAAGGTGTTCCTGGTATTTGGCACCAAGATGTTTGTAGCAGATTTTGTGAGTTGCAAAATGAGGCTTCCATGAAATAACATGCACAATGAGGTACTGCACTTTTGGAGATGTGCCCACTGGTCTAGTCATCTCATTTTGCTTCCTGCTTCTTGCTGTTGATCCGACCAACGAACAGATGTCATGATAAAGACACAAGCAGGGCAATCCACAGGGAAGACAGTTTGTTGACATAAATTCGTGTTTGCAACAATTACAGTGACTGCCACAAGTAGCTGTCCCAAATGTGATTGAAGTGGTGTTGCAGTTCCACTTCACCTGTGAAAAATCAATAGATTTTTGTAGATTGACTCACTGAATTGACTCTGAATAGAAATGGAAGCCACATACAACCCACAGGCAGTTTAATTACCCAGGCAGAAAAAGACAGAGACACGCCTAGTAATAAATATCCATTGTGCTACTGTCTGACAACCATTCTTCATAGTAGACAGTCGATTTTCTCCAAGCAGACCGCAGTAAGTCTATCTAGCAGTAGGACAGACTAAACTAGACCTGGGTTCCCCTGTGAGCTCTGTGCTGGGAGCAGCGAGGGTCTGTTCAGCTGCTCCAGAGAGATGATCTATGCAAGTGTTTCGAACACTTAATTTACTGTTGTTCCAGATGTTTCCTCGTGGTTTATGAGTCCCTGCATGTCAGTTTTTAAACATGTATGAAAATGCTCAGCATATTACTTACCTGGTGGAAAACAAAGCTCTGTAAAGCAAACATAAACAGTACATGGTACATGGTACATGCTTCTATCTGACAAGTTAGCCGTTTGTATTGAACCTATCTTCAAGATGATAAAGTGTTCATGTTTTTAAGTAGCTTCCAAATATTGTTATTTGCTACTTCCTTCATTCACCTGGTAATCCTCATACTTCTCCTGACAGGTCCTTGACAGATGCACGCTGGTATGTTCTGCCTGCAGGTTATTGAAAATCCTTCAGTATATCACTTGCAAATCGCTCTCCAACACCTTTTCAAAGCTTCTGACAATTATTGTTGGGATTGCGTGAGATGCTCATGTTATTTTGGACGTTGCAGTAAAACACTGTCAGTTGAAAGAACCTAAATTCCATCTTCTGCCTGACAACTGCCATTTTCACTGAAAACGTGTGATGGATTAACCTGAAAAACTGTGTCAACAAGTTTTTTTTATGGGACGCATACCATTCTTTTCTTCCCCAAAGACGGTCTCCGATTGCAACACCTTCTACAGTCCTTTACTCCCAATTGATCCCTAACAGTTATGCTCTCTTTGCCCTCTCAGGTTTTAGAGAGAGCGCTTTTGCATACGCCATTGCAGCGGCAGGCGTGGTGCACGCAGTGGCCAACGCCTGCTCCATGGGCAAGCTGAAGGCGTGCAGCTGCGACGAGAAGCGCCGCGGGGACGAAGAGGCCTTCCGCATCAAACTGCACCGCCTGCAACTGGAGGCCATCCACAGAGGGAAAGGCATGGTGCACGGCGTCATGGAGCACTTCCCCGCTGACCTGCCGGGGCCCCAGGACTCCTGGGAGTGGGGCGGCTGCAGCCCCGATGTGGAATTCGGAGAGAAGTTCTCGCGGGATTTCTTAGACGCCCGTGAGACCTATAAAGACATCCACGCTCGAATGAGGCTGCATAACAACAGAGTGGGAAGACAGGTGAGTACAACGTGTAATAATGAGTAATTCTGTACTGAAAACAATAGCACTTCTACAAGCTCTACTTTTCTTTAAATTGAAACGTCCTTTAAAAATCACAGTTTTAATTCTGCTGACCTGAAACTTTTTCTAATGACAAAAAGGAGTCATGGCCTGATAGTGTGACCGATGCCTCATGGGAAACTTCTAATAGAGCAACAGTGATCAGCACATATGCAGATCCATAGGTCTATTTCTAAAAATTTCACAAATATTGGTAGTTTAAGTACACATATGTTTTGGTTTTGTAAGCAATGTCTTTATAACATCCAGGGTACCAGGTATCGGAAGAAACATATTGGATCATGTTGTGATCATCTTCCGATCATATTGATCATTTTAATCTGAAGTCTTAAAGCCTTACACCAGAACATTTCACCATTTTCTCAGGTGTGATATATTTACCAACTTTGATATTAACTTCAGATGATAATGGATGTATTTTAAATCACAATTTTTTTTGGATTAACTGCAAAATAAAAAATAGAAAAAAAAAATCTGATTTTGATTGTTTCATATCAGTATGAATTTTGATGTGCCACCATGCATTTCAGCTTTGAGTTGTGTTATCGTCGGCTCAGAAAGCGTCTCTTAAATATTTCCCAGTGCAGCGCAAAGTGAGCTATTTGCTAATTGACCACAGTGGGAATTCCCTGTAGGATCCTTTTATGTCTTCATACACTGCAGTGGGGATTACTTTCAACTCTTACTGTTTGTCTGGAGTAACTCGAGTCAGTTAAAGTTCAGATTCAAAGCATGCTGTGATATTGTTACTGATTTGAACATGTTCTCCGAAACCATAGCAAAACAATTCTGCATCTTCATGAACGTCAGACAAACGTCACTGTCACCTGATAGCACTGGGCTCTAATGCCGCTGCTGTTTTGACCTGCATGAACAATATTCTGCTGTAAACAGTGATAAAACCAAGCATACTGCTGACTTGCTTTTTCGTTAAGGTCATAGAAAACATCTATCAATGTACATTTCTGACATATGTAAGCATGTGTCTGTCATTTGTCCATGCTAAATATAACAGCCTGTTAGTGGGCTCAAATTGTTGGTCCTTGAAATGAGGATAAATTGTCAGTCATTCTGCCAGTTTAGGATTTGTCGGTGTAGTTACATTCAACTCGTATTCAAATACCCCCTTTATATATATTATACCGACTGTAACCTGTTTTTGATGTGTTGTGCTGTGATGTGAAGGCCTCTCAGTCACTGTGCTTGTTATTGTATTGTGTTGTCTCTGACTTTTGATTATTGTGTGAGAAATCATCTAAGAATAGCACAATGAGAGGCATCACACACAAACAGGAGTATTCAAATGTAGCTGAATGTTGGCTTTCATTCATGGAGTGACTGAATGGAGTGAAGAGCGTATATAAGCACAGGCTGAAATGTTTCTCCATGGGTTTGGACGTGTTAGTGAAGGACATTCACAAATATGTGCAAACTTCAACAGCCATTAATTATGAATATGATATGGGGAATAATTAATACAACCTGCAGGAAAAAGATCCAGAATTGATTGTGAGGATTGAGAAATGATATAGTACATAAAATATCTTATGATTGATTTTGCAAATAAAAGTGGTGGATGACCAGATCTCATTTACACTTCCTTTTCAGCCATGTTAAATTTTATCTCATAAACAATACACTTGTTTTCATCACATTGCACATCAATCTATTAACATAAACTCTTTCCAGGAATTTATGTGATCTGCACGTCATGCCAGATATTCCTGGATGAAAATACACTAAATAGATAGTGTGTTTATTTGAACGTTTGTTAGATGTGATCCTTCATGTGTGCAGTTGGATGATCAGTTTCCACACATTTGTGTGAGCAAATTCAAGTTTGCACCCATTATTACAACTCTTTGCAAATCATTTTTCAAATCTTCGGTAGAAGAGGCCCATTGTGCGGACTGCTTTGGGTTAATATCTGGAGAAAATAGGCCAGGGCGGTTTAGGCTCATGACAAGCTGTTAAGTGCAGTAAATATTTGAGTGTATGTCTGGATCAAGAACTGACTTTGTCCATCGGTGGATTTTCAGATCACGGCGCAGCTGAAGAACATTTTTCAACTGATTTTGTCTTTCAAAGTACTTTCAGAATATAAAATTGCAAATCGGGATGATGTCCTATTTATGTCATGATGATACAAACATTAACTAATCAAATACGCTTTGGAGTTATTAACAGATGGCTCACAGCTTAACTTAAAGAAGGTCTGTTCCTGCCTCTCACTATTTGGACTATTTCCACCAGAATGAATTATATGTTTGTTTTTTTTACATGACCAATGGTTGGATGTAATGAGTTGTGTAAAAAAAATGATACAAATGAAGTGTCAAAGTATTTTTTTACATCATTTATTACATCATAAACATCTGTTGAGTTGTGCGCTGGCCTGGTTAGCCCGGCACCGAGGAAGCACATGTGGCGAATCCTGCTTGTCGACACTTTAAGCAAACTTGTTTCAAAAAGTTTGCAAAGAGAAAGATGTAATTGAGAGTGATAAGCCTCAGCAATGTCCAGCACTGTTGTGGAGCAAAGACAAGAAGCGACCATAAATTACTTCATTGTTCCCGGTTTCCTCCTGAGTAATTTGTGCTGTATCTTTTCATCAGTTTACTTCTGGTTTCCTTGATTATGCAGACAAAACACAAATGTGGTGTGCGTCAGCCTAACTCAACAACAGCTGGTCTCTGTGCAACAGCTACAATGATGGCACTAGTCATAGGAGTGGACCTGGTGACATAAACTCCAATTAGAGCTGCGGACACGTGGAGTAAACACAGGTGGGGACTGACATGACGTGGGGAGTAATGAAATGTGAGCATCTGTAAAAGAACAACTGATCTATTTAGTCCTTCTCTTTGTGTTTCAAAGACGTGGGTTTTGTCAGACTGACACATGCATTGTTTCAGGGCTTACACATGTCCTGTGAAGTCTTCACTTGTCAATTTAGTTTAGTACATTCTAAAGAAATGCAGCGTACACCAAAACTATGTCAGCAGAAGGTTCTGTTCATCATCTTTTTTAATACAGTTGTGGCCGTGATGAGCTGGGGCCTGTCCCAGTGAACACTCAGTGAGGATGAAGCTTTAGAAAAGCTATCAGCCATCAGCCATTGTCATGGATTGTTGTAACTCACTTCACTAGAAGTCAGTAAGTGGTAGGTGAAAGTCTCAGTCTTTTGTGATTTTTGAGGTCTGAGTGGTTTCCACACACAGACTTCTACTGTAGAGTTGGAAATCTGTCCAGCAGACTTTTCCATCCCTCCACTGGCCTTCGTAGGCTCCGTCACACCCGCGACACACCTGTGCTACACCTGTGCGTGACGGCTATTGTGCTGAACTGCTATAGTGTCTCACATTGTTGACTTTGACAATGGTATATTCATACTGAGTCTGTCACTTCAGCATGAGAAAGAGGATTAGAGAAACAATTCAACCACTGAAGGCCATCTAAACTATTTCAGTGCAGTGATCGGTTTCTGTTAAACAGTGCAAACTTTAGAAAGTGGAATAGTTATCGCTGAGAGCTGTATTAGTTTAACAAGCATGCAGTTCACACCTGGGAAATAGTGAACGTAAGGTTTTGTAGGACAGAGAGACTGTAAGGGAGGGGTGTGATGGGGTTACTGCGAGGGAGTGTATGTGGAGCAATCGAGAGAAAGAGGAGGAAGAAACAAAACAAACTTATGAGTCATTGCAGAGCTGTTGCTGCACATGTGATTTACTTTCAAGTGTTATAGAGAGCAGCAACAAAACCCCGTTAAGTCCCTGCATGCACGCACACATGCGCGCACGCGCACAAAAGCGAAGCGTGCACATGGTCCCGAATCAGGATCAAACGCCGTCAGGTTGGGCCTCAAAATAGTGCTTCCCCTTCCCGTGTGTCCTTTCCTCCCACCTACCCACCTCTAGCACCACCTCACCGTCCTCCGCCTCCCCTTCCTCGCTCCCCCAACCCCCTCCCCACCCCCAACCCCCCCTCCAGAGAAGCAGTCTTTAAGCAGAGGAATGCGGTGGTTTTTTAGCGGGGTGTACATGTCGCCTCATGCCCACCCCAGGGTTCTCACGACGTCCCGTCTTGTTTTTAGCCCTAATTAGTGGCTGCTGGCAGTTTGGAAACAGATGTTTAAAACCCTGCAAAAGATTTTAGACTTCAAACACCGGGGCGGAAAGTAGAAAGAGATTCGCCCTTCCTTCCCTCCCTCCCCCCCTCTACCGCTCCGCCTCCTCCGACTTCGCTCCTGCAGAAATTGCAAAGAGGGAGCAAATTAAAAAAGGTATCGATAGGTTCTATCACTATATTGAGAACTCTCGCATACAAACATGAGCTGCTGCTTTTTGTTTTCATAGCACAGAAAAAAAAAAACTTTTTGCTCGGAATGCCCGAGAAACAATAACGTACAAGATTAGTTGTTTTATTCAAAGTGTATCAATTTTATTCCCATTGCACAAATGCGCTTGCAGCAAGTTTCTAGAGACCCAAAAAATACTGCAGGGAAATGACGAGAGCGGTTTCATGAAGACCGACTGTGTGTGTATTGAGTGACTGCTCACGGAGATGAAAACACACCAGTGGGCGGCGAATGTCTTGGATACGTCTTCTGAGCGCTCTAATCCACCGTTTAGAGAGCACACCTCAAAACAAATGTTTGGCACGCTTCCTGGTGTTAGTGTAGCAGAGCTCAGAGCCGTGTCGAGGCTCTGTTGAATCCTGCCTGTTCAGCAGGCAGGTGGTGACAGTGCTGGATGTGCAGCACTTTGCTGTTTTACTGGCAAGTGTCCTCTTGGTAATTACAATTTACCATCAGCGCCCGAGTTCAGCTTCAGGGGAGTAAAACGAGATGGTGCACAACTGTAGATTTCAATTCCCTTTTTTTTTTATATATGTATGTGTGGAAACTCACTTTCCAATACTGGAGCACAGCAGAGATATTTCAGCTTAGATTTGGGTTATTAATTTTTTAAATTTTGTTGTATATTTTGTTGTATATTTTTTATGATATAGTGGAGCTTACATATTTATTTCATTTCACTTTAATTTTACTGTAGTAAAAAAAACTCTTTTTTTCATAAGAGTGTCAAGAGAATAAAGACAGAGAAATTGGCGGGAAGTGAAAGTGCAGATGATGTGATTTCCCTTCATACCGCTGCATATTCTTGTGATGCTTATGTTTTCAGGCAAGAAAAAGACTCCGTGTTGTTTATGTCATGGCATTGCTATACTCATCCGTGGAACACTCACAGGATTTATTGAAGTCATAATGAATTTGCGTAGTACTCCTTCCAGAGCCTTCCAAACCAGCAATAGCCAGGCTCAGCGATCATTTTATGGATAATTTGAAACTACGGCCATGATAAACTGCTCTTGAGAGGCCATCCACATTAAATCCTTGACTCAGAGGCCACACAAAAGGGCAAGTGTGTTTGATCAAAAATAGGAACATTAGTGCAGGGTTTGTTCTGTGCTTGGTTTTGTATCATCGGTGGTGTGCAGGACATTCCGGACTCCTGAGAGTGCAGGGGCAACGCATTTGATCTGAGCCAACACACACTCTGTCCTCACAACTCTCCTTTTTCACACAAATACACACACACACACACACACACACACACACATGCGTAAGTATACATTTAAGACTTAAGGCTTCATAGCAAGAGCGCAACGCAGGTGGAAGTGCTTATGTTGGTAATAACGTTTTATTAGAGTCTCTAAATTAGAGCTCTACACTATGTGTGCAATTAACAGTGAGTAAATAACACACACACACACACACACACTTCAATGTACCATAAATCTTACTCTGTACGGTGGTAATGCATTCGCTCACTAATTGTATGTCATTGTGTTCGCATGTGTTTGTGTGTATTTGTCTGCTTGCGCTAAACCGCTCTTTTGAAGCGAGGCGTTTGATTTGTTTAAAGTGATGTCTGGGTTTAATGTGTTGCTGTGGGATTTGTTTGTGTGCTTTGATATCGCCTCGGCTTTCTGCTTGGCTTTAAAGGTCCTTTAGTGGATTTTCTTTGAACTGGCAAACGCCGGGCAGCGCGCAGACTAGTCTGGTGTTTATCTGTGAGAAGGGTCGATCATGGGACACACAGAGGTGGATGAGGGTTTTCCCAAACTTGTGACAAAACAGGGATCTGCCCATGGCCACAAAAAATAGGCCCCAAAAAGCATTTCAAAAACTTTTTTCTGTGTAATTTAAGCTATAGTGAGGAGTGGCATTAAGGTGTGCACATTTGGCATCGAAATAATGTACAACTCCTTTCCATAGAAGAGGTATTCAAACAGATAAACACTTTATTATTGACGCCTCCATATTTCATATTTAATTGCTTGTGCACTCGTTATTTTGGCGGTTGTCATGCCACAGGATCCTCCTGCTGCTGCGACTCATCTCCAAATGTCTCATTACAAATGAGTCACCTCTGATTCAGTTACATCTTCATATGTGGTTAAAAACCAGAGTTACATGAGGCAGCAAAGCAGTGCCAACGTAGTGTGCTGCAGTTGTGGACCGCAGTGTGAGTTCAGGCCCATGAAGATAAGTAGAAATAGAAGTAGAAGTAGAATAGCCGTATTTTCATCATACATGTCAGCAAGATGGAAATATAAATAACTACCACTGGAATTGATGCAAGGTAGATTAACAACAACAACAAAATGAATAAATAAAATATGATAAAATGAAGTGCGTTTGTATATATTTTATATTCCACAAAAAATTGTAAAACAAAATGTCTGCTATTCTGACTAATGTACTTAACATGCAAATAGAGGCGGCAAGAGTACTCACCTTCTAGACTAAGTTACAATCCAGAAACTTGTGAACAAATATAATTATTGCTTGTAAAACCTTGCTCATCATCTTGAATCTCACAATAGGCTTCAATAGCAAGAAATTTGTGATTTCTTAAATTGTTGATTGATTATTGATGAAACGTACTATTTTCGAACTGAATATAATATAATACATATAACGAGGACGTGGTAAACACTAATCAAATAAACTGACCATTTTCTTAAGCACACAGAGGTCAGTGGTGTAGTGGTTAGCGCTCTCATCTCACAACGAGAATAGACCCAGTTCAAGTCCAGGCACAGCTTTTTGCCTCCCCTATGTGAGGTTTACATGAGGGGGTGATCTCCAGCTTCTCCGGTGTCCTTGCAAGGTCCAAAAACATGTTTGTTGTACTACTTACTGTATTCTCTCTGGATGCAGACAGCAGTTTAGAAATGTGTCCAGTGTGTTGAGTACATTCGTCCTCTCAGACTTTTAGCCGGGGATGTGAGCCAGATGTTACCACCTTCTGTTTATCCCCTTTTGTTTCTGTTGCTTTCAACCAAAGCTTCAAAAAATATTTTTTTAACGAAATAATCTCCTCTGAACCATACTGGGAAGGGGGAAACAAAAATTAAAATGTGGTCACAAGGTTCTGATCTTCAGTTTACTTCATCCACTAACCCACACTGCACAGTAGTCTGCTTCTCCCCGGTCTACTGTATTATGTAGCCCCCGGTTCGAGTCTGCCACCAACATGTCGTATTTGATCTCTGTCTGGGGTTGTTTTATAGATGCCTCTGTCTACTCTCTAAGCCCATTAAAACTTGCCAGATGTTTGTTTCTAACTATGGTCCACCACCTTTGAAGAAACTACATCTCTGTCGTGTTTGTGCAGTGAGTTCATTGTGGAAAAACCGAAAACACGGTTTTCATTCTCATAGCCACTATATCATACTTTCAAAAGGTAATTTCTCATTAAAAAAATGATCTGCCATTTTTCTTGTTTTAAGCAGTGGCCTGCTTTGCATCAATCCCTGCAGCTGACTTGACAAAATAGTTTAAAGTACTCACAGTAAGTGTGACTAAGTTATATAGTATTTCTGTATTCATTCATCTACCGGTAACTAAATCAGCTGAGGAATCAGTTGATGTTCATTGTAACGAGCTGGCCAAGAAGCAGCAGCACAAGACAAAATATAAGGAAAACAACAATACAGCCATCACAAAACAAGAACTGCTCTCAGACTACAGTGGAAAGTGAGAAAGAAGTGCATTTATTGGAAACTTATTGTTTACAATGATGTATTTTTCATAGTGAGGTGAAGATAGAGAATGATCACAGTGATAATAGACTGATCAAATGTATAACAAAAGAATAGTGTTGAAGGTGCACTAATGACAAAACAAATTGGGATGTGATATTTCATGTCACACTGTCAAGACTATAACAGACAGCGGTCGAACAGGATTGCTGAGTGCAATGAAATCCAGATGGGTAACAGCAGAGGATCATGAGAACTGTGCCTGGATACATTATCAGTTTGATGGATGGTTTGTTTTTGCAATATCAGACACACGCGCTCACGCACACACAAAAGGCGTTTGGCGTTTGTGTCTCAAGCAGTGTTGTGGCTGCAAAGCGATCATCAGAACATTATCTCCTCCTCATCTCATCTCCATTTCCTCTTCTTTCCACTCACATCTGAATTTATAATACAACCTCATCTGGTGGTCCACCACTCCTCCCCTCCTTCTTCTGTAAGACCTGATCTGTCTTCGGGGTTGATTCTCAAGTTCCACAACAAATCACTGCGTCAGTTTTTCTTCTAGATTTCACAGGAAGGGAATCAAAAACACCAAATCTGCAGACACACTATCTCTTCTTTCTTGCATACAGCCGTAGCCTCGGGTGCAGGTGAGATGGAACAGAGCGATGCCAGGAAATCACAACCTTTCATCTGATCATCAATCAGCCAGTCTGACTCCTAAAGTAGTTGAGATTTGGAAAAACGCTGTCAAGGTGTTTTTAAGAGAGGCTGGAAGTTTATTATACTAAATCAGTCATCGCTTCAAAAACTTATTTTTCAACTTTGATCTTCAGAGAATTGGTTATATTAGCCAGTGGATGGTCTTTGACTTTAATTGTGCATAATTTATTCCTTTAACAATGACGCTCCTTTCCTCATGGTGCTGACAGGGTTTTACATGCATACTTCACGTCCCTCTAATTCTTAGAACATTTATAATGTATACCATAAACCTACCAGAAAGAAAATAGAAAAGCTTAGCTCCAGAACTTCTACAGCTTAACATGTACAGTTGGAAACCTGCAAGTTGCAAGGGCTGAATAGAAAGTTTGTTTTCTTGGTAAGAGCAATAGAAGCACTTAGAGTGTACATTTTCTGACAATTATACAGTCATAAAAGAAAAGAAAATCCTACTGACCTGAGCTTAATTCTAGATTTAATTCTAGATATTGGGAAGTCCCAAGGAAAAAAAATTATAAAATCGAACTTTCACGATTTTAAAAATAACACTAGAACACATTGTATTTTTCAAAGACAGATTTAACTCTTACTTTGTCTCCACTTGGACAAATTGTTCTAGACTAAAGCCCCTTTGTCAGATGTACCGGCGTGCCGCATGTCATACTGACAGGCCTCTTCTAATAGAGCAGGAGTAGACAGCCTCCCCGCTTCCTCTGAACTTTGCTGAGCGTCTGCATTGTAGGTGTTTTGCCTTTAATCTCCCCACCCAAAGCACCCCTGACATTTCCCTCACACGTGAAGCTCGTTTCACCCAAAGTCATACCTTTTGTTGAGGTTTCGGGAGCATGCAAACAAGCTCTACCCAGTCAGAGCGTGGGATGTGCAACACGCCTTGTGACATGTAATGAATAGACACTGCAGATCTTGGTTCTTTGATACTGAATAAGTCGGGAATTGTGTTAATTTCTAAATCCACTGCTTTTTCCATATAAATCACAAGTAACGCCAGTTTTTAAATGTTCAGATCTGGACTCAGAAGGAAATTAAGTTGTAAAATAATATATATAAGTAACGATCTTCCTCATGAGTCTACAAACAAGTTGTTGGAATTTTAAAGACAAAATTCTGTCCAAGTCGTCACCGTTGTCTCAGATTGTTTTAATTGAAGTCTTTGTAGACAAGAGAAATGAACCTTCCGCATGTCACTAAATGAGAGTTTATGAGCTTCATTTTGCTTGACGTCCCGTGGAAATATTGCTGCGCGTGAGATAGACCCCATATTTAACCCTCAGTCGTCTCCTGACTGTTGCTCAACACTCATGTGTCTGTCACAAGAAAGTCACAAATTCCAACATCCGTAATTATATGTGGAAATGTCAAGTATTGTGCGACGTGTGAGAAATTTCACCTGGAGTTTGTTTTACATTCTTGCAACAGTAATAATTTGCAATATTACTGTTTGCGTGAAATTTGCATATTTTCATGCATATTTCTGTCGTCAACTAGTTGTGACTTGTTGCACTACATGAGTTTGGGGTTTAACATAGAGTGCTTCTTTCTATCATTGGCTCATTTTCCTTTTTGAACAGATCATTTCATATTATTTTTATTCAATTTTGTGCCTTTATTAATCTTAAAAGGTTGCTGTCTGCCTTTCTGCAGCTATCATCTCTTAAACAATAATCAAATTCAGCAAAAAAAAAATATTGATTCCTTAAAGAACTGCACATCTGAGTCATGCTGCAAGCCTCTTTTGTCAGTCTTTCCCTCACAGGAGCATTATTGATAATCTCCATTGCAGAAGCATGTCAGTCTGAGACCTCCGTGTTGGGTAAATCTATATTTGAATATGCAGGAATTCAGGTATTCAGATGCGGTTCAACTCATGGATGTCACAGTTTTGACAAAAATGTCAAAGAAGAGGGTAAATAAATTTACATAAGACTTTTTTGTATGCTTCTGTAGTTCATAATCCTTCAGAATGCTTTCCTTTATTACCCGGTCACATTGTCTCTGTTTATGATTAGAAATTACACTTTTTAGCTGATGTTTTTTTACCCTCCTCTGCTGTTCTTTGAAACCCCCATCCTGCTGTGAACGCACCATCAAACAGTAGCAATGTGGATGCAATTATGACTCCTGGGTCAGTTTGTCTCTTTAAGGTTTAAGTGGGTTGGAGCGTTTCATGATTACAGACTGTGCTGTGTGTTTAAGGCCAGCACGTTTGTGATTCTGGGGTTGCCTTTGCCCCAATATAACAAAAAAAAAAGGAAAGAAAGAAAGAAAAGAAACCAGAAGCTGTGATCTGAACCCAGTGCAAGTGCTGTTTGAGCTATTATGGAGTTGTTTACTATAAAGTCGCAGAGCCTCCAGTATCTCTTCACCGCTGATCACAGCCTCTTGAAACTTTCCTTTCAACACTCTCAATAACAGTGGAACTATGTTTATCCAGAAAAGAAGCACTTTCTGTTTGCCGTGACACATTATGAGCAAAACATGAAGTGATGCAAAGGCTGAAAATACTTTAAATTCTTTTGCAGAATTGCTATAATAAACCATGTGAGTGACTTCAACCTGCATCATCCAGATTTCTAACATTTAATTTTCTGAATGTGCAACGTTACCTGCAGGTTTGATGAGTGATGGGGTAAGTGTGGGTTTAAACTTTAAATGATATTAACAAAGACTGATTACATCTATCTGAATAAGTCATGCACTCTCAGAGGTGCTCCATGAAGGCAAGTCAGTGTGACCAAAGCTGTACCTCTGAATTTTGAAGCTTAAATATCTTTAATATCTTTTTTATTCCTTGTATAATTCAAATCACAAACCTTTTTTCCTTTTTAAAAAAAGATTTTACTGGCACACTGGACTGTTTTCCTTTACATTTGAATTGCACTCTTTGCAATATCAATGGAAGGAGGAAAAATACTACAACTTCCTGTTTCCTCACTTTAAGTCTCTGCTGTTGAGCCTAATTACTTCAACATTACAACATCAAGGAGGTGATCCTCTTCACAAAAACAGAGGCCAACGTGATATTGCAGGCGCACACATAAAGACACAAAAGATAATCCACTGGCTCTCACTCATGATTAATCAATGTACAGAAAACACAGATTTTGCTTGTTTGCCTTCAGGAATATGAAATATCAGGTGTGTTTTGCAGAACCCAGTGGTTCAAAGAGTTTTTGCTAAAAGAATTATGTGCAATATGATTTACTGCTGAAAACTTTATGGGTGTTCAATATTGTCTGTTTTTAAGTCTATTAACTGTAATAAAAGTCATTCCCTCGGTGACTTTTTTGTCAACTTTATCATAAAATAGAATGCTCCAACATGTTTGAAAATTTCCTCCACCGACACTTTCAACTCCATGGTTCACAGTTGTGCTTGTGGGAGCTCAGCGCTCAATGGATCCCTTCATGGTAGATGCAAACAGATGAAAATGATCAATGGCATGTAAACAGAGTGTAAGGCATGCAAAATCCTAATTTTGATTTATCTAAACACTCCTGCCATGTGACATCAATAGTCTTATCACCCACAAAACTAATCTATTTGTTGATTCTATCCAGAATCCTACAAAATCAGGTCTAATTTAGCACATCTGCACCCTCAAAAGAAAAATCAAATCATCTGTTTCCTTTCTTCATTGCCTCTAAATGAGGCTGTGATTCTTTGATGGTAACTAAAATAAATGATATTCCGCTCCCTGAGATTCACACAAGTATGGCATACGGACATTTTTGATGGATTCACAAAAAATACTAATAATAAGCAGCCGGAAGGGAAAGAAACCAGCTTGTGGGTGAAGTTGATTTTTGCCTTTTTTGAACACGTGTAGATTGAATTTAACTGCACACATGTTTAGGCTTTGTGGGTGTGCGTACATGTGTGTGAGGGAGTCTGTGTGTTGATAGGGGCTGTAGCAGCATCTGTCGGGCCTCTGGGTGGCCCGGTGTTCCTGTTGGTAATTGGATCTTAAAGTTTAGGAATTGTGATGTCTGATAAACATACACACCAACACAAGGTCGCACACATGCATGCAGATCGGTGGGAAGGACATAATTTACTCCATGCATGTATGCATTCATGTTTGTGTATTATCCAAAGTAAGTCATGCTCTATTTCGATGAATCTTGCTTGTTTGTTGCCTTGTATGCACCTGTATCTTGCATTAGGGATAAGATTTTTTTGTAGTGTTTTTAAAATTCTTCAGTATGGTGAATGGACACGCCGACTGTTGATTTCCATTTGGTTCCACCGGCTGACTTTTAAGCCATTAAAGTGAAAATATGTAAATAATGTAATGCTCTAATGCCTAATGTGCCGCTACATGTGGGTCAAGCTTGGCGCTGTTGCCAAAAGATGAATAATGGCTCGGCTGTCTGTTTGGGTAATGCCTGCATCCGTCTGTGTTATTTGATATCAGTGTGTTTAACAACATGCTCGGAGTCAGACCACCTGGCTTTTCCAGCGTCGACCAATATTTCTTCAGGGTTTTGCTGGCGTGCCAGTCAGTTTGGCTTGCTGAGAAGAACAAATGAAAAACATTGAACTCAAGCCAGAAAAGTATGAATTATGAAAAGCAGTTTGAATGTTGCTGTAGATTGAGTTTCAAATGAAAGCAGTAATCAAGAAAGTCACTAATCCTTCTCATTTTCTGTCTCCTCTCCCCCTGCTCACCCCCTCACCTCTGCTCACTTCCTTGCTCCGTCCCACTCTGTCCCTCTGTCCGTCTCGCAGGTGGTGCTCGACCACATGAGCAGGAAATGCAAGTGCCACGGCACGTCGGGGAGCTGCCAGCTGAAGACCTGCTGGCAGGTCACTCCGGAGTTCCGGGTGGTGGGCTCCATCCTCAAAGAGCGCTTCCACATCGCCACGCTCATCAAGGCTCACAACCGAAACACCGGGCAGCTGGACCACTCCCACAACAACCACCACCGGGAGCACAACCATCACCACCACAACCACCACCACCAGCACAACCATCACAGGGACCACAATCACCACCACCATCACCATCACCCGCACCGGCGGCGGCCCAGCATCAACGAGCTGGTCTATTTTGAAAAGTCGCCAGATTTTTGCGAGCGGGACCTGGGGTCAGACTCGGCGGGCACGCAGGGCCGGATCTGCAACAAGACCAGCCCCGGCATGGACAACTGCGAGAGCCTGTGCTGTGGGAGGGGTCACAACATCCTGCAGCAGACGCGGAGCGAACGTTGCAACTGCAAGTTTCACTGGTGCTGCTATGTGGTCTGTGAAGAGTGCAGGATAACGGAGTGGGTCAGCGTTTGTAAATGAAGAAATGCACAACAACCAAAAAACTGAGTACAAACAAGCCAAGAAAAGAGATGTTTTAAAGTCCAGACTATCAGCTCCAAAAGTGGGGGATATGACTGTAATATACATGCCCCAGTTCTTTTGATTTTTGCTACGGACTGCAGTTTTTTTCTTTGCAGAAAACATAGCAAGAGTGATGCTCGGCAGCAGCTTCACCAGCAAGAAAGAGAGATGTGTATGTTGTAACGAGTGTGCATGTGCAGCATATGTCAAAAAGTCGCCACGACTGCGGGACTCCCTGTTGAGACCACAGATATACTGGAGGAGCGTCCGAAAAAAAAAAAAAAAAATGGAGTGACAGATGGCTGCAGGACATTCCAGCAAAGCACAGAGGGAGGAGGCTGTAAGCAGCAGGTTACGAACCAGGAAGAAGTCAGAGAGCAAAATAAATATGCATGAAACTAAAAAATAAAAAAAATAACAAAAAACAAAAACACATACAAACACATACAATAAAAACCAATGTTTTGATAATGCATCCATAAATCCATGCAGACCTTTCATTTCAAGACTCATACAGCACAGGGGTAACATGGGACACCATATCTGAAGCACTTAAGGATATTTACCTTGGTCAACAATCATCCAGAGCTTCTTATATTTATTTAGTGCAGCTACCATGTTGTATTCAGAACACACCGGGCTCAACAGACACAAGATCATACCAGTCATTATAATACTGCCAGTTTTCCGCTGCCAAAAATGATTTGTAAAGTACACTTGCACACTTTATTAAGAATGTTGGAGTTTAGTTCAAGGACAGAGGGGACATCAAGAATTGCATTAAGCTTTTTTTGTGTAAAGGAGACAACAGCAGCAACTATGAATCTAAGTCGCTCAAGCTAAAGTCAATCAAAAGACTGATCTTGAGGCCCTGATTGCTGCTTCCTGGGAATCCCCATATCAGCAGCCGAGAGCGTTTCCTTTCCTCTAATGGAGGATGTTGAGATAAGATTAACACAATTGCGCTTCAAACAGTCTTAGAGTCAGTAGCACTCCTTATCCACACGATAGGATTGATATTGTCAAAATCATATTAAGACACAGCCTTGCACCACTGTTTTCCTCCCATAACAGAGCACATGGTTCGAACCGACGTATTCCAAAATGTTCCATGTGTGGTCCGTGTTGCGTGTGGTACGTAATGTAATAGAAGACTGTCGAGAGTGCACGGTAAACCTTCATTTAACAAGTGCAGTTTTCAACCCCGTCCGAACAGCACTGTAAATAAAAATGAATAATGCTGCGCGAACGCCATCATTAATTTCAAAGTGCCTCGGGAAACTGAGTGCACAGCAACAGGCTCCAGTTCCTCACACTATAAACATCCCAAACTGTCATCAATCAAAGTGTTTCCTGTTTTGTGATGCAATGTACTGTGTGCAACACTGTAAGCTTCGTGTAAAAATATCCACACTCACCTTCCTTACACTCCTTTAACGCGTACAACAGGGATCTTCTGATGTCAGCTTTAAAGTATATATAGTACATATAAAACACCGATGTGGATTATTGCTTATGTACATTCATAAGATCATATGTGATCTCAAGGAACGTGTATGAGTCAGACTTCTTATCAGACAGTGTAATTTATTTCAAGCAAATGTATTTCTGTGTTAAAAGCAGAGGGGGGGAAATCTGGGATTATGTTTCCAGTGTAAAAAATGAATATGGTTCTGATAAGTAGTTTGCACATACAGAACTGTGTCCAGAAAAACTCTGGAGAGATATCAGTAATATGCATTTTTTTCCCCCATGTCATAAATGTAATGTATGTGAGTATTTTTATGTTTTAATATGGTTATTATCTAAGTTATTTTATTTTTGTGGATAACTTAATATTTGTAAGGCAATAAAAACAGACCATAATAATAAAAGGGTCTTTAATGTGATGAATAAAAAAATTATGAACAATGGATATTGTAATTCAAGCATTTTGGTTTATTTTGTTACAAGAAAGCTGCAGGTGTCCATATGATAATCAAGTTTTTGGGTTTTTGTCTGGCCCCTCAATTAGGCAGCATTGGCACTGTGCAGGTCAGTCTGAAAACTGGTTCACTTATTAAATCCAGATGAAATTACATCAGTTAATTTGAGCAAGACGCTCTCTGCTCCTTTTATGATCTGGATGTCAGCATCTCTGGAGAGAATTATTCAAGAGCTAATTTCGAGAAGAGGAACAAAACTGCTCAAATGGACTATGCACACGGCAGCAGACAGCTCTTAGAAATGAAAACTATGTTTATTTAATGCAGCTAATGCAACACAGCTGCTACTACAGGCTTATGTTCATGTTAATATCTCAGGCAGTTGCACATCGAGGACTAGGTTAGTTCAAGATTAATGAGCTGCTTCTCCGCAAAGCAGAGCTGCTCGCCGCTTTAGCCTCAGTTAACACTGAAGCTAACAAGAGAGAGACAGCAGCTCTCCAGCTGTTTGCAGATGTGACGAGAGTAACACGTATATGTCCTCAAACACCAGTGGCTGTAATTGCGTTTGATAATAGTAATCAATTGCAATTTTCAAGGGCAGAGGAAGCGAGCTTGTAACCACAAGTTCATTGGATTGAACTGCTGACAGGTCAGTACTCAGAGGCTTCTGCTCTGAGTGAGGCCTTCAACACCCAACGGCTCGGGTTGCATCAGGAAGAGGATCCAGCATAAACCATGAGCTGAATCCGGCACGTGGATCGCGCATGGTCAACTGTGGTGACCCCTGAGTTAACTAACCCAAACACAATCAGTCACTCGCTGACGTTGCAAAAAAGTAGGGACATAACTATTTTATTCCTGCAAGATCTTTTCAGGCTCAAGGGCCAGTGTCACTTAAATAATGACAATGACAGAGTGCCGTGCTGATGAATACCAAATCAAATCAGGGAGGAAGACCATGTGAGTGTTCGTTCCGCTCACATTTATAAAAATATCAACAGAAATTGTAACATAATTGTAATTGCTGGATTTCACATTGTAATAACAGTTATTACAATAATTACTGTTGACTGTGCATTCACTGAATCTTTTGTTAAAAACCAAAGTTATCTCCACACCAGATAAGACCTTGGCTTTGTGGCCAGGTACAGTCCCTCCCTTACTAGTTGCTGCTTGCGTGCAGAGAGAAATCCTGTTGAGTGTCCTGACTCATTTATATATTCTGTGCCCGGAGGGAAGCGATGAAGTCACCAACTCAAGTGTAAGAATGCAAGAGATACACTTTCAGAGTAAACAGATGTGCAGTAAAAAGGCGCTACTTCGGAGTCATGCAATGCTATTCTTATCCAAACATACCTCTCCGCTCCGTCTCTCTCTGCTACTCCAACTGTATGTTGAGTTAATGTGCACAGTGCACCTTTCAGTGCACCGGTTTAAGTGAAAATGCTCTTCACCACCCTCTCCACACGCATAAATAGTTTATGTGCTAATGCGTACTTGCAGAGACGCACCATGTGGATTGCACGCTCATGTTTGTTTATGCAATGGTGTGTGTTTCTTTTTGCAGCCGCATGCTTTCAAGTGACATGGTGAGTGTATGCATTCTAGTGTTATGTGTTCACAGGGATCTAAGAGCAAGGTTGAGTAACTCGTTACGAGTGCTGCTGGGTTCCCCCACCGGCAGGCTTCAGTGGCAGCCGGATCAAAGTTTAACTGATCCTTTTTAAATCAACTTTTAAATTTTACAATTATGCAAAAAAAAAAAAAACTTTTTCTTGTATGATGGCTTTATGTTGCTAAGAAGGAAACAAATAGCAAATGCTCGTATAATGTATCAGACCCTGAATATGTAATAATGTCCTTGATAAATGGTTGCATAAAAATTTGACAACAAAAAAGAGAAAAAGCATTAATCTCCATGAGAGTAGCTCTCGAATACGAAAGTCAGAAAACACCAGGCCTGGGCTTGTGGACTGAGTTTATTTGAACAGTGGCTGTTATTTTGATAGAGAACAGGTCCCAAAGTGACTGCAGATTTGAGCTGAAACAACAATATGCTGGTGAAAGAGATTTATTATGTTATGATCTCTTGACACGACCTGGCATGTCTGATTGACTTGTTAAACAGTCTTTAATGCTTCCAAGGACAAGGTCAGGTTGTTTTGCAGTGATGCCTGTGTGGACATTCAGCTATGCATGTAATTAACAGGATGTGACGTGGAGCTCTGCTGTGTGACGCTTCTTGATAATGTTCCGGGATAAAGTTGCTTGTAAAACCGTTTGCCAACAGAAATAGATTTGACCTATTTATGTTTGTGGGGAAAGTACGCTAGAGTATTGCAGACATTCTTGGAACAAAAATTTCTTTCAACACACTAGCACGTTTAATCCATTGACACACATGCCTGCCTTTCAATAAACGCACTCAAGCTTAATTCTGATTGATATTGCTGTTTTCAGAGAAGGCTGAGAATGAAAGCTTTAATCAAGGCAAGAGTTTTGCATACTGGGACAAGCAGTGTTTGTTATGTAACTGCAGTGCGCAAAGTGAAAATCTGCAAGTGCAACTGATTACTATCCCATAATTGATAATGCAGTTAAATCAGCAAAGTTTCTGTGAGGTTATTACTTCCATCAATGAAAACATCTGTGGAGTTCCTGTTTTTATCTGTCAGGCTGTTAGCATTTTGGAACTCCTGTTTGCTGTAGGAGGATTTCCTGTCTAATGCTCGATTTTCAGTGCAAACATGAATGATTTCCCACTGTTGGTAACACAAACACAAGCCTGTATTTAGCATTATTAGCATTTTTTTCTTTCCCTTTTGCAGGAGCTGCCTGCTTCTTTGTGCATGTTAGGTCACTCCATTCAACTTTTTGCTGCAACTCTTCAGGCATCTTTGAAATCTCAAAATCAATTGAAAAGGCTGGACTTTAATGATGGCTGATCAAGTCAGACAGACTAAAACAACATGCGTGCATCACCAACTGACTTCTGTATCTACAACTGAACTTGACTTGATCCACACCACGCTGAGCTACGTCAGAGCAACACTCTGCTCATTGTTAGGATGAGTGATAAGCCAAAGCCAGCAAACAATGACTTTTTATTTTTAGCAACTAGTTAGTAATAGTAACTAGTAGCTGTAGTGAAGTACTCATTTTTACTTACTTGCTGACCTCAGGGCTCAACCACCTGAACCAGTTTGGTTAAGGTGCAGAACCAATAAAAGCATGTGGGAGGTGTGATTGCCACACATTATGGCAAAGTTTTCTTTGGAAAAAAAAATCATCTTAAAATAGATAAGATACAAAGTCAGTGATGTGTTGGGGCAGCGTTCAGGCAACATGACCAAATGGAGAAAAGTCAGAACCAAGCAGACAAACAGGCACCGAGCTGCTGCAAGCTGAGTGAGGAATACATGTTCTCTTGGCTTTTTCCCTCAAGGGTGGATTGAGAAGAACAAATGTGAGGGGCCAGTCCCTACAAGTAAACTCTGGGGCAAGAACATTAAACGGTGCATTATAACAGTAATCCACACGCTCTGTGCGTGCTCGCTGCATGCAGCAAGCAGGCAGTCAAGCACACCAACAACAGTGGTGTTATTGATCAGCAGGATGAGCCACAGGACAGTCATCAGGAGTGATCCTCCAAGTGTTCCTCATTGGTGCACGTGTGTAAATCTCTGAGAAACAATACAGAGTGTTTGCATCAGTCTTCATGAACACAACTGGTAAAATTGAACTTTAAAGTCAAAGGTCATTACAGGTGGCAACATTTAGCTCAATGGCAAACAACTGTTTTCAATGTTTGCAGTAATTTAGGTCAACAGTCTGCCCGACAGTGTGGTGGTTTTGTCTGCAACTGAAATATACACTCTGCAGCATCAAAACCTGCCAAATGAGTGGTGAATTTATTTGTATTACTTTCATAGGAAGTAGGGAAATGTTTATCCCTGCTGGGCTACGTCATTGTGTTAATATTGATATAATTATTCTTCCCGATTTTATGCCCGTGTTATATAAACTGGAGTTGTCACGGATGGAGCCTATCACACCTCACAGTGGGTGGAAGGTAGGCTGTGCCCTGCACAGGTCACCAGTATATCACATATTCACACATGCTGCATTGATTAAACAGAATATAATAGAATGTTTTTCCCATCTTTAATACAAATTCAGTACTATAAAGTTAGATGGTGATTTGCAGCAAAATATCTTGAGTGATTCCTGCTCCAGCTGTGTGGGTCACTCCTAATAACTCATGAATGATCCCTCCGGATTCAGAAGGAACTGATGAAAATGTGTGTTGGAGTGAGTTTTGGAGCCAATTCAGTCCCTGGATGTCACTCTCAGACAAATCACATCTTATATGCCCTGAGTGAGGCCCGATCACAGAAGACCACACAAGTGGAGTGTATAATCCCACTGAAGTAGTACTGTAAAGGAAAAGTCACCCCTAAATTGTCAGCTGTGCTCACTTTCTTGTTTTTTTTGTTTGTTTTTTTTTTCTTTTCTTGGGGTTGGCAAAAAATATTCCATTTGTGCGTTTTAAAATGCTCTTTCAAGACATTTCTTTCCTGAGATAGCCCCGGTGTTGACATGATTAATTCATTGTTTTATACCTTGCAGAATTCTCCGAATTAAAATTCAATGTGACAAGGAGAGAGAACATGCAAGGCACATCCACATTATCTCATAGGGCCTCTCTTGTATATAGTCCCTTCAGCTTCTTTACAAATACTTGATCTGTGCTAACACTGCAGTTTGATCTGTATTATTAATTCATGTTCCTTCCACCAGGGAAGGATCGAAGAGGAAACAGGGATCATTTTTAGCGTGCTTCTTCTTATTACTTATTGAGAGCGGAGGCCACCGAGTACATGCTTTTAACACCATTTGCAACATGTTCCGCTCGACCTAAGCTGACACTTGCGGTACTGGATTTGAGTTCCACTTTTCCTGAAGCCTGACAGGGACTAAGATGCTGTGGAGGAATGCTATGGGGCTGCTGACGAATTCACTTTATCTCAAGGCTCTCTCTCTCTCTCTTTCACTAACGCACAAGCTCGCACGCACGCACACTCACAAACCCACACACAGGCACGCACACTCACATGGACAATCACGCATACGCGTACTACAATCACATCCTTGTCAGCTTGGGAGATGGGGAGTGACACGAGGGCCAATTTTCTGAAATATTGATCAAGGAAGGTCAAAGATTGCCTCCCAAGAAGTGCTATATATGGAAAAGGGGTAACCTCAGTGGTCCAGTGGTTTTCCCAAGGATGATCCTTTAACTTTACTCATGCACCTTGAACGGATTGAACAGACTGCACTCCGAGCTCAGCAAAGTAGAAGAGAGCAAAGTTTGTTGTTTAAGGAACAACTGTAATTTTGCAAGAACTCAGAACAAAATTACAGCACAAAACATTTACAATCCAGCCAATGTCCCTGTTGTTCATTGATCACAAATGCAGGGTTACTTAAAAAAGAAACCACTCAGGATATAAGTTTTAACAACACCCACAGCATGTCGGAATATGGTGAAACACAGCAGGAGCAGCTTCATTGTCCCAGGAAAAAAAAAAAAAAAACTAAGCCAAGATGTGAATGTGAATGATCAGTGCAATAAAAAGAAGAAAAATTGTGTGTGTTAACTATCATCTAGACAGCTTCTGCCATTTATCAGCCTTTCTTGGTTAATGCAATTGAAAAAAAAAAATCAATCATTTCAAACAGAGTTTTTACTGTGGATGCACCAATACTAATATTTTGCTTGATACTGCTATCAGATATTAATATTGCGGTTATTGCAAAATGTTTACCAATATCAATACTGTTATTAAAAGAAGTTTACATGAAGAGTTTGTATACCGGAAACCACGTAAACGCTGAATACGAAAAAGTAATTCCTTTTTTTTCCAAAACTTTGAATCCAAAACACAAAAGAAATGCAGTGTTCAGTGTGTTAATCATAAATCACAAATCAAAACACCCTGACATGGTTTCATAACTGTGAAACAGGCAAAATCGCAAATATCAAAACATGTCCTGACAACATTCTCACTAATCAAGCATATTTATTACAGACAGGGTATTCAGTGTAAATTTTCCAAATTAAATTGTCTCGTTAAAGTAAATGTGCAAAAACTGAAACAATGTTTTGAGAAAACATCCATTACAAAAACAACAAAAAACACTGGTATACAAGTTTGTTTTTTTGTTTGTAAAGTACAGTCATGTTAACTCACATCTATGAAATTGCTAATCTATCATGCATCCCTTGCTTTTATCCAAACATACAGTTTTAAGTCAAAGAGTCTTGAGGCAACACATAATTGTAGTTCTGTTGCTTCAACCTCAGAGTAGCAGTTTTATTTGAAGTCAAGAAATACCTCTGAGCATGGCTGATATCATGATTGCTGCTCCCAAACAAAGGAATGAACTTAATGTGGCGCTGTTTGGTCTTTCATCTCTGCATTCCTTCGTCATCTGTTGTACATTGTCTTTAGCTTGTGGAAAAAAAAACCTTTCCATTCATCATTCTGATCTCTACATATGACAAGGAGACAAATCCACCAAATTTCTCACCAGCATTCCATTGTGTTCAGAGACTGAACAATGCATCAACCTTCTATCCAATTCAGGATCAGCTAGAGCCATTACCATCAATAAGAAGGTACCTTGTCCATCATAGGACAAACAGAGACACTTTGCTTTAGGTACTTTCTTTTTATTTGTGAGAAGGAACCAGAATACCTGGAGAAAACCCGGAAATACACTGGGACAACATTAAAACTTTACATAGAATGGACCGACTAGCCCAACGCCGTACTCATCCCCGAAACATTCCTGCTACGAGGTGAAAGTGTGAACCTACACCACCATACAGCCCACTGCGACGAGTGATATTTTAAAATCAATAATGTGTTTTAAACAATATATCTGAATAAATGGAAAATCTTTTTTTCCAGCCTGTCGACTCGCTCTGAGTTTTGGCAACATGCAACTAATTGGAGACTCAAAAATGAATTGGAAAATGGAAAATGAATAACATCACATTTCCGTGATGCATTCTGGCCATATACATTTTTTATTTACCTTTTTATCTTTAGTGAAAAGTCTATATTGTGATCAAGTTCCTGATCTTGTGCATAAATGACCAAGTAAACAAAATAATACTCGTTTATCTTTACTTTAATAGTCTCCTATGTTGCTTTGCATTTCATCTCTCTCTCTCTCTCTCTCTTTCTCTCTCCCTCCCTCCAGTTGCATGGTCCACCAGCGCAGTGCCATTTGCCTTTATGACCTAGCGGGTGTCCTTCTTTGATCACTTATCTGCCCCAAACAAGTTAAATTGCTGGATCATCAACCAGTCCTTTAAACATCTAAGACCGGATAATTAGTAATTTCGGCATTAATAACACGAGGGACAAGTGCAGTGCCTTTTAATCTTACGCTGTTCAGTGGGTTGTTTTATGTCCTTTCTCCTCTCCACTTCCTACCTTCGTCTTTACTTCTGCTGACCCATGATAGAGCACAACCCACGGCCTTCTGTAACCAAACCTCAGAGACAGGGTGTGTATGGTTCAAGAGACACATCTGAAAACGTGCGGTGAGCCAAACAACTTTGTCAGGAAAGTCTTACTTGCAGCTCTGTAATCCCTTATTATGCTCTCTTGCAACCTGCAGTGCATCCAAACATTGTGATGGATGGTAAGGATTAGTGGAGGAGTGCACGAGCACAACAGTGTCTGCAGGGTTGGTGGTCCACCTGAAGCAGCTAATCAAACAGAAATTGCACGTTTTGTCTTGTTTGACTTAAATTAGCGAGATGCTTGTCCACATGGCACCACAGCCACGGTGCTGAAAGTCTAGCGTGCCACAGACCAGCGGTTTTCAAGGTGTGGCTGGCCTTCCTTGGGGGTCATCGGGAAGAAAGAACAAGAAAAATGTCTTGGTCAGTGTTCCCTTTCAATTGGAACGATAAAGAACATATAGTAATGCAAAACCTAAAAAGTTAAAGTTATGACAGTTGCAGACGTTACATAACTTTGGATGACCCCTGAGAGAAACAGTGTAAATAAATGGCAGCTGTGTCATTAGCAATCACATGAGTTTCTAGTGATAATCTCTTTTATCATAAAGGCTTTTTTTTTTTTTTTTTTTTTTTTGAGGGACTAATTTCCAGATGGTGTCATGTGTTTGAGGTCCAGTGCAACAGAGGAATTTGAGATATCCATTACTAAGAGGGTCAAAATCAACTTCACTGTGTTGGCCTCATCGACGATAATTGCTAAAAACTGTTCTCAGCTGTACACATACCCTTGATGTGATCTTAAAAGAAACAGTTTCTTCATTGCAGCTGAATATTTGCCTCTGCAGTCGCAAATAACGAATGGGCCTGTTGGCATGTTCAGGATGTGCTGCCAGCAATGTGCCTTGCCTCTGTGTTTTGGGAAAATACAATGATAACAAGATGCATCTGTTCAGCCACAAGGATGTTTTGCTGAGTGATTTTGATAAGCTGTTGAGTGATGTGCACACCTTTTCAAAAAAAATCCAGAGTCCAGTGCCACAGACACCATGGTTTTTATTACTGGGCCAGGAGTTCAGTGTAAATAAGAGCTGATAAGAAGAGATATCTATCCATCAGGAGATATTTTCTAATGAAGTCATAAAGCTGGTCTGTGCCAGCCTTCACACTGTACTACAAGTCCAGAGTGGTACTATCCAGAACTTTTTTTTTTCTTTGTCAACAAGATATGTTTTTTTTTTTTTCCCCTGGATGTTCACTGCAAATTTAATTACCCACATTCATCTATCAATCTACCCGACAAGCACATCCATCCATGGCAGCTCTGTCCCACTTTGAGCCACACAGAGCTGAAAACAGGTCTGACATTGGGTTAATAACAAGTCAATCACAGGCTCAATTCAGTGATGTGCACACACAACTCACAGACACCAGTTCATTTAATACTGAAGTCTATCGTCCCCACAGAAAGGCTGCTCAGGAAAGAATCGAGCAGAGGACTTTCTCAACGTGACGTGAGAGCGCTACACTACACTACAGTCCCTACATAAAAAAGATTTCTTGTGGCAATTTAGCCTCTAAACTCTTGCATGTGTAAAAGTAAAAATGGGCACGAGCTTGAAACTGAAACATGGAAGTCGAGTGGAACACACTGAGGACTGTGCTTGACAGACGCTCAAAATAAAAAGATCAGAAATGCTGCTTTTATAGTGACGAGGATTTACTTGACTGGCCATCCATCTTTTTCCCCATTACATTTTTTCTTCTTTTTTTTTTTCGTCCTTTTGCCAAACTCATATTTATGTTCTGTCACACTCCAATATTTTCGATTATGCATTCTTCTACCGATATGTTTGGTTCCATGGTATCAAATTCTGCATTTTGCTCCAATAACTACATGGCAAACGAAAGAGACTGCATGCAAAATCAAAATTGAATTTAGTAGTCTTTCAAACAGGATCTTTGTAAATCAAACCCAGACGAGGTAGTAAAAATGTTTCGGTATCTAATCAGAGCAGACATGGGGACACTTCTTGCATATTATTTTATTTACAACACTGCATCTTTTTTTCTGTTGTCTTAAAATCCACCTTCGACTTCTCTGAAGACATAAAAATCTGATTTGACAATTTATGAAATCATCTCTCTGTTATTTAACCCATTTTAAAAGGGTGCTTTCGTTTTTCACCGCAAAATGCATCGCCTGCATTTTATTGACAGCTAAAATCAAAGAGTTCCAGGTAGAGACAGTGTCTCAAAATGGGTGTGTGAGGTGATTAGATGTTGGCTAATCATTAGCAAGCTCTTTGTGTGAAAACCAGAAAAAAAGATGTGTCCCGAGGCCATTTCTACTACCTTACCTGGAGTTCACTGTTCATGCTGTCTCTGCACAGACCTGCCGGGTTGAGCTCACCCTTCATTCCTCACATTCTTCCCTCCTCCATTCTCCCCTGTCCATCCCTTCTTTCCCTCTCCCATAATCCCGCAGGGCAGCCCTGCCTGCAGACTGTGGCACGGCATGGGCAGCTCTGCCGCCAACAGGCTGGATCCCCTGGCCTCTTTTCTTTGACTTCTGGTTTGTCCTCTTTAGCTTTTACATCCTGGCAGCACATGTACCTCTTGAACTCCACTTTCTCAATTTTCACATCTGGTGAAAACAGACAGTCACTGATCTCCCAAGTAAATCTTTCTTTCATTTCTTTTTTGGTAAAGCATTCACATAAGTTCACATTTTCAGACATTCTTGTTATTGGCTGCCACATGCACAAGCTTATAAGTGCTACCTCTCTGCCGAGCACACACACACACACACGCACACACACACGCCTCCTCAGTGTGTTTTTTACACATGTATAACATACAGTACATTCCACGTGTTTAACTAAAGGGAAGAGTGTGAGGAATGCAGCCTAAAACTTTCACCTTCTGTTTCGTACAGGTGTGACTGCTGCTTGCAACTCCGTTTTAATGTAGATCCCACCCAACGCCACTTAAACCCGCTGGCACCCTCCTCTTCTGCCCATTTACCTCTGAAGCAATAATATATATTTTTTTTTTTGTGGGGAATAAACAAGCAAATAGAGGAGGAATACGCAGAGGGCATCATCTCTCTCTCTCTCTGCTAGTCCTCCCTCCCTCCTGCTTTTGATGTGACAGTCCAGAGGTGATCAGGTGCAGATTAAGAGGAGAATCAGTGATGAGGACAGATTTGAACATGTCAGAAGGGGAGTGCCAAGGCTTCACTGCTACCACAGTGTTCAAACCTGCCCAATGCTGAAGGCGGGTGTGTGACTGTGTGGTTGCATATGTATGTGCATGCACACACCTATATGATATTCCAAGTATGTATTTCTGCAGTCTAGAGACCTCACAGTGAAGAGTAGGTCAGACTAATAAATATTAATATTTATGTTGATTAAAATGGTTATCAGTGATTAGTGATGGTGACTGTCTTATGTTTTGACCTCCAGTATACAGTTAGGTTTCATAGTATTAAAATAAGAGAACCCCTTTCCCTAAATATTTTTACCATTAAACTGTTCTCATATTGTTTGCCCAAATTAAAAAGTTGAATGTAATAGCAGGGCTTTGCAGAAAACCATCCTTGCACCAATCTTCATGCAACAAACCTTTTGTTTTAGCTTCGATTTACTTGTAATATCATTACAACCAGGTGGATCACTGCAAACCTGCAGATATGGTGTCGTTCGTTTAGCTTCCAGCTTCACCACACTGATAAATGAAAACATTTTGTAAACTTGAATCAAAGATGACCTCGGCCTATCTGGCTCTATGTCACTGGACAGGTGAAGTAGAGCCATGAAGCTGAGGTCATGTACAGATGTGTTTCAGTGTGATTTTGCAGGTAAAACTTAGAAGACAGTCGTACCTTGAAATAAAACACATTTAAATATCCCAGTAAATATGCTACAACAGCCAAACAATGCTATGTGTTTGGAATAATATCATGGCATCAAGGAGGTCAACTTCATTTATGCTAAAAAGAACTTAACATAAAAAATCTTGGAATGTATAGCATAAGACCTGCATGGTGCTAACAGCTCATTCACGAGGGCCTGAGGCTACGATTGTATGGATCATTCAAAGAGCAGCTGTTGTGTTTGTGTGTTTTTCTCTCTACAGACGGACACTCCATTGTAATGCAGGGTTTGATTCTGATTGGCAAATCTTAAAGACAATTGCTTCTGAAATGTGTTTATGTCACACTAGCGCAGGCAAAGGATGCCACTGCCGGTTCTAAATGTTTCACCAAAACAAAATCACATGTTGTTAGCAAGTTAGAAAGACCTTGTAATTTAAACCACATTTATAACGTGAAATGCAATGCAAAGCTTTTACCTGTCAGACTGGAAGCACGTCAAAGACTACACCTATTCTTCCAAGGACCTGGAGAAAACCAATGTAAGTATATGGAAAACCTCCAAGCCAAAATCTGAATTGAACTGGTAGCAACACCTTCTCAAAAATATCAATCACAACACCACAGATGGCTGATTTGTGGGAATAATTTAAGCTATATTCTATTCGAATAGCTTCTTCAGCTATCCATTTATCTATGAAAAATACACTTTCACACACAAAAAAAGATCACAGTTCTTTCAACGTCATGTAAATTCTATTTGTAAGTGATGCATCCCCCAAGAATTCACTGTTTCCATAACTATTGTACTAAGTCTGTGTCCTGAAATTCATTCCGTGCACCAGCTGGTTTTTGTCACTGTCATAATGAACATTAGCATTATGCATAGAGTTAAAAACACAAGGTGCACCCAGCATTCCTCTCCTTCATCACCAGCACCTGAACACGATGACATACTGTTTGACCAGGTCGCATCTTCACCTGCACCAAACATGAACAACATTCCTCCTTGTATGAGGCAGCCACTGCTGGTGTGTCACCACCTCTAAACCACTGACATGCTCTCGCCTTCAGGATGAATGGCGTGCACGCATGTGTGTGTGTGTGTGTCTGTGTGTGTCCCATACGTGTGATTGAGTGCATTCATTCCGTGTGACCAGCTCAGTTCATAACACACACAGCAGACATCTGGAGAGTTTGTGCTTTTATTGGGGTTATGACATTAAGAGTATCCTCTTACAGGGATCACCAAACTGCATGAGCACGCGAGCGTGTGTGTGTGTGTGTGTGTGTGTGTGTGTGTGTGTGGTTGCATTAACTCACTGAGAGTGTATTTTCATTCATGTGCGCAGTAGGGGAAACAAAGAGATCAGACAGATCAGACAGTGAGAAGGAGCATTTAGGAGTGCGTTTACCTCCCAGTGTCACAGCAATAGCCTTCATCTCACCTAGACAAACCACAACAGAGGATGTGGGGGGGTACCCCACTGGAACATGACTGATGACTCCCGCCTAAAGGGGAATTCCACACCGAAACTGATTTTATGCACAGGTGGGTGATATACTCACATCTAATCTTTCATATTGGTCCTTGTGTTTGGCTAAATATTTATTTAGGGTTAGTTTTGTGAGTAATGCAGAAGGGAAAGCAGCGTTTTTGTATATGACAGAAATATCAAAAAGCCATCTTATTACATATTAGGATGAGTTACGATGCCATTAAAGGATCACATTTTAGTCTGTAGGGAGAACTTTTCGTGCACAAGTGCAAATTATTTAGGAATTTAGCACTAAATCAAAAGGAGATTACCCATCCACATTAAAACGCAAACATCAAAGACACCACAAAACCTACTTCCGATCCCTGATAATGTAATAATTTGCCATTCCGGTAAATATGTCCTGAAACAAAAGTAGATTGGACCCTTTTCTGAATCACTTTTGTCAACATAATTAAAATTTGCGGAAGGAAGTTGCATCCCGTGTAAAAACCAGCCGAGTCTACAGTGCAGGTTGACTTGCTGCGGCAACTCCGATGAGGGAGTGTAGCCCAGACTAATCAAGGATGAATTTTACTTGAACTGCTGTGACCCTGCGGGATCAGTCGATCTCCAGTGTAATTATGCTGGCATGTATGAAATAAGTCTTCAATTGAACTTCTGTCGGCTTGTTGGCAGTAACTCCTCAAGCATTTTTCTGGAAACGCCGTTGAAGGAGTCTTTGTGTCAAGCCGATGTTCAGATAACAGCCCAGAGGACACTATCATGTTATAATTGCTTCTGTCAGGTTATTATTATTTTTTTATATGATCCATCCACTTTGACTTTGACACTTTGCTCTTTGAGCGATTGTCAAGATGCCAACAAAGAAAAAGACTTGCTATATTAAAAGAGAAGCTTAGGGTTTGAAGCATCAAACTATTTACATTAACATTTGTGTTGTGTTGTTGTTTGTTTGTTTGTTTTAATAATGTCCCACTAGGAAAGAGGGGTCTTGTTTAAGTTTGTAAAACATCAGCTTGTAGTCCAGTCAACACACGATATAAACTGCAGCACAAAAATTGTGGGTATAATTATATGTTAAATGCATGTTTGTTTAAATAATCTACTTTTTTTGTGACACGGTGGTTTGCTGATCTGTGTTGCTCAGTGGCGACATTTTAATTAATCAGCTTTCCATGACTCCTGAGGTTCTTCTTTGGAAAGTCAGTTCTTCCCACTCCTTTTTGTTCATGTGTACTTTACATTTTTGTAATTTTGGGATTTGTTTTATTCATTTTAATTGCTTTTTTTCTTTTTCTTTTTCTTTTTCCCTTTTATGAATATTTGAACTAAATAAATAGACTAACAGATCGTCCATCACTGAATACATTCATGACAGTAGTGGCTAAATGTTTTCACCATCATTTGAAGCCATCACCGTCACAGACAGCTTCAAATGTACAGACTGTAGACACAACGGAACGTGTTGAGGCCATGTTGACATAGTTCCACTGGATTTCGGTGCATGAAAAACTCAGTCTGGCAAAGTTTGGTACACTTGAGGTTAATCACACAAGTAGACGCATCAAAAAGAGCCAAAACAAGCAAAACTAGGGAAAATGCCGCTTTATACAAAGAGTGAACGGAGAATTCACAAAACACCAGGAGGATTTATTCAAGGTCAGGTATCAGCTTTGACACATGGAGGCTGGAGCGAGCAGAGACCTCGAACTGGAGAAGAGTTGGTAAACACACACCAGCCACAACACTGAACATGCACCCAGGCAAATTACAACCAGACTCAGCTCAAGATCAAGACCAGGTTTTGAAATACGATAAGCATGATCAGAAATAGGAACAACCAGAAATTTTCAAACAATCACATTCAAGACCAGACTTACCAGACAGATTCACCCTGAAAAAAAAACAAACACTTTGTAAAATGGACGTTCCGAACTAAGTGACTTGAAAATTCAGAAGCTGGCGGTCCAGCCAAGCCAAAAGCTTTCATGGGGTGACAATGAGTTTAATCAAATTTACCACCGTGACCTCAAAAAGTCAGTCAAACTGTTGAAAATAAGAGTAGATAAATTCATGTCCTAATTTTTTCCCAAATCATTGGGAAGTTTCAGAGACTCTTGGTTAAGGGACATGGTTAGGAAAACATTTCCAACATGCAGGGTATGTTCTTATTGGTAGGCTTATTGACAGGACTGTAACATGGATATGACACCAAATCTAATGGACGGAGAGAGCAAGTTTTCAAGTCGCTGCAAAATGTCTTCTTTTCTTACCTACACTCTCTGCTAAAGCAGCTTTCAGGATATGGAAGTCATGATCTCAGTGGTCTAAAGCGTGTGTGTGTTTCCTACCTCCGTTTGATGTTGTTGTTACAGATACAGACTGACAGTGCCCACACACTCACCTCTTCACATGAGACACAAACGTCTCGAGCTTATAGGGAAAATGCACAATGTGGTTGAGCACAAATGGAAAGAGGAAGCCCTTCCAACATTTCTGTGGGAATTTCTCATCTGAAACTGCTGCGGCTGACGGATGCTTCAAGCTGAAGACTCCATCAGGTTTTGGAAGTTGCGAGACTTGTACTTTCCTAGAGACGTGGTCACTGAGTGTTATCTCTGAAGGTTCACAGTGGTGAGATCTTCTGGCTTCCCAGTTTGGAAGATTGTCCCAGAAAACCAGGTCAAGTGGAGTTGAGAAAGCCGTGGTCGTGATGTGAAAGCCCCATAATTAGCCCCTCATTAGCCTCAGAGTACTTTCAGTTGATTTCCATTTGAATGTATCTGATTTATAATTACCACGAAAACAAAAAAAAATCACTGTCACTGCGCTGGTATTTTTTGTGCTTTGGGCCATTTTAATGATTTTTATTCCTCATGTTTCCTGGTGCCCTGTTATTTCATGCTGCTGTGGTATTAGTTTTCTGGTTTTCAGTAAATGTCTGGTTTCACTCACTTTTCCTGTGTTCAGTTCAGTGTCTTGTTGCTCCTTTGATTACCCTCGATTGTTTCCCTCATTTCTGTGAGTATAAAAATGCCTTCGAGTTGTCGGCGGTGTGTTTTTCCTAGCGTGTTTATCGTGCCCAGTTTTGATGATCTGTGTTTCCTCGTCGGCATTAGTCCTTGAGTCCTCTCCTTGAGGCTATTTGGTTTTGTTGGCTTGGACTTTGGTTTTGTTCACCTTTTTGGCAACGCTTATGTTTTTGGATTAATTTTAGATCAATAGACCAAAGTTAGAACTTTTTGTTGATATCACTGTGTACAAGTCCAGGCTTTGGAACAGGAGGTCAGACTTGAGGACGCAACGTCACCTTCCAAGTTTTCATCCCGTACTCATGTTGTCTACACACAGTTGTTTCACTACAATTCCTTTTGAGGTTATATCATGAATTTTTGACATTTTCTCTCTCGCCACAAAGCAAGTAGTTTGAGCAAAGTTGAGTGGTAGACTGACAAAATGGAAGTAATATAACGCAATAAACACAGGGTACACTTTTGGCTGCGCAGCATACATGCAGCACAAGGATATAGAGCTTGGCAGGTGTAGCAACTGTATCTCAGTGGAAAGGATTCAGTTCCCAACCCCTCACCGCCATCCATCCATCCATTTATCCATTCATTCATCCATCCATCTAACCACTCACTAAGGGCATCCAGTGCAGCACAAGCCTCTAATCTGTGGGCCCGAGCAGCTGCTGCCTTGCGGCTGACGTACGGCAGGGCTCTCATTATTGTACACACATGCGTGCGCTCACACAAACGCACGTGCACACGCAAATACACACAGACGCGTACACCAGACTTCTCTCATGTGGTAGGCCAGCTGCCAGTGGCGTGCCTTCCCCTCACCAGCGTGACCTAAACAGTGCTGCTGAGCGGAGCTCCTGGTGCTACTGCTAAACTCAGGGGATTTCCAGTCCAGAGGTGAGGCAAAACCTTAGAAGGTGAGAGTGCAAGGTTGCCTTCAAAGACAAAAAGCAGACCAAAAGGGTGGGAAAGTTACAAGTTGAGAAGAGAGGCATGGGTGAAGCTGAAGGAAAAGCACAGAAGCAGGGAGGGAAGGATGACAAACAGCATATACACTGACTGATACCAGCACTGAGAGGGAAATGGGAGAAAGAAAGAAAACAGATATGACCTCTTAGGTTTTAACTTCCTGGTTCGAAAACATGCATTTCGCATTTTCTTACAAATCAATTTACCCAAGTTCCCTCAGGTTTGCATCTCTTTGTTCGCCTCAGTGTGACCCCTGAGCAGACTCGACCAAGAAAATGTTCACATCCACCACCGGTGTTCTGGCTTTCGATGCAATGTATGCACATTTAGCTTCAATGACTGTCCAGTTTTGAATGTAATAAGCATGTAATCAAAATGGCAAGGAATTTAGATGGGAACATACATGTAAATGAAACAGTCCAGCTCTCGTCTGCCCAGCCCCGACAGGCCCATCCCAGCTCTCAGACTGCACATCTGCTGGTGAGGTCAACAATCTCTTCCCATTGCAGTAACATGAGCATGATGGATGTTTTGGCCACAGAGGTTTTCTCTGCGGTTTCTTCCCATCCAGAGCTCATATCCAGATTCACTTTGTCCCTCTCTCATCCCTCATTTCTGACCCCTTCGTCAATTATCTGCCATCTTTAGCAAAGATGTCTTTCAGAATCATTTATTTGTTCCATTTTTTAAATCTCCTTGTACATTTCTACCTGTTTCATTTCTGAATTGTGATCCATCTTTCAGATCATAAAAAAAGTATCAGACAAGGTTTTAATACCTGTAGCGATGGGGCAAAGCTTTTATACGACTGACAAGTGAGTTGAATTACACCAGAGAGAAGAGTGGGATATATATATATATATATATATATATATATATATATATATATATATATATATATATATATATAACTACAACAAAATGCTAAAGTTTTGGATCCAATCACCAGCAATCTCTTGAACCTGGACTATTGAGTTTCAAGAGATTAAGGAAAATTTACACAGGGTCTGATCCCTGACAATCTAAACCCCTAACACTGTTTTTTACAGAACCGAAAAACAACTCAACACTTTCGGTAATTGTGAAGATGCAGATTGGTCAGATTGTCAGTCACTAGACACTTTTACAACATGAGGAATATAAGTAGAAGTGAACCATGGAGCAATCGTATCATATTATCTGATGTTGCATCATTTACATGGTAAGTGATATGACAGGATAGGATGCACTCAGATCAACCCTCAGATCAGGATATCTTGTGCATGAAATACCAATGTAAGCATGTGAGCAAGACCTCCTGCTTCAATCATCTTCTTCAGTCACCCATGGACCTTCCAGGATTCTGACAAAAGTGCTACTTTCATTATAAATTCTACAAAGTCCTTGAGTAAATCTGTTTTTGTCTTTTTTCTCTGTACTATTGCGTTTTTACTAATAACTCCCAATTAACATGGGCTGATTTCAGTATCTTTCTGCAAATGACGCACTACACTGTGGCCAGCTGCATGTGTCCAGTGGAGGTGATGTGAGATCAAAGCTGTTTTCCTGTCGTTCCTCTCCAGAAAAGATCCCACACAGCCAGGATGTGGTAAATCAGTAGCAGAACAAATTAGTGCAAAAGAGATAATAAAAAAAAAACAAGTAAAAGATTGCTTTTCTCTATTACACAGCATAATTATTTTATGAAATATATACTTATACTTGACTTGTTTATTGCTGCTGACTGTTGTACTGGTCTTCAAAATATCTATGAACATATTTTCAGATATAAAAACAAAAAGCTATCAACAGTAAATAAGAGTGATTGTTCATATATAGCTCATAAAAAACAAATTTTTTTTCCCTCAATCTCCACATTCCTCTTAATAAAAGTGTAATGTTCGAGGGAGGAAATGCAGGTGCTTTAAATGAACCCAGAGCATCAGGTGGCTGCAGTGGCTCAATCAGGCACAGCTGAACGACATCAGGGCAGGGAACTGCAATCAGACACGAGGAGAGCGAGCAGCAGAGCCTGAAACGCCATGAACACAGACAGGACAAAACATGAACCATGATTTCTTTTTTTTCTCTTACACCTACAAAGAAATATCACTATTTTTCAAACTGCTGTGTGACAAACAACTTGCTGGATCTTATTGAGTGACCCACAACCAGTGACAAGGCTAAGATTAACTTGCATGTTAAAAAAAAAAATTAAGATTGAAGTTCTTTGAAGCAAACAATTTTTTTTTTTTTTGTTTAAAATTAACTCAAAGAATTCTACTAACTACTACTAATCTGATTTGCTAGTGAATATGTAAAGTTGCCTTCCATCGTTGTCTTACAGAAGTTTATGTTCAAAATTCAGTTTTGAAAGATATCTCTGTACTTGTTTTTTTTTCTTACATTTGAAGTATATTATATGCTTGATCCTGAAATTGCGTTGTTCTTGTTTGTGTTTTATCAGTCAAGGGTTCTTTTGGGAAGTTTACTAACTGCAGTGAAGAAATAAATACTGAAAAAGGAATGACAGTGGAAAAAAAAGCTACATGAATCTCTTTTGCATTCAAAAGTATTTGCTTTGTTAGCAAAAGTACGATGAAGACATAAACACTGACTGATAAAGGAAAAAAGTTTATTTATACTCCATTATTTAAATGTTTAAGGAAGAAGTTGATGATAAAGTTATTTTGAGGGGCCACCCTGTGTTTAACTCTCAGTACCCCTGTGCCCCACCAATGGAAAAAAAAAAAAAAAAAAAAGCATCTCCGAATTGGTTGTTACTGTGGAACCAAGACAATAACGGTAGAACAACCATAGAGGTATGATATGAAAAGTTTAATACTGACCTGTGTTTACTGCAGCTCAATAACAGAGTGAAACAGACATCAGGCTCAGGTGAATGAGGGGGTGTCAAGCTGGAAGATGAAGATAGAATTATGTATCAAATGACCCACCATTTAAAAGTTACACAGATGTTATTCGCAAACACACAGATGACACATATTTGCATCAGATCAACGCCAAAAATACAAACACATCTGTAGTTAGGTTAACTGAACTATTTCTGCAGAGATTACTAGTCTGGTAAAATGACACGACACTGTGATCCTTATCAGGGAAGATTATAGACATTTTCCAATGAGAGGCTGGTGGTTGTGTAAACTGTTTAAAAGCTGCGCTCTCGGAATCGCAACGCAGCACTGCTGAAGACGCCGCGCTTTATGTGCCCTCATAAATGTGTCTCTTATATATTGATATTTAAAGCCAGATGACTTTACAGAAACTGTTGCATAATCTTAGCAATGACGGCCACACAGAAAGTTGGTAACCTGCAGCATTTGGAGCAGCTGTCTCATTTACTTGAAAAATGTTACGGGAACCTGGAAGCATGAGTTGCGGTAAGTGTTCCTGCACTTCTGCAGTGAGTCACTCTTTTTAATGCCAGTCAGAGAGTGGGGTCAAAGGTTAAATGAGGTCCTGCTCTCTTTGGTGGGAGCACCCTTATTTCCTGCAGTCACAGACGTCTTGTGTGGCTCCTGGGAACGGACATAGATGAGAGAGAGAGAGAGAGAGAGAGAGAGAGAGAGAGAGAGAGAGAGAGAGAGAGAGAGAGAGAGAGAGAGAGAGAAACAATCATCTGGAGACAATTGAGTCATTATAGCGACTCCTGTCTACAAATGTGGGGATGTTAAATACCCTGATGATAAGGCTTCTCTCTCTCTCTCTCTCTCTCTCTCTCTCTCTCTCTCTCTCTCTCTCTCTCTCTCTCTCTCTCTCTCTCTCTCTCTCTCTCACAGGACTTGTTTAGTCCTTTTCCAAAATGCACACAGTGACCTGTAACTTCATCAAGCAATGAATGTCACTCAAAAAATGTTCCACTGGTTTAGAGGGAAACAAGAGGGTTGACCAATAAAGCGAAACCTTTTCTGAATCATTGAAAACAAATGCTTTCTCACTTCTTTCTTCTCTTCAGTGTTGAATGTCAAGACTACTGTTTGCGTAATAAACGTTTAAAATATCATTCATGGTGTTTCATAAAAAGACCAGGCAGGTTATTGCAAGCCTGTTTTTTAAAGGAATTAATAGAGTTTCTGACTCAGAACTATGACACAGCATGAATCATGATCGGTGTCGTTCCTAATGGTTAAGCTGCAGCATCCACGCTGACTAACAGTCCCATGACAACAGGAGTTGTAATGTTAGCAGGTTATTACATACATATTTTTGATGAAAAATGAAACAAAGCTTTGAAATGGACACGTGTTCTGTAAATATTTGAGGATCGATTTCCATGACTTTTGATGAAGATTATAGCTGTGTAGTTGGGTAGTTGGACACCTTTACTGTGATATACAGAACCCTTGTTCACCTGATTGGTAACTTATATACATGCACCTTTTAAAACGGGGATAAAGATCAAATAACAGAAAAAAGAGGGAGAGGGAGGGAGAAAACTGAAAAAAAAAAAACCCCATGAAGGTAACACATCTATGATCTCAAGTTGTGTAATGAAGAGAGAGCATGTCCGACATCCTGCTGCGAAGCAACTGAAGGTAGAATAATAGTCCAGGGAGGAAAAAAAGCAGCTACCCTTTGATTTAATGTGTTATGTTTTCTTGACCTGTATAAATAATTGAAGAGGCCATTAGCTCCCTTCCTCCCCGGCTGTTAAATGGAGTTTGGGCTGGTGATGTTAAAGCTTTGGAGGGTGAAGGCACATTTTTATTGTAAAATTTTAATAATCTTTTTGTAAAAAGAAAAAAAAAAAAACAAAATATTTTGGTGGAGGGCAAAACTAATTCTTTCTATTAAATAACGCACACAGTATTATATGCAGTGAAAAACATTAGGGAATCTGGCATTGAACCAAGAAGTACGACTTAGTGTGAAAGAAAGCATGTGAGGCGTGAGAGTTGGGGAGTAGAGTGGTTCAAGCCCTCTCATGAAAATCCCTGAGTCAAATAATTAAATTGTTTCGCTGAACTGTTTCCTTTCTGTAATCATTTTTTTCAGCAATCTAAGTTGTTTTGACGATCTCAATCCAATCCTGTCTCATACTGTGAAGAGTTGAACTTATTCTATAATCCCTTTATGAATGGGGATCATAATTATGGTATTATTAGTTTCAGTATAGCTGCTCATTTCACTGGTTATTTCAACAGTGACAGTCAAATCATTTCATTTAGGCTTTTTTTTTTTTCTTCTTCTGCCCCAGAGCTAAACACTACAGTGAAGTCTGTAACACCATTTTTTCTCATTTTATTATTTGGAATTTCATATCACCACTCTGGAAACAAGCAGACTGTCTCTGAAATGTACAGTCAATGAGTATCATGATTTTATTGTTTGTCAGTCTTGGATCTCAGTCATGGTTGGCTTTGGTTTAAATCAAGGCCATTCAAAGCCATAGCAACGATACATGACAGAGACAGTGATGAAAATGCGATTGTGTGTGTGTGCACACATGGTATCATGGGAAGGTTTTATCGAGCGGACGACAGGACCAGACTGTGGGGTGAGACGTTGACAACTTGGTCAATATTTCCATTAAGTCAGCGGTTGCCTCACTTCACACTGACCTGACATTTTGCTACCGTCGGTGCAGTGTGGCTTTGCTCCTGGAGCAGTGCCAGCTAACACACACTCATATCTACACCGGAGGAACATGTACTGTGCACAGCACCAACATAGAGATCACAGGAGAAAGGAGAAATGACCATCACCACCATTCACTATATTTAGCAAGTCAATGGTAAGTTTTTGCTGAACTCGAAGAGTCAAGATACGAAGGCAACATATTTTCACACAATTTACCAGATCTGGCCATGATAATGTCTTTTTCTTATATTTAGGCTTTCTAGTGTTTTAAAGCCGAGTAAAAGGTGAAGTTGGAAGCAGACTTCAGCTTTCCTTTTCTTCCTTTCGGTATGCTGAGAGACTATGTTGATAACTGTGAATTCAAGGATGTGACTACTCCTAGAGTACTTTGTTTTGCTTTCCTTTAATTTGCCTATTATATTAGTATTTGCACTGGGTATGATTGTTTTACCTAATACTGAAAAAAAAGTTGCTGTGTCATAAAGTTTATTGCATTCATGCAAGAAAATTTGCAAACTGTTATGTATCTTTAAATTATTGAGCGTCCCATGTTGTATTTGTTTGAATTATGGATATCACTAAAAACTGTATTTTCACCAAACCCCACTCTTTTAATTCTTGTGTCAGACATTTTCTTGTTGAATGCATTACAGATGCTCCATTGATTCAGCTTATCATTAAAAAACACAGTAATACTCAGATCAATGCAGGCTCTCCAGGCAGGAGGAGAGCTACATTTGGATCAAGAATGTCAAATTCAGCAGTCTTTTCACTGGTCAGGTTCTCATTAGAAGCATGTTGATTAATTTAATGGTGCAATGATTAAATGGTAGGTATGGCAGATGATTTCCCTGAGTCCATCCCAAGTTTTGTTAATTTGTCAAAATAATTTTGTGATCTGCCGCTGTGAGGAAAGCTGCCGTCTGCCTTTGTGGCAGCAACAACCGAGTGAGAGAGCCACAGTTGCAGCAGTCTAAGCTGGGCAGCTGTTCCTTTCACCGGGTCCATGCCGTCGGTGACGTCCTCTCTTCCATAACTGCGTTAATGTCGCCACAAGACATCTCGCTGTTCGATTGTTTTAATACAGATGTTGTTGTGCTGCTGTCCCTGTCCTTTGCAGTTTATAACTCTACTTCTGTTTCGCTCTTCTCTGTGTCTTTCAACTTAGTGTTTTTGGTGTATCCTGTCTGTGTGCTACATATAACAGCTCTCATGAGATTAAAGTCACATCTCTGAGAAAAATGTCAGAACACTGTTATTTTTATGATTATTATTATTATTATTGTTAATTGGCCCTAATATTTCCACATTTTTGTCAAATTTCTTTTTTTTTCACTCACTCTGGTCATTAGTAATGACAAAGCAAACAACAACAACCCTGGGAAGCCTGGGAACGCTGTCAGTAGGAGATCATCATCTGCCCAAAGGCAGCACCTGCATGTTATTTTGCCCCACAAAGCCACCATTAACACCCTGCTACCATCAGTGCGTAATTTATTGCTTTAATTACAGACAGAAAGAATACCTGAAAGAGTTTTTCACCGCTCTAATAGGTATGACCCCTGCAGGTCCTCGATGGGGTCACAAAGGGTCACCATCACTCTTTACAGAAAGAGTTCAAGGCCCGGAAAGTTTGAAGTGGTTTCAGTTTTCACACTGACAAAACACATAGAGTCTAATTATATTATTAAATAGCTATTATCTCTGAATTATCCAGTAAATTACAAGAAATTGATATAAACAAAAAGGTTTTTGAAACAGTTTTGCAATTTAGAGTGACATGTTTTTTTTAGATCTTTTCACAATTGCTTATGAATTAATATAAAATACAGATGAATTATTTCAAGCTGTCCTGATCTGTCTGGTAAAAAGCCTGAAACAAACAGACGTCATGAAACTGGAATGATTTTTATGTACGGTTATGAACCAGTGCAATCATGCTGTTATGTAAATTATGTTGGGAAAAGTATCTCTTACAGAGCTCCATCTAGAAATATGAAAAGAGCCTCGAGCTGCAGAAGACACAAAATGTCTATTAAACGTTTGTAAAATGGCATTAAATGCTTCCCTTTGATGACTGTTCAAATTCCTATTGCAATACTTTCCCACTGTTTTTTTTTTTTTTTTTTTTTTTTAGATTTCCCCAAAAATGGTAAAACCAACCGAAACCTCAGTAACATCAACCAGATTTAGCCGGCAAAAATTTCTTAGTTGGAAAAACATCATTGGTTTGAACCCCTGCGCGGTTCCATATGTCTACAGCCGAGCCGAGCGTGCCTCTGGCAGTGTGTGTGCACATGAGTGTGTACGTGTGTGTTTATGCGGTCCGTGAGTGCATCTGCATATATACAGGCAAAGACAACATGAAAGCGATGCCAGTGTGTGTTGTGCTTGCATATTTGTGTTCATTTGTATTGGGTGTGCAACAAAAGGCTCACCGAGACGAGTGTGTGAGCGCTTGTGTTTGTGTTGATGCTGTGGGTGAGCAGGGTGGAGCCGAGGACCCTGATGTGGTTCCCTGCGCGCTACTTCAACACATGGCGATGGGGGCATGAGGCTCCACGCTTCGCTACGAATGTCTGGAAAGCTCCTGCGCGCGTGTGTGTGTGTGTACATGAGTGCATACAGTATGGTATTTAATGGGCCGATGCAGCCGTACCAATCATTATGTATTTGTGTGTGATGACGATGGCCTGGGAATATTTGCCTCAGATATAAGGAACAGCTGCCCTGCTAACCTCGGATGGTTGACCACCATCACGATCAATCTTTCTGGGAATGCCTTTCTCTTTTGCTGCATGCGTATGGGTTTTTCCTTGTATGTTCATATGTTTCTCATATTAATATAATGACATTCATTGTTGGAAAAATAAGTACAGAACTGAAATATGGTATAGACTATGCACTGAGTGCTTTAATAGTAAATGAGAATAATTTGGTGCACTTAATATATGTATGTATTTTTTTTTCCATCATTTGGCACTCCAAATAAAAATATGCACATCTTCAAATAACCAAACTATGAGTCATACACACACATATGTTTGTAACTATACAGTAAGTAAGTATAACCTCAAAGAAACTATTGCGTAACTATTTATTTTGATGCCAGAAGTTTACCACTGTTATCGCTGCACTATAATTTCTTGCTTTGAATCAGTGGTTTCCAACCTGAGGGCTCATTTGGAAAGTCACCTGACATCACAGGAGTGGGCAGCCATTGAGGCATTGCTGCTCCCACCTTGTCAAAATTAGATTTGCACTTGTCATAAAGAAGCATAACAGTTTCTCTCAGATCTCGGATGCAGTCCAGTGCTTGTATTTTGAAGGCTTCTGCTCGTGTCTGCCGATGTTTGGTTTCACTGTCATGTTTCGGCAAATCACAGATTGTAAAGAGAGTCCATTAACTTTCTTGCAGGCAATCCGAAGCGCCAGTGGGTAAAAAGTAAGGTTGGGAACTTCAGCAAAAAATGAATTTCCTCCATTCTGTCTGACAACTTGCATTTGTAGTCAGCAGAAAGTATACATCATAGTAATAAGTACGGGTGGAACTAACGACTTTCACCCCACTGTGTGGCTTATATTACAGACGGTAGAATCTTTACGGCAAAAACTACACACATCCGCACCCTTAGTAAAGGTCTTAACACATGACAGTGTGATGTGCTGAAAACAAATTGAAATTACTGCAGCTGCATGTGAACGAATGCAGGAAGCTTTGACAAAAGCTCCACATCACTGCAGCCAAGCTTGTAGTCGGGAGGACTTATATACCGGTTCAAAAATAACTTTGTTAAGTGTCGTGGTATCATATATCTGTTTCGCAACACACGGCTCTGTAAATTGTGGCTATGACACATGTCGAGGTTCTCCACGCGGTTCCCCGAGCGGTTCCTTCGGCGGTTCTCGTGGTGCTCGCTCTGCGAACAGCTGCAGAGTATCGGGGCCAATCCGCTGCTGACTTGACTGTTCTGCTTCCAGGAGCCAACCAGCCCAGGCAAACGGAGTTCAGCTTTTCCAGAGATCTCGGGCTCCCTGGATGAAACATCGCTGCTAACAGGCAGCCCGGGCAGGCAGGCAGCGGTCACCGCAGCATCGGCCCTGGGGCCAGAGGGAAACACCCTCCCTGTGGCTTCCCTCTCATGACAAATATTAAAGACACGGCCTTCCCCTTTGGCCATTTCTGCTTCTCTTTATTTGCCTGCCATTTTGTGGTGGCATAAATAAAAGAAAACAAATCAATATAATCTGGTATTTATTTGTGTTTAATATCTGTAATCCGGCAAAGTCCAATAATACAACAAAACAGGAACGTGCAGAGGCATGCCATCTGTAGCAGCACTGTTGCTCACTCTATTTTTTTCCCCTTGAAGCTTCACAACTGTTAAAGCATGAAAAATGCACGAAGTGTTTTCCATCACCAACTGTGACTGAGAGCTCCCTTGTCCCTTCCCTCTTTTTGCCTGGCTGGCCCTCTCCGCCTTCCCTCCCCCTCTTTTCTCTCACAAAGTTCTGGGATAAGTAGCTGTGTCTTCAAAGGCAGGGCAGTGTGCGTGCAGATTTACTACAGACACACGGGGAATAACTGAGGCCAAAGGATTTAACCTTCAACAGTTTGGAACTTTAAGAGACTTCGGCTCGACAGAAACTCACTAGTATCAACTGAAGGCCTAAATCTCCATTCAAACCATTATGTGACTAATAAAACTAGAGCTTGTGGTAATCCAAACAAAACTCGGTCTGTTTCAGTAGCAGTGCACTTAGGTGTTGAAGCGCACAGACGAGGGATTCAAAAAAAACAAATACTTCATGGCTGTCAGTTTGAGGGGTTATTAAAAGGGGCTATTTTGAGGGTGAAGAGGAGGGATTGATGTAAGAGGATCCCCTGTGCCCAAGCCATGCTTTGTGAATCCAGGTGATTTTTCGGTTCATTCACTTGCTGCAGTTTGGGTGTAACAAGCATTTATGTCAACAATCTGAGCACGGAAAATCAGACAAGGTCAGAGACGGAAAGGTGCAAACAGAAGAGCGAGGAGAGTTCACGGAGAGGGTTGAATTTGTGAGACTACTTATTTAGTACAGTGAGAGAGCACCACAGAGCTCATTTTCTCCTTGTCCCAGAACACATCTGGACAGCAGGTGTTAGATCCAGCTGTTGAAGGTAGAGGAGATGGTCTGAGAACATAGGGAAGTGCTCCGTCTACAGGTCACTACCTGCTATTACACTTTACCACCAGGAATTGGGGTAGGTCAAAACATGCTCAGGCAGAGATCAAGATGAGAGCTGATGCCTTAAGATATGCAATAAAAGCCAAGAGAGAGTTTCAGATTGAAAATCTACAAAATGATTTTAGATACGTTGAAACATTGTGACAAAAGTAACATCGCAATTTGTACATTTTAGCTTGCAAAATAGTTACTAAAACAATCTTCTTTGATGTTGTACGATCTATTCATCCATGATTTTTTTTCCACCCTTTGGAACCAACCCTGGTGTATCCTGCTTTGACCACGACAAAGCAGGAAACACCATATACAGTTGGCCAGTCCATCACATGGTGAACGCAGATGTTTCCCACATAGTCTGAATGGGTATGTGTTAGAAATACAAAATCACATAGCCGTGCCTCTTTCCCATAGACTCCTCCAGCTTTTCTTGGGAGACCAGCTGACTGCAGCTGATACACCTCTAACCAGAGGCCGGGCCAATCGGTGTCTTAAATGTCAGCATCATCCTCAATACATCTTCTACAATGCTGCTCGTATTTTGGAGATGACCACAGTCTTCATTATGTAATGATGAGTGAGACTTTCCATCTTGAGTAGAAAACTAATCTCTGTCAGCTGCACATTTAATATTCTTCTTTTGGTTAATATTGACCCAAAGTTTTTGACGAAAGGTGAGGACAGGGAACGAAGAGTTTTGCTAGTATGCTTCTTCATCACTTCAATCGATGGAACAAACTGAATCCCAACCCCTAAATAAGACAGAAGTTATTCAAACTTCCCCACCTGCAACTGGCATAGCACAGTTTTCTTTGATTTGACTATAGACTCACTCTGAGAGGAGCTGAGTTGCATACCAACCACTACACATCCCGCTGTGAACTGTTCCAGTGGCATGCCAGAGGCATTGTGTATTGAGCCAAAAGAACAACATCATCAGCAAAGAGCAGTGACGCCAGCCTCCAGCATCCCCACACAATACCCTCCTGACCTCAACTGTGCCTCAACACCCCGTCCATGGAAATCACAGAACTGGAGACAATGCTCAGCCTTGGCGGAGTCCAACACCCTCCTTGTAACGTTTGTGTTTTATATTGTACCACAAAAGAAATGAACATAAAATGGCATGCAACACTGTAAAACACAATAGGGGCTTTTTTTATAGCTTCATGAAAAATAGCTAAATGTTACAAGCATGTGGTCTTCCTGCCCCACTCAAGAATTTAGTAAATGTCAATTTAATACCACTGGAAAATCAAGTTAGATGATCTTTTTTTCCCTTTTGAGTGTTGGGCCATGCTTCTCTCTTTGTCATCAGCCTTTAACTCAGGGGCAGGCAATTAAAGTGGCCAAGTTGCCACGTGAAACAGTAGGACTTCTTTTAATAAGGACTGAGCCATAAGTTGACTTTGATTCTGCTCAATATAATTTCATCTATCAAATAGAAAGCAGCTTTGATGAACTCCTGTTCAAGCTCTTCATCTCTTACATGTTTTTTCTGGTGAGAATCATTCAATCTCTAGAAATTATACATTACACAGCCATAGCACTACCTGGCTCTACACAGGTTGCCTCTAATCTGTTGGTCTAGTTCCATTTCAATGATATGGTCAACAGGATGATGAACCATCAAATAATTTGTACTAAAACATGGCACATTATAAAATCAGTTCTTAAACATGCTTCTTGTTAGGGATCACTGATTAGTGGAAGGATTTCTTTGGCCAGACCTTGTAGTTTATGTCACAGGAGCTTGCTTCAGTTGAAACACTGGGGAAAGGGGAGATAGAGCAAGCAGCCAACAGAGACACAAATCTCAAAATCCAAACACCGAGTAAATCACAGGAACACAATCAACAACACAGACGAAGTGGCAAGCAAGACAGTCAGGAAAAGCATAATATATGCCGAAGCTACCAGGTGAGAACGGTCATGCACTCATTCACAGATGAAACACATCAGGAAAGGAACAGCAATCAGACATGAAGAGGATAAACCAAGAAGCCTCAAACAAAAGACAGAGTTCGAATTGAAAACAACACAAGAACACTAAATATGATGAATAATGATAGCTTCTGCTGTTGACTGTGGATTAAACTGCATGCCCATAAACTGAGCTTTCAGTTTTCATGTGCTTTAAAGGTGATTGACTTAAAATACCATTTTAAGTGACATTATATGCAAACAAGAATATTTCAATGAAGGCTTTGTGATTCATTTTGTTTGCTTGCAATGTAAAGAGACTGGATGGAACACTGAGTGCCCACAAGCATAAAATGAGATGTGATACCGTGGATTTGGATGTGTTGGTGGAGGAAATTTATAGAAAATCATAGTGAAAAAAATATGCACATAGGGAAAAAAGAAAATATGCAAAACAAAACAGAAATGCAACTTTTGACTTCTGCCTGTAATATGGTTCTGCTGTTAATTTATAGTTTCATGCCACTACTAAACTGGTTAAATGACACACTGAGATAAAAAAAAAAACCTTTTGATCATTTTAAAGAGGCTACATACAAGTGTTTTTTATTTAATTAGATATCTGGAAAAAGGGCTTTGTCTTCCACCAAATGCCATGAAAAAGAAATTCTTCACAATAACTTAGAGAAAACTGACACCTGAATAGAAACTGTGAGTAGTATTTTGATTGGCAGTCACTTTGTGTTTCTAACTTTTGTCAAATTAAAAACAACTATTTAATTTAAGTATTGGTTTGAAACAGTCAGTGACACTGCTTCATTTGTGGCTTTGTGTCAGGTCCCAAACAACATATTCAAATTCAATTAGTCAATTATTCTATTGAATAAGTGCTTTGCAATGTTGGTTTTGGTCAAGACACACCCCAAAATCAGCCTCTTGTTTTCCGTTTGTCTAAATCTGGATATTTGCTACTGAGTGCAAAGCTCAAAATAGTTTGATGTCAAAAAAAAAAAAAAAAATGATGGCCTGATTATGCCACCAACAGTGCACAGACACAAAAGTGAGAAAAAAGGTTTGTTCAGAGCCGCATTGCGTAAATGATGGGAAATCTTTTAATATAAAGATATGAGGGCATAACCTCTGTTCTGCTGTTCATGAATTAATACGGTGATAGCGCTTTTACACTGCATTGACAGAGCCCAAAGCGCTTTGCCCTGCATTATCACATTCACCCATTCACACACACATTCACACACCAGTAGAGGCGGCTGCCATGCAAGGCACTCAGTCCATCCACTGGGGGCAATTTGGGGTTCAGTGTCTTGCCCAAGGGCACTTCGACGTGCAGACAGGGGAAGACAGGAATCAAACTAACAACCTCCCGACTGCAAGACGACTGCTCTCCCCACTTAACCACAGCCGCCCCAGTGTGAATGTTTAAGTTGAATATTGCGTTTTTCTAACCAAGTGCTGCCTACCTCAGGGCAACTGATGACAAATATGAGCAAAACAAAACAGTTGTGGTATAATTTGTCGTTGTTACACGCTGGGTCCTCTGCATTCAGACCTGGCATCAAATCCTGGCTGTTCCATGAGGTCCTTGGCCAGCTTCCATGATTTATGTTGTTATTAGCTTGCGGGCAGTTGCACTAACCAGTAAGGCTCATGACTGTGGCCCAGATCAGTGCTTGATGGACAAATGAAGCGGTGCTCTTCAGCCTCCAGACGATAACAAGGAACACATTGTTGGCTAAGATTTTACAGGTACATGTAATTTAAAAAGTGGGCTTCCATTCTGAAACAGTACGACTGGTAATTCAGCCTTTGGCAGACCAGCAGTGAAACTTTGCTCACTTCACTGGCAGACTTTTGCGTTGAAAGGGCCGGCTCCACCAAACAGCCGTCATGTGATTATCCTTCCTGTGTCATGAGCGGTAATCTATGAAACCTGTGTCCTCATAAAGATCTGATCCTGACATTCTCACCGTACATCACAGAGATAATCTCTCAGCTGTAATGATGTTTAATCCACTCTCTAGCATGTGTAGATAGTAATCCTGAACGTTTTTGCTCCTCATTAACTATTAACAGCCAAGTTCCATTGATGAACAGTACCATACAGTAATCAACAAAGATAAAACAGTGATCTTAACCAGACTCTGTATCTATTTTCATCTTTTGTCACAATTTCCACCTGGAGGTTTGTGTGTGCCTCAGGGCTGGTGCACATGAAAAAAGTGCATTTGCACATTCCTGACCCTCCCAAATCACGTATAATAAGCTTTACTTTGTCATGCCCTAAAGATGAACTTGAAAATCAGCATCGTTTGACTTCTTAGCTTTTGACATGGCTGCCAGTCAGCATCAGTAGTTGGATGAAACCAGAGCTGCTGCCCTCAGAGGATCTTCTCTCACCCTGTCTCTCTCTCTCTTTTTATCTCTCCATTCTTACCTCATGTTGTTTCTCTTCTTTTCTGTGCTACTCCTCATTCCCCTGCCCCGGTCAGGTAAATCTGTTTCATATGACTTTGCCAAAGGGGCCCCGTGCAGAGGTTAACACCAAAGATGGAACACCACGGTTTTAGGAAATTACTCGATACCTTTACAGATTTTTTTGAAAAAATATTTTCTAATCAAAGCTGAACCAACAAACTCATAGATTTGAAAACATCAGCAAGCTTTGCAACTTTTGTTTTTGCCTAGCACCTCCATGTTCAGATGGTAATCAGGAATCTCTGGCCGTCTTGCTTTCTTCAAAGTCATCACCATTAACAAGTAAACCGCAGAAATATCCTTTACTCTATTATAGAAAAGTGGAATCCTTGTTGTCAGATCTCTTAATCATCCCCGAAATGTGCAGGTCTGTGTATGTGAACAACCTTATGCAAACCTTATAATCCAAAGACATAACAGATTAGCCTGGGCTTGCTGTTTTCAGAGCTTTGATTTCCCCGAGCCACAAATTGATGTCATGCTCGTCAGCTCCCCTCCCGTCTCCCGAGAAAGGCAATAGAAGTTGATGGCCGGCTGTTGCCAAGTTACAAAAGGTGAAAGGTTAAAGAATGCCTCTCCCTGTGATGGTGTTTTCAGAGAAGTCCAGTGAAAGTACCGCTCACTCCTGGATACTTAGAACATGCTTGTCTTAGCAAGGAATCAAACAGTGGTGATTTGGCTCGGTGTCTGTTTGCTTCTCGTCTCTCAGACTCTCGCTCTTTCTTTCTCTCTCTCTCTCTCTCTCTCTCTCTCTCTCCCTTCCAAAGATTTGGTTTTTATCTCTCTGCTCTTCACTTTCAGCTCTGGTTTGTCTCTGTCTCCCTCTGGCTTTATCTCAGTGTCTTTGTCTCCACTTTTTCTGTCAGTCTTCCTCTCCATCACTCAATCCTGCTCACATTTCATCGTCTGTCTGAAGTGGCCTGCTATCACACGGGAGCCAATGAAACATAACTTATGCCAGAACAAATAAGTCAAGGCACAGGAGTGACCAGATCGAGCTTTCCTCTCAGAATGAGATCACTCAAACACCCCCCCCAAAAAAAAAGCCGTCAACCAAACTTATAATATTCCTGACCAAATAAAAAAAGTGCTCTGGCAGATTTTCTCAGACCACAAAATGACATCTACAGTCTATATGGTGTCAGCTATCATCTACTTTTCACTATCAAGTAGTAAAGTAGTGTTTCTCACACACTTGCCAGCTCCGTCTGCTTCTGTCATTCCATTTGTGTGTCTTTCTAATCCATATATAGAGAGCAAGGTCGTTATGGGGAGCCGCTGAGCTCTCCTAGGCCTTCAACGTGGATCCATATAATCGCACTCATTCCTCATTCATAACAGACAAACTGATCAAACACTTTCAGCTGCTCTTGAGGGTCATTTTTTGAGTTTACTGTGGGTCAACCCAACCCACGAAAGCCGAGGGTCATGGGAAGCTGCAGCTCTTGGCTCGACCGAATAGGAACTTCACTGACAGGTTCTCGTGGAGGATGTTTGTAAAATGGCCGACCACTGATCCCACAGCAAAGGGAAGCGCTCTGTGCCTGCTCCGCGCTCCACAGGCCAAGGACATGGTGAGCACATCACGACCAATGATCTGAACCAAGGAGGAGGAACTGAGAAAAGAGTGTGGCCTTTACTCTGGGTTTGGAATGGGGCACAGTGTGGACATGTGTGCATGGCTGCACGAATGGGTGTGTTTGTGTGTGTGTGTGTGTGTGTGTGTGTGTGTGTGTGTGTGTGTGTGTGTGTGTGTGTGTGTGTGTGTGTGTGCGTGCGCTGAGGAGAGCATGTCTCGCGTTTTAGTGGGCTGAATTGATTTGATTACATTTGGAGATAGCAATCAGCTCCATTCCACTCGCTGCTTTATTGTGTTTGATGTTCGATGAGCATCCAGACGGAGCAGCTCAACAGGCGTAACTTGCTAGTATACACACAGACACGCATGCTCAGATCCACAAAAACACACACACACACACACACACACACACACACACACACACTGATGTGAGGTTCTGTCTTTGTAAGACCTATTTGTTGACGCCACTAATTTCCTAATCTGATGCCTTGGCCATCACTATCACTGCTGTGTTTAATTCTGATCCTGACCTTAACCTAATCTTAACTTTAGCTCTCAGAACACATCTTAGCCTTTAAAAATGTACCAAATATGGTGTGGTCCAGCATTTTGAATCCCATATGGCAAGTTGGGACCCAATGGTCTCATCTAGTTAGGTAATACTACACAGTACACACACACATTTTCATCTGTGGGCTCCATAATGAAATTGTTAAAAGTAGCCAGGTTCTCCTTACCTTTTCACTAAATGGAATGTTTCCAGGTTTTAAACTCCATAGCTCTTGGTCGAAAGTCTTGAATAACTTGACTTTTTGGCCGACCCTAAAAAAGATTGATGGACCATCTTCACAGTTTAAGAATGATAATTTTTTAACATCTTCCACTTTTTTCTTCGGAGGTATTTCTTCTCTCTCTTTATTTTTTTATGTATTAACAAATAATAAATAAATGTCTTTTTTCCACTTCATTTTTTACAAACAGCAGGGAGCTGAAAAACAAATGTACAAGACACACTCCCCTCCAGATTCATGAGTTCCAAACCCGCTGCCCTCGCCTGTTAGCATCACCCAGATCTTACCTTAACCTTAACCATCATCACCAGTAAAATCCAAACCCTGAACCAGAGCCTGAACAGCGATGGTGTCCAACCAACTCTTCATCAGTGCCTGTTAACTCTCCAAGTGTCCTTGGGAGAAATACTAAAACCAACTTACTCCTATTTGTGTGGTTGCACGGCAGCCGTTGGTGTTTGTGTGTGATTGGTAGAAATGACTAACAGTGCAAAATGCTTTAAAACTGCTTAAGACGGTGGAGACACGCTACATACGTGACTCCAGTAACCAGTGAACCCGACACTGTTCTAGGTCCTAAAACCACATCAAAAAACATGTAAACCCTGTGATCTCCGATTGCATATCTCTCTCTCAAAAAAAAAAAGTGGTTTAAGGTTTTGACCCTTTTAAAAAGTTTGATTACATTTGGATCGAATATTCATCTTTTTAATTGGTGGTTAATTCATTGGTGATTCAGGTGTGGTGAGGAAATTTCTCCTGATAACATCTGCTAGCATCTTTCTTTGTGACGTGTATGTGTGTGCGTGTTTACTCTCTCCTGGCTTCTTGTGTCATTGTTTGTGCGGAGATGTCTGCTTGTATCAGTCTCCATAAATCTCAGTTTCTGGTGGCAAGTGGTTTTCTTTGTAAGTAAACACATTTGGAAATGCTCTGTCACTGTTTGGGGTGGGAAAGGATTGTGTGTATCTATATATGTGTGTGTGTGTGTGAGTGTGTATGTCTGGGATCGATTGCGGTGGGGAGGTACAGCTCACACATACACACACATGCATATGTTTGACTCGATGCCGTGGAAACGGCCGATGTTTGGTCCTGATAGTTTCTCTCTCTCTTTAATTGTGGGGAAATGGGTTTCAGATGTTACTGCACGACTGATCACTTTGGGCCCCGCTCGGCCCCGTCATGTCCTCCCAAACCACATCAAGGAGCCCAGGGCTGATGTGGGACGATAGCAGCCTGGCTAGGGAGGCCCGCTGTGGGGCTAAAATGCTCCTCTGGGTGCCCTTGCAATAACAAGATCCACATTAGCAGCAGCTGTGTGATCTGTCCGTGTTGGGCTCTGCCGCTGCCGACTGTGAGATACGTGATGCTACTGCACTCAAACATTCAAACAATCAGGCATGATTGGAGCGGAGGACTTTCAGCTGTGGTTTGTCTGAATGAAGCAGTTTTTTTTTTTAATCTGATGTATAAATAAACTTGCAAACTATTATGGACGCTGGTCTTGATGACTCCTCGGCAGATGAAAGGTCAGAAGTCAGGGCTGTCTACTTAGCTGTATATCAGGGGTTATGAGTCATTTAGTGCCTCGGAAAAGGGCATAATCAGACCAAAATAATCAGACCACACAAGAGCTTTCAAGAGGTCTGTTGCCACCATCTAAGAGGTCACTTTCTCTTCCCTCTGCATTTGCATGGAGACTGTTATAATGAAAAATTCTGCAAGGAGTTATGAATCTAATCAAACTCATGAAATCTTGACACGACACATATTTTCAGCACCTGTTTGAAGAGATGGCGGCTCGCTGTGGGTGTAACATAGCCACATTCCAGTAATAGAGTCTTTCGGTTGGCTCGGTTTGTTTTCCTTGGATGACTCCTTACCCCTGGGTGAGGACTCTGGTAATTCACATGGGAGAATGCAGGAGTTGATGTCATGTGTTCCAGCTTTAAGAGCAGGAGAAAGGCAGGGGAGAGAAACAGAACAACTTTAAGTGGGATCTAATGCTGCCCTCTGTTGTTGAGGTATATGAATACCTCGAAGGCTTGGGTGGAGAAAAGCTTTCTCCAACATTGGAAGTGAGATGTTTCTCCTTCTTTTGCCAACTGAACAGAAAATGAGTCACTGGCGAGAAAAGATTTAGTCATGCATCATGTACTTTTACACTTCCAAGGTGTTTGAACTGAATCCCTCTTATAGATATGCTTTGTAGCACCGAGCTGTCCTTGAAAATGGAGGTAATCCTATTGTTTAGAGGATTTACTCAGCAAGGAATTTGTTTTTCCACTTCAAACATAAAAACAGCAACAACTATGAAGAACTTTATAAATTTGGCTGCATCAATAAAAGAAGCTTAATTTGGTGAGTTGTTTTAGATGTATTGAGACAACAAAGTTCAGCCTATTTCATGTAATTATTGGTTCTAAAGTTATGATCCCATGCATGTCACAGTGGTGTAGTGGTTAGCACATCAATTTCTGTGTATCATCTACATTTTTCTTCCTGTACACATGTACAGTTTCTACACATAGTACTTTTTTTTTCTTCTACAGCTCCATCTCAGCATGATCCATCCACCCATATACTAAAATGGATCAGTTACAAACATCATTACTTTAAAAGTTACTGCTCCACTACTAATATGCTGGTAGTTAAGTTAAACCAAAACCTAAATCTAATCGATAACCTGAAAAACATTATCAATTGTTCAAAATGGATTGTCCATTCTTCAAAAGTTTTCATGTCAGTGAAAGTGTCCGTATCATCACATGGAAAGTGCTGACACCATTGTTAATGAACAAGATAATCAAAAGACCTCGTCATGTTTTTATTATGACATTTTCTCTCTAAGTGTTTCCCAATGCAAAAGCTATTTGAAAATTACAGTAAAGAGAGGAAAGTGTCTCCTCAAGGGGCAAAGCCATGCTCTGCAGGACTCTGCTTGACAGATTTTGACAAGTAGTTCAACTTTTTTATATGTAATGACTAAAACAATGAAATGAGGACTATTAGTTTTACAGAACATTCACAATTATTGTTTATTTTTACTGGCATGAAATCAGAAACCACGACCCTGAAAAGGATGAAGCGGCTTGGAAAATAGATGGATGGATGGATGACATCAGAAAATTATCACGTTACAAAACAGCAGAGTTGTATAAAATGCAATTGATGTGTTTCCACAAGCACTTGCAATTTGATGGAAGGAATGAGAAACTGCTACTACGATGTGCATAAATGACTAGATGTTGTTTAAGGTGAACTGACTGTGGTGCAAATGTTAATAGTGGCGTGAGAAACCCACTTTTTGTAGGCTTATATGCTGTAGCTGAGTCTATGTGCAGTTTTAGATTTCTCATTTTAAAGTCAAAATAGCTACACCTTTATTAAGGCTTTCATGTATTCTGAAGACTGTCCATGCTCTTGTATGTAAGACTGCATTGCTTGCCCTTTTTTTCTCGTTTCCTGGATAATTTCCATCAAACTAGTTTAATTTTTTATGCTTTTCTGTAATTCCTCATTCATTTTGAATTTCGATGCCACTCATTATGTTCAAGAGTTACATCAGAATCAGCAGCCATTTCCCTTCTCTCTTGAATATCACAGGCTGTACCTCCTGAGAGCCCCCGGGACACGTCGTCCATCAAGCACACAGCGACTCCTGTCCCAGGATCTATCTCCCTCATGGAGCTGTGAGCCCTCCACAGAATTTATTGGCTCCTGAGTCACATTCTACTTTCTCTTATCTTCTCCGCTCATGAGACTCTGCCTAACAGGTTGTCATGAGTTCATCTGCCTCTAATCAAAACAAATGCAATGTACAAAAAAATAACACTGACATATGAGAATATTAAATTACCCAACTGTTAATTCTTTCACTGATGCCCTACGGTTGGTCTGATTTCACAACACCGGCAGGGTTTAAAGATACCAATGTTGATCACTTTAGGGGATGTAATAAAGTGATTAAAGCAGATTAGATAAGTCATTGGTGCATAATTCACATGTGTAAAGGGAAAGAGTGTGGTGATGTGGATGTATGAGAGGGAGTGGGCTTAGATAGCCACCAGTTGAATACATCAGCCAGCTGGCAGGGAGCCTTTCCTGATCTTTGGCTCAGAGAAAATACAACACCCAGAGGCTAGAAAGGGGGCTGGAAGTGGTCTGTGTGGCTTGGCGTTTTCTGCAGTTAATGGGTCTTTCTTTTCTCTCGGTTTGACCACTTTACAATAAACGAGTCAATGGTTTACTGGTTTATAAGTGAGACTTCCATCTCTAAATTTATGGTTTGGCTTTGAGAACATTTTTAAGCACGGAGCTGACCTCAGGTGTCACACAGAGGTGTAGTGGTTTACACTCCAGACTCAGAATTTCCCCAGTTCGAGGCCGCGATTGCTTGCCCTCAGTTTCTCCAGGTGCTCCCGTTTCCGTTGTCAGAAAAAAATGCTTTTGAGGTTAGTTGGTGACTTCAGACGCATGTGATTCTATGTTAGAATAAGGAGTAGACAAGACGGGTGGTATGGAAAACTGATGTCGAAATAAATAAATTACATTGTGAAATCATTTCAAATTTTTCCACAAAACCCAGAATCAATGATAGAAACCAGGACTGATTAAAAGAAATCCTGACCTGAAAGCACAATAAGCCCACTGACACAGACAGGAAACATCTGTTATCAATATTTTTGCAATCTTTTCGATTGCAAGCCGAATGATACGAAGTTACTCCAAGAGAGTCATCATCCTCTCTTTTCTGTCTCTGTCCAACTGTACTTTCTGTCAGTCCTCCTCCTGCTCTCCTTCAGTAGCTCCTATTGAGCATCAAAGCCTGGTCCTACAGAGCAGGAATCTCCCTACTGTGTAAACATCGCTCCAGTCCTTTCCAACTGAGAAACAGATTGGATTTGAACCTGCGTGTGAACCCGAACATCTATGTGCTGTATCACAGAGGCAAAGGAAAAAGTAGGCCATGGGTGGAAGGATGGGTGTCTTGTTTGGGGTCACACTCAGCACCACAAATCAAAAGAACGCATGCAGACCCTCATCTGAAGTGTGAGGACAACATGGGTCTCAATCTCCTTTTTTTTTTTTTTTAAAGCATTGATGTTGCTCTGTGAAGCTGATGATTGCATAATTTTTAAAAGAGTGTTTTTTTGCATAAACTAATGAGGGAAGTTCTGTAAACACACTTGAAAGTTGGAGCGTCCCCAGCTTCAAAATCCCAAGTGTCGAGTTTTATCACTGTGGATTGATTTAGTTACTTTGCCTCCATTTTTGAAAGGAGACATGCAGTAATGGGGTCATCCCAAAAGAGAAGACAAGATGTGAAGTGATGCAGACTGGGAGGGGAGAAGGCTTTATTTTGGAAGAACAAAGAGGAGCTGGTGCGACTAGACGGTATGTCATCAAAGGCAAGGGCTGATGACAAGGACAGAGCTCGTGTGTGTGCGCAGGAATAAGACAGTGTGCATGTTGCTTGTTGTGGTTTTATCTCCATTGGCACTTTAACAAATGTCTGGGGACAACACGAAGTCTGTTAAGAAATGCATGCTTATATCAATGCACCCAAACTCCTCCGATATTTGGTCTATGTAACAAAAAGGGCACAGTCTAGTGGATACTCACGGTAGGGTTGAGAGAGAGAGAGAGAGAAAGAGAGAGACAGAGAGAGAGAGAGCATGCATTTCACTGTGTGGAGGCTGAAAACTGGGAGCACACTATGTTTGTGGGCAATGACTCACATTATGGGATCTAAAATTCAGGACTCCATATTCCTTTATGTGTTTCCAGAGGACAAAATGTTATTTTACCTGTGAGGTTGTGGTTGGATTAAGATAACGGTTTGAGTAGGATGAGGGTTAGACACTTTACTGTGAGAGTTAACGTTAGCGGAAGTCGTTTGGACATGCTTTATGTCAATGGGAAGAACCCACAGAGATGTAACCTCAATTGTGTGTGTGTGTGTGTGTGTGTGTGTGTGTGTGTGCGCGTGTGTGTCAATTGTCTGCATGTCCCCATCTGCCTTTAGGCTGCTTCAGATAAGAACATCAAAGCGTTGGTGTGCTTTATCGTCTCTTGTTCTAATTATAGCAGTGAGCCACAGCAGTGCAGGACGGGACCAGCCGTTGATTTCATACGAGGGGAAGGACCTACATCAGCCTGTTGGTCTGTGTGAGGATGTGAGAGAGATCGTAGTCTTTGATCACCTGGCCGTGTCTGACTGAAATGATACACGGTTAAAGCCTTGCCTTGATATTGTGCTTTTTGTTGTCCTTTGTTACATAATCCAATAGGAAGCAGCAGGTGGGGCTGCGCCATGCCAGATGTGGCTTTTGTGTTGTTACATGCTACATACGCTTGAACTGGGTGGCCGCGTGTCAGATCAGCTTTGTGAGCTGCTGCTCCCAAAGCTGGTGTCTACACGATGCAGGAGAAGAAGGTCACCGGGATGCCTAGGACAAAATGGCAAATAATTTGTTTCCTGTGTGATGGAGATAAATTCTAATTACAAAATAAACTTTGATACAAAGTCATGAGGGCACATGCTGCAGATAATATTTTAATTCAATTCAAAAGCACCTCACAAGTTTAAGAAAATGCATACCTGGAGATTATTTATCAATCCAAACAGCTGTCATGCATGAAAAACCCCTGGTCTTGTTGTTTAGTTAATAAAGATTCAGATGAGTGAAACTGACATTAAAAAAGCACTTGACAGAGCCTAAATCTGCACATGTATGACAGCTGATTTGTTCAAGAATTGGACAGAATAAAAACAATATAACAGGATTCTGAAATGAGAACAAAAATGTCCCAGTTGTTCAAAAAAGAATGAATTTGTATTCGTGAAAGAGACTCCTTTTAAAATAAAATAATCTTTCCACGAGCTGCACAGAGCAGTTGTGTATTTCTCAATGAGAGGATGACTCAATGATATATGAACCTCCCCATTCAGTGGTATTAACAATCCTGCTTTGTCATGGATGGGAAAATATGTGAAAGAAAGTGTGTGTCTGAGTGGGCGTGTGTGCGTGTGTGTTATCAGCAGCTCCATGGCCGTGCAGCTGCGGACGAGAGGAGGAGGAGAGGCCGCTCTTTCACAAGTCTGCAACACTCACAGTGGCCCACCTGTTTGTGTCTGTGTGTTTGGATGTGTGCACACTGGAGGTGTGTGTGTGTGTGTGTGCGTGTGTGTGTCTGCCTATGTTTGTATGATCCCACCTGTCCTCCTCTGCTCTGTCTAGATTGTATTTTGTCTACACCTGCCCATGTCAGCCATGCTAATCCCTCCCACTCGCTGTGACAGACATGTCTTCGATAAGACACGACACCTGATCCGTTTGATCTGCCTGACACGCACGCACGCACGCACGCACACGCGCACATGCAACAGGACTTTCCAAAGCATAGCGCTTCAGTATTTATTATTAATTTTAATTTGCAGAAATCAATTGATTCAGGCAGCATGAAAGAGTCTGGGATCATAAGATTTTTGTGTTAGTTAATATAAAAATGAGCAATTTTATATCTGTGATGCTTCAGCGCTGTTTTATGGAGAAATTAAGGGTCTTGCAAGTAGTCAACAACTACCACTAACAAATCAACTACGCTGGCGGTGACCGTGATGCGGATTGATTTTGTTCATGTGAAAAGAGTCGTAAAGCTGCTGCCTCTCTCTGCTGAAGCACTCGTCTTACCTGTTACTGTTTCACTCAGTTCTGTTTAATTGCTGCTTTTTCTTTTACTCATAACAGAATTCTCTCAAGATCAGCCAACATTTGGATCACGAAGCATCTTTCTCCAAAACAACTGGCATAGCTTTAGAGGAAAACGTGCAAACAATATCAAGTTGACCCACACAGTGTCACAGTTACACCACAATAACAAGTAACTGGTCAGTTATAGTAACTGGTAAAAGGTGTGTTGCATGATCTACTTGCAGCAGATCACAGACATTTGCAGGACGGTAACACTCAGAGGGATTTGCAGCACCGCAGTGTTTGCTTCCCATCGGTGCTGTGGGTGCTTTCCGCTCACTCCCACAGGCCTGGCAGGCTATCAGTGGGTTGATGGGAGAATTCTGTCACTAAAGCAAATATTACTCAGAGATCCTAGAAACCTCCAGTCCCCCCTCCCCTCAGTCAGTCTGCCTGATATGTCGCTCCACAGTTTCACTAGAAGTAATTAAATGTTAGGACGAGGTGGCGAAGACGCCTGCTGACAGGACGTATCAGCACTGAGCCCTCCCTTCTGGATAAATACTTCCACTCACAGACAGGAGGCTGATATGGAGTTAGCTGAGTTTGAGCGCCTCCAAGTGGCGGAAATGACCACAGCAGTTTAGTACTCACAGACTGAAAAAACGGTTTAGTTATCTCCATATATTGTTTTTAAAAGTATTTTAGTCTGCTAGTTTGAAGTGTTTATGTGTAATTCCTGGGACAGTAATCATAAATTATAATCTATTCTATATATGTTTTTTCACTCTCTGTTCTACAGAAACAAGAAAAAAAAAAAAAGAACTTCAAATGTCAGAAATCAGAATGACATTGCTGGTGGACTGGATATTTGAGTTTCACTTCAGTGTAGTGATCAGGGCCTTTTCCTCACCAAGGAAGTTCTCCTGGTTCGAGTGTAATTGGGGTGTTTTCTGTGTAGAGTTTGTATGTATTCTTTATGCATGTGTTTCACGGTCTTAGTTTTCTCTCAAATGCTTCAGTTTCCCCCCAGAGACCAAGGATTGCGCTTTACTGGTCACTCTAATTAATCTAATAATGTTTATTTAAATTTCATTTGAAGTTGGTGTTCTCAGCAGATATTAATGTAATTGAACATTGTCGTTATTATAATGGTGTGATTTTCTAAAGGTCAATAAATAATACTTTTTGTTGCATATTGAATGAAGCGTTCCAATATTTGAGAATTTCTTGATCTTTTTTTTATATACAGTATATTAACAAGATAAACAGCAGGTGCTGTAGTTGCAATTAAGCACCTCCAGGGGGCAAACTTATCCCAAAGTAAGACGAGCAAGACCAGGACGAGAGACATCTCTTCAAACATCTTCTTGCATAACGGAAAATATGCAGACAGCAGCTGATTTTTTTCCTCAATGTTCTTTTCATTTTAATTTCAACGTAGTCAGCAGAAGTTTGAATAAGCCAGAGGTCTGTGAAATATACGATTTTGATGTTGCTGTCGTGCAGGATGTGCTTTCACTCATGAGGAGTAGGCAGTATGGTGCAGTGCATGATGGTACAAAGAGAAGACTTGCAACTGATGTATTTAAAAATGGGCAAGATGAGCCATCAGTGTCTATGTTCATTGCCACATTCCCTGTTATTGTATGAAATGTTATTCTGCTACAGTCCATTAATTAAATGCATTATTTTGTCATATTTAGAAGCACTGGGTGTACTGACTGTGCTGATGTTCTATGCATCAGATGTCCCTCTTTCTGGATGAAAACATTAATCCGAGGGAACATCTGGAGCAACAAAAAGCAATCCTCCATTAGAGGATTCTCATTGTTTTTTCACTGTTGCACCACTGCAGGTAGTATAGACTAGTTGTTTATGAGTTTCAGTTTCCCTATTATTTTATTTTGACATAGATTCTTAATCTTTCTTTCTTAATACTTTATTTCAGATGTCTTTCCTGAACACATCCTTGAAAAAGTCCCTGGATGGAGTCCAGTGTGGATTTTTCTGTGCGGTGTTTGCCAATTCATTTTTTTTTTTTTGAGTACTTCTTGCACACAAAAACATGCCTGTAAGGTTAATTGGTGTCAATAAAGTGCCCCTAGGGGTAAATGTGAGTGTGTGTTGACTGTTTGTATTTGTGTATTTGCCCTGTGACTGACTAGTGACCTGACCATGGTGTATGCTTTCTTCCTTCTCCTCAAGGGACTGGCTCCACTGCGACCCTCAGGTAAAATGGTATAAAAGATTGAAATAAAAGAGTTTCCCACGTCTTTTTGTTGCTGCAGACATTGCTGTCTTTGTTACTGTGTTACTTCAGCTTGTTAGTTTATTCAATTTAACCAATAGATACTGGCCAGATAACTGGAGATGAAGCTCACAATAATTTTATCACAGCAGTAAGCAGGCAGTCTTAAAATAGCTGCTTTTTGGAACTCACTGTAGTATCAACGTGTTGCCTATTTTTGCATTACGTAATGTGTCATTTTATTATAAAATGTACTTTTCACATTAACGAGAATTGTAGTGCATTTTCTACATTGAACTCAATTGTTGTTTGGTACATTTAACTGAGATTTTTAGATTCAGTACCTATTTATTTTATTTTTTTTTTTATTTTATTAAAGAATAAAACATTTAATTTAATTTTGCTTTTTCCAGCCTGCGCACAAACCATGTTCGTTCACGAACTGAACTGAACTCTCCAATTCACTAAAATCTAAAAAATGTTGCATGTTTGTTATTTTATATTTATAGTTCAAGCATTTACAATTTGAGACGCCGAGGATGTAACTAAAGTATCTTGAAGTATCAAAAGAGACACACAAACACAGGTGCATGCACACGCACAGAAAATAACTTTTATACAGTTCTCCATTCCGGTGATTCTCAGATGTTTTTCCCCTTAAATCTCCTTCCTGGTGTATAACTCATCCTGAAATGCTGAAGGCCTCATGTCTGTTACACTGAGGCTACTTTATTTCCTGCTGCATTTTGTTTGATTTATGATGAAAGCGTTTCTTTTGATCGGTGTCTGATTTACGATGAGTTGGATCAAACGCCGCCATGATCAAAAGCCTTTATGTGAACGGTTAGCACTTTCCAGTTTCAGGATATTGCTTTCTTTCATCTCAATTTGCTAAGTTTGGCTGAGATTACTCCCTGACCTATTCATATCCCCCTTAACAGCTGTGTCAGGCAGTTTAAAAAGGAACAGAAGACAGCCGACGATCAATGTTACGGCTTTCACTACTGTTTATGATTATATTTAATATACAGCTGTTTGGGTGCTAAGCGGCTGTAAGGCGACTGAAACTGTAAGAAAAAAGCAGGGATGTCTTTCATTCTTATGCCAAGACAAAGCAACAAACAATCCCCACAACAAGTAAAGACATATAAACTACATGAGAACTCAGAGTTTTGAGGCATGAATCTCAGAACACACAACATGTGCTATGAAAAAGAGAATGAATTTGGCCAGACAGCAGAAAAAAAGTGAAAGGGAAACTGATTGTTTCATTTGTCTCTCTTTTATTTGAGATGGGATCACTTCATTCTATGGTGGCTACACTTTAGTTACAGTGGTAGTCATTAGAATTTCATCAGTTTGCATGCTCTCCCTTTATTTGGACTAGGTAATATCTGTTTCTCTATAGTTGAAACATGTATGCGGTTGATCACTTTGTGTTAACCTTGTGATGTGTCCATCCAGGATGTCCAGACTCTCACTCATGGGACTGATTTTCTCTATCCTCTGAAATCTCATATTCAAGTGTATATTATTCTCTAGCGTTGTTTATATGAAAAATATGCTAGAAAAAACAAAATATAGGTTTATAACTAAAATGCTGCACGAGATTTTAGACCTTATTTCTGTTGGACTGTCTCTGCACTATTTGAATGCATTTCCACTGCAACCTACATGAAGAGATCAGACACACATGTAATTTAGTGAAGGGTGCCAGTTCTCCTCGTTGTAATTGGATAACAATTAGGACTCAGTTTTATCCTGTGGCATGCCACAAATCTTCAGCTGGATTTGAAAACAAAGCCACTTACTACGACATGGGAGTTACTGGAGCAAGTCAGTGGGGTTTCTGAGGTACAACAGAGTACCGGTAGTTCCCATAAGGAAAGCTTTTCATCAGGAAAGGTGGATACTAGAAATAAAGATGGGGCTAAGGCGGCATAAGGTTTGCAGAGCTATTAAGACATTCAAAGCAAACAGGTTTTTGTGCAAGTTTTGTCATATAAGCACTTCTGGCATTAAATGAAGGGTGTAGACAACTGGGACTTTTTAAGCAGTGCTACACAAATGCAAATCTTTCAAGCAGCTCTCTGGGGAACGTTTTTCAATGAATTGTTGTAGGAAGAACAAAGTATTTCAGTCATCTTGAAATTGGTTCAAATATGCTATTAAGTAACACTTTTTTCTTTTCTTTTCTTTACTTTTTTTTGTTTGTTTTTTTGCTCCTCAACCTTCATACCCAATGCTTTGGCCCGCAGAGCTACATGAACTGTGTGCTACAGCTGCAACTGATTAAAAAAGTACCCATAAAGCAAAATATGTTTTGGAAATCTTTTTTGTCTTTCAATGAATGATACCATAAAGCACAGCAATAAAGGTCTTTTGACTTAAAAGCAGGTTGATCTTTAAATCACTACAACATTAAGTGAGATGGTTTTATCAAAATACATGTAAATAAATAAATAAATAAATGCAAACGACTGTATGCATGTTCATACTTTAACAGTAGTACAATGTTTTTCTCAGGATGAGATGATGTCCATCTAGAAGATTACATTTCTGTAAGTCTTATCAAGTCATTTCTAATGCACAAAAAGCAACAGTCATATTCTGTTTGGTGTTTGAATTTTGCGAAAATCTGCATGCATTATTAACTAATGGTGCTTGCCATTTATTCAGTAAGTTTTGGGCAAAAATACATTTAATCTCTGAAACAGAAATGTTACTCGAGGTCAAGATTGGATATTTATACTCTGATAAGGGGACGCATAGCATTACTGTACAGCACTGCTATATAGCATTTTGAAATGATGCCAAATTGTCATTAATGTATAGGCCTTCCTATTTTCACTCTATGAATTAGCTATTGTGGGGGGATTCCACTGATAGCTCTGCTCTGGAGGGGACATTTCTTTCTTCTCTATTCTCATTTACCGTGTGTTATTGTTTGAATTACTCTTGGTGTTCATATTGTTTAAATAATAATTTTGACTAATATAACAATAATGCTAATACTATTAATATCCATATTAACCCTAACCCAGGATGCAGTGATCTACTCATTTTAATTAATTTATATTTGATGCGGAATAAAACTTAAAACAACATTAGATCTTTCCAGAAAAGGATAGAATATAAGGTCAGAAATGTTTGAATGCAGCAGCAGTGCAGCATCAAGAAAAACAAACAGCCAGGGCCGGACCTTTCTGTCAATTGTATGGGATCAATTTTGAGCTGTCAAGAAGGAATATTGTCCCGTTTTGACTAATGTGGCATTCAAGCTGACTTTTTTGGTTTGAATTTTCTTTTTCAAACACAGCAAATGGAATCTATCAGTGAAACAGCTGAGGTGAATATGGGTCAGCTCAGCACCTGAAGACTGTGAAACCTTGCTATTGAGATATATGGTTTAGAATCAGAATCATCTTTGTGAAATATGGGAGGTGTTTATCAAAAGAGCTGTAGTCTGACTGAGAGCACAGGTTGCAGATGTTGTCCAGTCCTCCATATGATTTTCAACAGTGGTAGTGAGTTCTGACATGTGTCAGTTCCCCATGCCAAAGGCACATGTCCAATCCTTTATCATTATAAGGTGCTTTATTTTCAAGACGAATTAGGATTAATCTACAGGAGGGATCACAACTGACTCCTTTGAATTTGTGGATTATACAGTGAGCTGTGTTCACATCATGATTTCTGAAAGTGTTACTGATCCCTGAGGTTCATGCTTCCTGATCTTCATCACAGAAAATGTTTTTGATTGTCTGAAACGCTTGATAATGTTGTGTAGATTACATGGTGTGCCTTTAAAGTTCTTTAACTTCTCTATGATTTTTGCTATCTTTTTCTCAAAGTCACTGAATGGACCTGTTGTTGGACCAAATGTGTCTATTGGGTTGCAATTGTTTTTGATTTACTGGTACATTATAATGACCCTTTATACCCCTTTTTCACATTTTAAATGTTGTCTTTGTTCGATTGTGCATAAAATGTGTTCGGAACAATTGCAAATATTTGTATCCTATCCACAGTCTGATTGGAAGATAAAGTATATTGTACCAGATGGACACATGGACTGGAGCATCGTGTAGGCCAATACTGCCAGTCGGACTTCTAGTGTATCTGTTCAATGTGAGATGACTGTAAAAACAGCACTCTAGTTTCAAACTCCCCAGTAACCTGGCCAGAAATTAAGATTGAATGAAGGCTTTCATGTGGCACTGTGACAGGGCTGCAGTCCATCTGAAACCTTTATTTAGCAGGGTTTGCACAGAGTTTCTGGGGAATAGCAAGGTTAAATAGTCTAGTTTATAAATAGCACTGATTTTCTAAGTAGTCAGACTAGTGGTGAAGAAGAGCAGGTAACCCAAAGCAGTTGAAGTGGATTGCTATGAATGGCACCCTGGACCTAAAAACAACACCCCGGGCGATTGGATCATTGATCGGCTTTCTCATTGGCCGGTAGAGCTGCCAGTCAGGCGCAACACTCGCTGGTTCGTTCAAACCTGGGATTTACGCATAGCGACTAATCTGCGTTGAGGTTTGAGCCACATCGCATTGTGTCGCAGCGTCTCGGTGCGCTCTCCGTGCGCTGAAAGAGCAATATTTGTTGGATTTACAATTCATCTCCAGCCGGGGGGGAGAAAAAAAGATCTGCTTTTCTTCACTTCCACCTGGGAGCGATTAGACGGGGGAAATCAGCGTGTAAATGGAGTTTCGACTATTGTCGTGACTGCTGTCCACCGCCTCTCACTCTGCTGAAGACTGTGCGTTGAAGTTGCAGCAGCATCCGCAGCGCCGCAGCTCTCCCTCTCCGTGCAGACATGGGAACCGTCCTCTCCATATCCCCCGCCAGCAGGAAGGCGTCGATTATGGACGCCGAGGTCGCGGGGGATCCGCTGAAAAGCGACAAAAGCCTCAAGCGGCACTCCATGTTTGTGTCGCTGTCCTGGAAGAAGCTGGTGGCCAATTCGGCCAAGAAGAGCGCAAAGAAAGTGACCCCGAACCCGCTGCCCACCCGGGACCTCCCGGCCAGTCAGGTGGCTCAGCTGAACAGCGAAAACGCCAGGAAGACGCACCAAACGGAGGAGAAGAAACCCAAAGCCCCGATCCCGGTGCCGGTGCCCACGGTTCCCACGCAGAGCAGTGACAGCGTCATCCAGAACGGGAGGCTGTCCTCGGTCCAGAAGCAGCCCAGCAGCCTCTCTCTGGTGTCACCCAGGCGGATAGTCATCCAGGCGTCCACCGGGGAGCTGCTGCGCTGCCTGGGGGACTTCATGTGCCGCAGGTGTTTCAAACTGAAGGAGTTGAACAGCGGGGAGGTCATCCTCTGGTTCCGCAACATCGACCGGACGCTTTTGCTCCAGGGCTGGCAGGACCAGGGCTTCATCACGCCTGCCAACGTGGTGTTCGTGTACCTGCTGTGCCAAGACACGATCGCGGACAGCGTGGACAGCGCGTCCGAGCTGCAGGGCACCTTTCAGACTTGCCTCTACCTCGCCTACTCCTACATGGGCAACGAAATCTCCTACCCGCTCAAGCCGTTCATGATCGAGGCCAACAAGGACGTGTTCTGGGAGACGTCGCTGCGCATCATCAACAGGATGAGTGCCAAAATGCTCCAGCTGAATGCGGACCCGCACTTTTTCACCGAGGTCTTCCAGGACCTCAAAAACCAGCGCGAAATCAGCGAGTCCAACCTGGACCGCTGACACGGATACCAACAAAAACACTGATGAATGTCAATCACGGACGGGTAGTTTGAAGTGAAAACCCATTTACTGAAGGCTTGGGCTGAATATGTCTCTCGTGATGTTACAACAAAATACTTAAATAATGGTGTTTAGACTACAGTGTAGGAGAATTCATACATGCATGCCAACGGTGTAATTGTCCTTGTTTTGTCTAGTCCCTTGAATGACGCAGGGGTTATCTTCACGGTGCAAATCACACTCTTAAGTGAGACTTAAATCCCAGTTTCATTGACGATTAGCCTACATTCACAGGAAGTGAATGGACGCGGTGTTTAGGATCAGAATAGATCCGTGCGTCGGGGCGCGAAAGGCGGAGCTGTCCAAGGTGCTGACCTGCGCAGCTATTTCTCCTCCTCTCCCCGCTGCTCCAGACACTTCCCCCCCCAACAATACAGGCAAACATGGCTTAAGAGGAACACACTTTAAAGCCTAAGCCTTTTAGTGCAGGTAAAATAAATTGTGCTTTTTTTAATATCCCAACCAAGTTAATAGTTAAGCTGTTGAACTTGATGCCAGAGGCAGTGCAATAAATGTAGATATATCTCATTTGGAAAAGAAGGTGCAAAAGCTATAATTTCTATGTGATTTTATTTTAAAAAAAGTCCCTCTTTAATCAAAATGCCACATTGTATGCATGACTAATTCAATATCTGTTACCCCCTACAGTTTCTTGTCAACCCAGCTCACTTGTTAGAGTGATTCTCCAGTGATGCACCTGAAATAAGGCAGTTGGTTCAAGCTGAATGTGAGGAGGAAAGGGGCAGAATCTAATAAAGGGAGTATTTTACCCCCACAGAATGTGATGAATTGCACTAAAAAGGCCTATGGATGTTCTTACAGCAAGATTATCAACCCAAGGCCTCTGCTACATATTGCTTTTTTTCTTGGCCGATGTTATGTAGTGCTTTGCAGCACATTGTAGAGGTCAATGAGAGACATGAGTGGAATGTACCATTTTTTTTCCAAGAGATTTTGTTTGTAAATTTCATATGTGCCAATTAAGAAATGGCCTGAAACATTATGGTTTACATGTAAATATCCCACATGTAAAATTCACTGTTTAATATATTTTCTTCTGCCTGTTTCAAAGGTGGCTGTATGTTGTATAAACATAGTCAGAGCATTGAAAAAAAAAATCAAGCAGAGCTTAACGGGCAAACTGAGTTTTCATAATGTTCTGTAAATGTTCTGTGGGTCTTGGGTTTTCTGCCTTCGACTCACTTTCAGTTCAGTCTATTCAGGATCCTTCAGAATATCAATATTTATTGTACAGTGTCTCATCTTGAAGCAAAAGAACACTATTATTTACGCATTTAACAATTTAGTTTTATAAGCTAAAATGATCTGACTTCAACATTTGAAACCAAAATTTCCATAAGAAACCAGACTATTCAGTGCTATGGTCCTTCTGAGTGGTCGTTGTGATATGGTGTTGTGAATCCATTGCTTGAAAAGTGAATTTTAATGCTGCTACTTTGCACAGCTGTGAACAAACCTTCAATGTTTTGCACAGTGGTATGAGATAATGGTGTTTACCATGAGGTTTGCAGTTACTGTAACCAGTTCTTGCTCTAGGACGATCATATGTGAATCAAATCTTTTGTAAAGGTCATGTTTCCTACATATCATCAGTGGAAAGTGATATCTAGGTATTTGTTTGTCATCTGTGGTGTTTCACCACAGTTGCATTCACTCTCTCTTTACATGTCAGTAAAAGTAATCGTTTATGATAACTATAAATGAATAAATCCAACTTATTTAGAATTCTTTGTCTCTTTGTCATTGCTTCATTCATGTGACATTTTCTTCTGATGTTTATCTTATGTGCGTAGTGCACACACGCCTGTAACCCATCCCTATGCAAACCCTGCAGTTTGTTGTATGATTAATTAACTCAGACATTCTCTTATCCACACACACACACCACTAATCCTTGATTCGCAAGGAACCCTTGAGACACGGTTATGCAACAGGAATAAGTCCATGACGAATATGCTTACTGGGATGTGTTGGAGATGTTGCCATCGGTTGCTATGAAACTGAAAGTCATTGGTTGCCATGAAACTAGAGTTCTTCGCACAGATGCGTTGTGACATGGACTAGTTTGTTAAATATAAATATAATAATATAAAATATTTCAGAAGTATGATACAGCTGCTTCAGAGGGGAACTTGTTTCATACACTGGCACCAGGAACAGCAAAGCTTGACACATATAAGGGATATTTTGGGTATCCTGTCTGTGTGTCCTGGGTATTTCAATCGGGGCCACATGCTGAAATGGGAACACAACCAAATAGAAAGTAAATTGTGAGACATCCTTAAGGAGTTAGTTTGCACTCATTCACTTCAGGTTTCACAGATTCAAGCAAAAAGAAATATTGCATACCAGAGTTGCATAAATGATGTAGGATTGTGACATTTTTGAGGCTTCACTGGGTTTTGATCAGGGGGAGCCGCTGATAATTTCCTTATGACAGAATGGAGTCAAATTTATAAGGATTTCCTTTTGGATTTATGAATAAGCCACGTGGACCACAGGGTTCCTCCATGTGATTGGTTAGAATCTGCTGCAGTCTCAGAACTGTCTGTGGCTCTCTCTCTCTCTCTCTCTCTCTCTCTCTCTCTCTCTCTCTCTCTCTCTCTCTCTCTCTCTCTCTCTCTTTGCCTTGCTCTCTTCACCTCTTTTAGAGAGACACAGACTATTTATGGAACAAAAATTAAGAAACTCAGGCAGAAAATAAGGAACTGCATCGTGACAGAACATGAATGGAAAAAAATAATGAGATTAAAGTCAGACAGCTTTCAATTAGATTCATTCCCTTTCTTCTGTTAACCCCTCTTTTATTTATGTTTTTTATATTTTTCATTCAAAACCAGCACAACCTAATTCAACAATCCAATCTTTTATGGCAAAGAAAATAACAAGCACATGAATAGCGCTTATATTTTAAATGCATCTATATATTTTTTTTCTCAATAAATGCAGCTATACACTGAAAATGCATCTTGTGTGACAACCATGATCCTGACAGTCTCACAACTAATGAGGCATTGCTTTTTGAAACTGAACAGTGAAGGAAAACATCGAAATGCAACATGAAAAAATAGCCGTCTTTTTATAAAACTGTTTTGTTTCCAAAGTGTTGACAGGTTGACATGGCAGGATTCTGCAGTAGTGTTATATAACAGTCTCCCAGTGCTGTGTTGCGAGCCTTGTCTTTGTTATTAAGATTCAGCCCAGGTCTCCAGCATATCTGTCTGCTCGCCTGCTTTCTGCATTCTTCTCCAATGTGTCTCTATAGTAACGGGAAGGTAAGTGAATGAGAGCCCGGCAATGTGTGCTGTGCTGAGCTGAGCTGGGCCGAGCATGGGTTGAACCGCTGCACAGCACATACATGCTGCAGTAATCAATAAAAGACATGCACACAGTACATGGACGTCTGTTGGTGCAGGCATGTCTGTGACTCCTCCATATGCAGCCACACAGCTGCCTCTGCTGTGCATTGTATTTCACTCCACTTGGCTTTTCTCCAGACTTCAGTTCATCTCAATGGACTGAATGAGTCTTAAATTTGATATTTGCAAACTGATTTAAGTGAGTTGAATGTCATTCTGTTTCCAGTATTGCAACTCAAACACAATAAAGGGACACAGCTGAGTCTGTTTTCTTCAATTTTCCACTTGCACCAAATGTTTAATGTTTGTTTAATGACAATTTAGACAAAATATATATCTCTTCTTTGCACTAAACCTGTATGATGCAGTATATTTGTTTAGATCCATTGGATAAATGCAGTCAGGAGGAGGAAGAAGAAGGGTAAAAGTAGGAGTCTGTGAAATTAAATGAACTGAGAACTTCACAAAACACACTCATAGGTTAAAGAATGTAAATTATCTACCACAACAAAATAATTTAATGGGGTATTGTTTTACATTATAAATAATTTGTAACTTTTCATCCATATGTCTGAAACAAATAGACCAATGTTATTTAAAATGATAGTAGCAAATGGCTTTGGTCAATGACCTTCAAATAACCTTTTCAGATAGATTTTAGCTCTTCCCCTGTCAGATCCTTTCATCAGTATTAGCAGGAAGCTCTGTATTGATTTCCATTGTGTACCTGGAAGACGTTGAACTGTTAACCTCTCATATTCCAAACCAGCTTGAATGATCTATAATTGTGTGCTTTTTAATTTACACATTTTCAAGCTCTTTGTGAACATATCTCCAAAAATAATTTTCTGACCAAAGGCAACTCAAGATAACAATTCCTCCACGATGTTCAGATACATTTGAGTTGTCTTTAACTTGGATTAAACTTACTCAGTGAGAACATCTCCATCACTGCCTTCTTTCACCAGTGTTGAATCACCAGAGCTGTAAATGACCAAGTCTTACAACTTCTTAGAAAGCTGATCGTACCATGCTATGCCCACATCTCTTACCACATGACTGACTGAGCTTTCAGCTCCTCTCCTCGGTTCTCATTTTTATGTGGGAAGCTGAGATCCTTGACCTTTGAGCAGCAGAAACATCTCTGAACTCCAAATGAATATACTGGACTTTTAAGATTGACTGATTCACTCTGATCAAAATAACATTTCTGCATGCCACCGTTTGTGAGTGCCACACAGCGCTGACACCTCAGCTTTCTCACTCCAGTAGCACACCATCAATACATCCTGAACGAGGGAAAAACAGCTATACTTTTCAGAGATGTAACTTGTGACTGTAATAAATTAGGAAGTGACTAAGTGGCACTGCGCTGCCTTTAGCATCAGGTTTTAAACTTCCCTACACCCTGAAATTTCCTTTAATTATTAGATTTTGACTGATGTAGATTTAAACTGGGGGGGCATTCTCTTCCATATTTCACTTGTGTGGTCTCAGAAAGAAAAACACTGGATGTTATTAACGCTGTGTGCTTCTCCTTTGCTTGTCTTCAGTCCTCTCTACAGACTATCTTGTAAGTGCCTTTAGCTGTGCAGTGGAGGGTTCCTGATCCTGTGAGCATGCACCGTGTTAGATTGTTTGTTGTTTCCCATCCTTTTTTCTATCGTTACTATCCAATAGCCTCAATCTGTCAAACAGATGGCCACCACCTCTGAGTCTGGTCCTACCGCAGGTTTCCATCTGTTGAAAGGGAGCACTTTTTCTCCCCACCATTACCTCGCCTGCTTATGTGAATCAGCAAACTGGCAATCATTTATTTTTTCCTGTAAGATCTTGACTAAAATATGTTTGGGTTTGTGAGATGGTAATGCCACAGTTCACCCTGTATAGATAGAAGAAAACAAGCCCAGCAGAATTGTTTGTTTGTCTGGGTAAATTCTATGAAAGGGTCTGAATTTGACAAGAAATCGTCAGACTGGCAGGCTGACAAGCAACTAAACATAAACATCAACAAAAAGCCTGTAGTTTCGTCTCCTCTAATACTGTATAGGAAACATTTTTCTCCATGCATGTGTGTTTGCAGTCCTTATCTTCTGGCTTTTCTTCCCTCTCTCTTGAAATGGGATTCTCTCTGACGTGACAACTGTCATCTTCACCTGTGTGGAAAAAGGCCAAATGCGGACCAACTGAGGCTACACCCAGTGGGGATTATGTCTATTTTGCTGTCCTCTTGCTACATAACCACCAGGCTAATCTCTCTAACTAGATTACTCCAACACTGAGTCGCAGTGAGAGGTCTTTGGTCTTATACCGAAGGCTGGCTGGACAAACAATAAAACTTTGCTGAAGTTTACTTCTGTGATTTTTATCTTAGAGTTTTTTGCTGAATTTTTCACTACATAACAGGAATTATTGTCTTGTCTGAGAAATCTTTTAATTTGTATATTATGAATTATGTAATATTAATTGCTCCATTCATCACACACCTGTAAAGTGTCCATTGTTATTTTGTCCTCTCTGCCGGTGAATCATCTCACGCTGAATGAATCTGCATGATTATTCACCCTCTTCTAGTTTTATGTAACAGCCAAACTCCAGACTCAGGTTTAGATATGCAGAGGTGCTCCAGTTTGGGGACATTATCTAAATTGACAAATTGAAATTCAAGTGAGCTGTTGCTGGTGTCCCGAGCTCAATCTATTTACCACCACTCAGGTATTGGCTGGATTTCAGTTCTCAGTACAACCGGTAAGAAAATGTTGCAGGATTTTGTTCAGTGTTCATTTTTACTGCTCCACCATTTTCACCACCAAGAAGCAGTAGTAACTTAGTAGTAGTAACTTGTATGAGATGCATCTTTTATCAGAACTGTTGTGGAATAACCTGTAATGTGAACTATTTTAATTAACACATTACTGCGCTTAACTCAGTTACTATAATTAAAATTTCCCCGAGTGTCTTCCTTATTAACTTTATCATTTATGTGAACAGTTTGAAAGCTGTTGTCTCTTTCTTTCCTGTTGCCTTTAGTTTTAGAAGACATTACCCTGCTCACACAGTGCTGAATATAGACTTACAGCCACTGATTTTGTGTTTATGAGACATGTCTGCTGTACTCTGCACAGTGGAAGTATATCTCAGCTGCTTTGTTGCTGCTGCTGATTCTTCTCGGGTTTCTTTGAAGAACAGGTCTTTTGCCAATGCATGCAAAAGATTTTATCCAAATTGCAGAGCTTTAACAATGACAGATAAACTCCCAGTTTTTGGGCTTGAGGGTTCTTTTTCTGTGTAGAGTTTGCATGTTCTAGCATTGCTTTTTTTTTTTTTTTTTTTTTTTTTTTGGTTTGGGGGGTATTCAGGCTTCGTTGCTTCTTTTCCCGGAATACACAAGCAGCTGTGTTATAGTAGTAACCCTCAGTGTTATTAAAGGTTTTTTGTGTGTCCAGTCATGTTGGTGACTGATAGAAAAGAGGTACAAAGACATATACAAATTGCTTTCTCTTGCTTTCTCTCACTTCTCCTCCATCTCTTTTCGTTACCTCTTTGATTCTCTTTCACATCTCACATCGCTTTCTGTCACCCTTCCCTTTTCTTCTCAGTCTATTTCAGCACCATGTAGGTGTGCTGTTCTAAATTAGCTGAGCCTTCATTACCACTTTCGCTGGCTGGGAGAATGACTCACTGGCTGCAACACTTCACACTAAGCAACACGAGGCTGACAGGCTGCCTCGCTGTGTCCCAATAAGGCGCTGCTGGGACAAATAGATCTCTTTTTTAAGTGGCTCATACATATAAGCAGAAGACAATCACATCTAGATATACTGAAGACGTCAGTGTACTCAGTGCACTTTAGTTTTTATAACCAGTTTTGTGGTTTTACCCTCTTTAGTGTTTTTTATCAGACAGAAAATTACTGTTGGTGTTCTTAGATACAAACACACCCTAAAATGTAAACTGTGTCATTTTGATTGATTCCCTCACTAAGTCACCTGCATATTAAAAAAAAGACAATTCAGAGTCACTATTTAATCTAACAAGGAGGCATTCGGTACAAGAACAGAAGCTGGACAACAAGATGAGCCCACAAAGGCACAGGGGAGAACATGCAAACTCCAGACGGAACAGCCAGCGCCAGAAAGTGAACATATAGCTGTGAGGTGAGCAGGTGTGAAAGTAACCAATTACAAAGCGTTCGATATTTCAATTGTTTGGTATCCTAAAATTTAAAAATAAAGTAAATCATTACCGAGTAAGCGCACAATCAGAATTATGGACAGAAACCAGAGTCCTTCAGGGAAGCGTTGCTTCAACAGGGAAAACATGCAGCCTTCACATAGGAAATCTCCCCAAACCCACTGTGGAGTCAAAAGTAATGAACGCTCTGCAGCCTGCGTTTCCTGACCAAAAGGTTGATTTTAAGGGTGATGAGGTGTTATATTTGATATGAATACACCTCGACAAGCGTCACAATCCGAGTGATGCAGGAAACACTCAGAAATGAAGGCCACTGAAGTGTTAGACGTGTGAATTTGAGTGACATAACATCATTCATTTCCTTCTTCATAACTCACACTGAAGTTTCATTTCAAATAAATGTGCTGCCAGGGAACATACTGTACGAGTCATGAGATGTGTCTCGTACTCCTCCTCCTCCACCTCCTTCGTGTTTTTCCTCTCGCTCGCCAGTCTTCTGCGTTCACACTGTTAATCCTGTGGCTCGCAGGAAAACACCCACCTTGCTGGTTATGCAAGAAGACAGAGGATGAGGATCAGCAACAATAGGGCGCAGCAGATTAGTGGCGAAGCGGCTGGCAGTGTGAAGACAGTGACGACGGTGATGTTGTGGAAGTGATTCAGTCCCTGTGGACTTTCCAACAGTCCTATAACAAGCTCAGTCTGGAGGGTGAACGCCAGGGAGACACATCTCCCACATCTCCCCTGTGCGTGCGTGTGTGTGTGTGCGCGCGTGCGCGTGCATATTAGATTAAGTGTGCTGGTGTGTTTTTTAAAGGGCTAAAGCAGCAGAGAGACAGAAAGAGACTCAGTTGTCAGTAGCGACCAGCTTGCTTCCCTATTGCTATTCAGGACACACACACAAGCACTCAAACACTGCTGTAGTGAATAACTGACCCTCTCAATACCACCACCAACACCACCACCATCACCCCTCACCCCCCCACCCCTCTCTTTCCAACTCTCTCTCACTTTCCTCTGTTTGCTCCATCCTCGTGGATTAATGCTCACAAGCTTTACAAATTGATCACCTCTTACAATACAGAGCATTAAATCACCACCCATCACCCTCCTGAGGTGAAGATCTAACAAGACTGCTATTTTCTTTCCCCTGCGTGTGAGTTGGGCTCTGAACTGCTGTCTTGTCTCTATTGTCTGATAAAACACGGTGCGGACATACTCAGATCTTTGCAGAATTACACTGTCATGAAACCGGATTTGAGGTTAATCTGCCATTAGCAAATGCTTTTATGTTCTGTATCAGACCAGCTCTGCTGTCACACAGTTATGTAAACTGTGTCTCAGACTTTGATGGACCTTTGGCGCCCCCACGTGGTTGATATCTCTTATTGTTGCCCTCCTCTTTGGGCTGCAGCAACACCAGTGAGATGCCTCATGAAAGATGGACGACAAAAGGTAATACCTGAAAAATCACGTTTTGAAGTGTTAAGAAGATCGCAATGTACAAGTATCTTCACAATTCAGTAAAGTTTTGTTAAGCTATTCTATTTAAAAGCCACCATGTGGATATATTCTGTAAATATTATTTGGTACTCTGGGAGGCACCAGTGAGTAACTATTCCTTCTAAGATAAAGTAAATTGCTCTAAATTGTTACGAAGTAATACTATTTCAAGTCCGCAGCATGTTGTTATGACACAATATTATAAGATTATTATATAATTAGTAGACTTTGTTAAAATACTCTTATGAATTTAAGGGTTTTCTCTCGATATTGCACAGCCTACTGTACTTTTAAAATAGAGTAATACAGAAAGCAGGTGTCAAAGGGTTCTTTAGAGTTAGCAGAATGTTAACACAATGACCAAGCTGCTCCCTCTTTCTAACACACCACTGTTGCTGTCCAGAGGTGAAAAATGATTTCTACTCCATTATTAATTATTAATTAGATTATTCAGGTACCTGCACTTTACTAGAGTTGCCTCTGACAAATCTCTGTACTTTCAACTTCTTCTTGTCTTCAAACTTTCTTTTTTTTTTCTTCAATCAGCTAATTGGAGGATTTTTTAAAATCACGTGGAACAGAGAAGATGCACAATGATGAAGACACATCAACCAACGTTTAATATGACAAGACTTCCTGTTTCTATTTCAAAAATTAAACTCCAAAACAAAATAAAAAAAAAATACGTTGAAATATACATCATATTGTTTTAAAGTCTGACCAGGTTTATTCCCTTTTAATGAGAGAATATTTACTTTATGACTGAAAACATTATCAATGTCATTGATATATTTTAACATAGTACAAATGTCTTTTTTGAACTTTTGTACTGAAGTATGCTTCAGAGCACACTTTATAGATCAGAATAAAGTTTTATTATTCTTCGTTTATCATTGCATGAAGTTACATGCAAACCCTGGTGGAAAGACAATTTGAGCTCCCTGCAGGTTATGAAGGTTTTTATATCAACGTGATTCAGCAGTGACACAGGCAGTAAAATACAAGGTAAAAGGACACGAACATATTGACAAGTAAGCCCTGTTATAACAGTCTGGATTTTATTGACTTGATTCGTTTGTCATTGGTTACAATTGTTTAATCACAGCATGGTTCTGTGTAAATGAACACAATCTATTTCACTTTAAAATTACTTAAAGGCAGATCATTCTGCCTACTTCTACTCTACAGTATTTACAGAGAGGTTGATGAATTCACAGTATAGTATGCAGCCTATTCACAAAATACAACTCTGTGCACTGCACGTTTTTTCTATTGTTATTGCATGTGGATCAGGTATGATGTCCCTATAAATACAGTGTGCAGGATTCTCATCTGTGAGCAAACCAGGACTTAAAGTGAACGGACTGTACATATTAGCTGACAGCTTTTTCTTTTCTTTTTTATCAAATTAAATTAACTTCAAATGAAGATCAGTGAAGCACAATTTAACCACTAGATGGTGCTAGTGGTCCATTAATTGCTTTGCACTCGCTTTCCTAAACGGTGCAAATTCAGTTTGCAGCATAGAGCTGTAAATAATGCTTTTTTTTTTTTTTTTGCTCTATAGTTTGCAGTATGTTGCGTTTATAGATGACTGGGAAGTTGTGAAATTTGTCCTTCTAAACATCGAAAATGCGCCTCAAAGTAAAGAAAAGGTGGTTTTATAGGAGGCATAATCGCTGACTGTCTGTTTTCATGTAAACAGGTCCAAAATGGACTTTTCCAGCTGTAAGTCTTCCGAGCTCTCATGCACTGCATTAACGCATTGCTCCTGAAGCTGGTTTATCTATTTATTTTTATTATTCTTTTTTTTTCGCAAATAATGTCCATTTCAGATTTAATTTCTTAAAAAAAAAGAAAATCTACATTGCGCAGCTGTATTGGATAACTTGAGTTTTTTTTTAAGTACAAACTGCAGGATAAATCACACATTCAAATAAATTTCGTGTTTAAACTGTAGAGAATTACATTTTTTTCCCCAAAAAACCAAAATTCCAGTAGTTTAAGTAGCATGCGTCGTAATTGTAATCTTTAAAATTCCTACATGTGGATAAAAACTGGCTGTACATTTTATAATTTTACAAGCTAATCTTAAAGGAATGTATCCTCGCTGTCCTGGTGTCTCAGTGCGCTTTCTGCGGCTCTGCAGCAGGCAGTCAGTTGTAGTGGTTGTTGATGTTGCTCAGGCTGTTGATGTTGTTGACGCAGCTGATGTGGGACGGAGACACGGTGCCGAACGGCCCCGGCGGCTGCAGGTTGTGGCTGTGGTACAGAGCCGCGGAGGGGGACCCGGGCCAGTAGGAGAAGCCCGAGGGCCCCACGCCGGGGGCCACCAGGTTGAGTTTGGAGATCCCGGAGAAGGGGATCGGGGAGAAGTTCCCCTGGAACTTGTAGATGGCCTGCTCCGTGGTGGACGGCTGGCACACCTGCGCCAGGCCGTGGAAGTCGAACTTGTACGCGTACCTCTTGCCGTGCACTTTGGTCATGATGTTCTTGTCGTAGTAGTAGCGCAGCGCGCGGCTCAGCTTGTCGTAGTTCATGTTGGGCTTGCTCTTGCGCTCTCCCCAGCGCCGGGCCACCTCGTCCGGGTCGATGAGCTTGAACTCCCCGTTGGTTCCCTCCCAGGCGATGCAGGACATGTTGGTGCTGTCGGACAGCAGCTCCAGCAGGAACTGCCACAGCTGGATCTGCCCGCTGCCTGCGAAAACACCAACATCGGATGACAATATGTCCCAAAGCAGCGGTGCGAGGTGTAAATCATGGCAGAAAATCTGCATATTAGAGAAGAAAAAGCGCAAACCCAAAATATCTGGACGGATAAAAACACAGTCGATAAAACATCTTTGGTCAATTAAAGTTTAGTTTATTATCATTCAGATCAAAATCCTTTGTCAGTATAATTAAAAACTGATTTAGCTTAAAATAGATGTACATTCAAAAACCTCGATGCTGGCATTGTAATAATTTATAAATCGCCTTTTCTCTCTCTCTAAGCTTGTTTTATTATCAGTTTACCGCTCCGTTTCAAAGTAATTATCTTTTTCTCCCAGACTATATAATGTGTAATATTCAAGACGATTTGTTTAGAAATTAAACTCAAAAATATTAAAAATGGAATTCGAGCTGTTGTATAAATGATAAACAGCAATGCATTGTAATTCGCACGAGCGATTGATGTTTATTTTTTTCCCCTGGATGAAAGATTTTGTGTAAAGCTACATATCTTTTTTGGGAAAGTTTAATAGCTTCCGAATTTAGGTTTTGTTTTGCTTTTTTCTTTTCGTTTGCTTGTGTGTGCGATTTATCTAAGCAGTTATTTTTTCATTCATCACTGAAGACTGAAAATTACGCACAGGTTTTTGAGTTGTGGTGCTTTCATATTTGGTTATTTTTGTTACATTTAAGTAAATCCTGGATGTGAAATAATTTTGTTCATTAAATCTTTAGTCTGGATCTTCAGAATAACAGTTATTTTATCAAACGTTATAAATAAACACTTAATAGAAAATCATGATAAAATACTTTATTCCTACAATTCATCCAGTATAACAACTAATTGACTATATAACATTAAAAAAAATCTATTTTTTAAATTTTATGTCACCATTTTTTGTTTTTGGAATAACTGGATGCTTCTTTCCTGAAAGTATTTTAACATGAAATCAAAATCCCATATTTTTCACTGTTTTAATCCCTTTTGAAACGAACATTTTAGTTTCTTTTTTGTTCTTTTTTGCATATTTTGTATTTGAAACATTGCACTCGTTAGTATAATATAATAAACTGAGGCTGTCTCTTACCTTTTTGCACGCCTGTATTTATTGGACCCCAAGATGTTCCTTTGCTTTCTTTCAACAGATTTTCTGTTGGATCTGAAATAAAAACAGAAACATGTTCAACATCCTAAAAATGCGACAATGGGTAGGTGTGTGCCTTCAATCTTTTTATATTGGCTGCATTTGAAATCATCACGACACTCCTGCCTTGCTGGGGTTAAATTAAATCGAAAATAAGTCTCTTGTTCAATGAAATTTACAAAGCATTAAATATAATTTGTATTTCTCGGAGATACAATTCATCATCCAGCCCAGAGCAGTTGCCGAAAAAGTCTCCCAGTGTTGCTCAACTGATGCCCAGACCATCATTTCAAGTTGAAAATGGCTTAAAATTCCGAAAATCTGAAACAAATTGCGAAACAGATTAAAAATCCTAATTGCATCCAGGTCCGGCAGGAGTCTAATGCGTGAAGCGTGTCGTCTTTGCGGTCTCCCCCTGCGAGAAGCCAGGAAACGCGTCCAGGAAAAAGGATTTCCGATTTCCGACAAAAGAGCAGACGGGCTTTCAGATTGAAAAGGCTGAACAATGCTGTGCCCTGGAAATGGAGCGCCGACGTCCGCGGGACTCCGACACCCGGCAGAAAAACTCAAAAATCAGATCATAATGGGTTATTTCTACCATTCTTTAACGGGGCAAAACGACGAACCTGAGAGATACATGTTGAACATGAGGTTTCCTCCGCAGTCCTGTCTCATTGTGTTCACTTGTTCAGAAAGGGTTGGATTTCATTTCGTTGGTGGCGGAGGAAAAGATTTTTATTAAACTTTATCTCATAACTGTGATCTGGAATAAATGCGGGTGGACAGATTGAAGTTTCCAGGCAACTGTCACTGGCCCCCATCTCTGAGACAATATTCAGACAGCAATTTCCCCTGGTGCATTGCTTTAATTAAAAGAGCAATTTACCTCTGTCAGCCCGCCTGGTGCCCACAATAAAAAGAGGCCGATAGAAATTCGGCCCTTATCAATCCGCCATCACAGTTTAATAAAGTTTCCGCGTTAAGATCTGAGTTTCTATGGTGAATTGAAGTGTTTGACATGGAAACCAGTTCAGATCCTCCTCACTTTTCCGCCCCTTTACCTCTCGGCAAACAGCAAAGGCCTATTTCATGTTGGAAAAAGAATATTTACCTTCACAAACACGCTCCAGTGGGCACGGGAAAACAAGAACATTTCATCCCCCCAAGACCGTCTCTGTGTGGCTTTGGGGTTATATGGCCTCAATCTGAGGGTAATGAGGTCGTAACTCTAAATCAAGGCTTCTGATGCTGACTGACCTTATCATGTCCTTTAAAAAAAAATAAAAAGACAGCAGTAGACTGTAGGAAAGTGTGGTTTTGACTGTAAATGCGTGGTCTAACAAAGCTTATACTGATGAAAAAAATAGTAATAAATAATCTATAATAATGAGATGTTATCTAAACACAACGCTGAATTACTGAAACTGAGGAGTTTTCCATCTTTATGCCAATGTGTCACATTTTTACTCACTTTGTTGTTATTGTGCGATTTGCAGGATGTGGTGGGAGGATGGATCCATATCTGCTTAACTATTGTTCAATGGCATGAAGCATCATTAAAGCAGCTCCATCTGCAAACTGAACAAAATAGATCAATCAGGAGACAAACATAAGGGCCACGGACCAAAAGCGGCCCACCAGAGGGTGTGTTTTACTAAAGAACACGACACTGAGAGCTGAACAGCAGATGGCACAACTCCCAGTAATGATGCAGGCAGCAGTGTTAATGCAAAAGAGCATTGGCATTAAAAACATGCAGCTTAAGAAGACAGTGTGGAGAAACAGAAGCTGCTGTTGCAGACATTTCCACAGAAATAGGCCTATCCTTATTTATAAGGTATAATGAGAACTGGGACAACTGTGAAGACTAAAATGACCGCCCTGACCAGTTATCTCAGACTGAGTAGAATATTTGAATTCCGGATTCTGTTTTTACAAAATGAAAGATGTGCTTGTCGACAGCAGTCCAGATGGCAAATATGTTAGCAGAGTTTGTCAGAGGTTTGAGTTGGTACAATAGTTAAGTTACTCCATTAGACACAGCTGAAAGGCAGAAACAGGAAGCTGTAATGAAACTGTAAAGCACTTTACGTTCAAATAAAAAGAAGCTTTATTCTTTCCACTTCATTGCTCTTTTATTTGATGTTCTTTCATTCACTCCTCATGCTGTCATCATCATAAACATGGTTCCTCTTCTTACAAATTGCATCTTTTCATATAGTTATAATGCATAACACTGGCACTGTGGTAAGAATATTTTCAGCACAGATTTAATGAGATTAATCCTGTAACATTTGATCCTGTCACTCTTTATTCTGTGTTTCATTGTTTGTACTTGTGGTCACAGTGGTTTCAAAGTATGTTGCTTTTGTGCTTTAGGTAAAAACAACAATAAATTCATTCAATATATCAGTGACATACATTTTTTTTCTAAAGTCATCTAATCAAACAAGCTAATTTGCATTGAAGGAAACAAATAGATAAAAAAAAATCTGTGAATAAAAATTGATAGAAAGTTGTTTTTGAGTTTCAGACTACAGAATGTCTGCTGTTCGCTCAACTCAGGATATCTGCTGTATTTTTGGAATTGTTTTCATCGCCAGGTATGTTCAGTGTTCAAGGAAGGATATCAATAAAGTACCAGCTGTGGATCGTTGGAAGAGTAGGTCTTCTCTCAGGCAAAAGGTTGCAAGTTCGATTTCCTATCTGTCCACACTGAAGTGTCCTTGAGCAAGACACTGAACCCCAAACGGCTCTCAATGGATGAACTGAACAGTTGCTTGGCATCTTCCTCCATTGGTGTGAGGTGGAGAAAAAGTGCTGCAAAAGAGAAATTAACCTTAACAGCATAAAAAATACAAGTAACAAAAAAATAATTGTTCATGTTGTACCTTCTGCAATCCTTATGTGCGTTTCCTATTTTTATCATATTTCACAATACTTGTCTTTTTCATATTTCTCATATTTCTGTCTCAAAAATCAAAACATGTTTAATAAATACAAAAAAGACAATAAAATGCTTGATTGATAAAATGCCATAAAGAACAGGACATCCACAAATCTCAGAGAGTGTGAGCAACTTTATTTCTTCGCATAACAAGCAGTGCATTTGTGAAACCCTCAGGACACACATACTGTACATGGTAAAACAACTCCTTACACATCACATCCACATTCATTTCTATCATTAAACTACAATTTAATCCCATTCAGGTGGTTTTTTTTTCACAGTATAAAGATACAACATATGTTATGGTCTCAGTGTTGGCTGCACTGAGGGTGAACGATCTGCTAATTATTAAACATTTCTCTAATGGCTCACCAAAGACAGCACAAGGAACAATGCAACAGGCTAATATGTAACAACTTTAACTATTTAATGTATCATGGTCATGCATACTGCAGAGCATGAAAGTCATTTTAAATACACTAATCCAATCCACAGAGTCAGTTTGCACATGCATTAACATAAAAACTGGTTTTGCACGATGACTCATTGGATCCACATTATCGAAAGAATTATGCTGCAACATAAAATGCAAAGACTTGTCCTTCCTGCTTATAAGATCAGGAGAAGATCAGATTGCAGTGCTCATTATTGAGTAGAGTATTGTTTGTCCTCCATTCCCGGCTGAAAGGCGTTTAGTCTCTGGCGTCCCAGGCTTGCTTTAGCTGCCTGTGTCCATGTAAAAGTCGCAGGCAACTTAAAACAAGCCTGGAGAGCCAGACTGTGTCTTTGGTGAAGCGGTTGAGGAAAGGTCGCCTTCTTCCAGAGACCAGTGTAGCCAGAAAACAACACATGAAGAAATGAAAATACATGTTTTCACAAGATAAACGTAATGTAGTGGATGCAAATTGTCTTAAAATATATATCTTTAAAATGGACATTAAAAGAAAAAGTATGATTGCAGTTGTTTCACATCATGCTTGTTTTTTGCACATAAACTAAGATGGTAATTTAAATGTTTCAGTTGGTTTATAGTTTAACTGAGCCATTCGACACTGCAAAAAACAACAGCAATCATTTTTAGATCAAAACGTAAAAAGTTCTTTCAGATTAAGATGCACTAATCTTCTGATCTACAGAGCAATCGCTGCTATAAAACTATTTTCCCTAAGTTATCATCAACAAGTGCAGAGTACTCAGCTTACCTTGCAGCTCTGAGCAGCACCCCTTCCTGTGTCTTGCTACACTACTCAAGTTTCCTCCAGTGCAACAGCTTTAATCAGTCTGCAGAGGAATGTATGTTTGAGAAAGGTGTGTGTGTATGGTTACACATTTATTAAAAGATCCTGGTCTTTTGGGTGTGGGACCGCGAGCGAGTGAAGGCTTTTGGGTGTGTAACACGGAATCCTACGTCCTGAACCAACAGGAGGTGTGTGTGTGGAGGTAAACACACTCCAGGATCCCAGTGTGTGACTGTAAGATAAACACAGCAGGGGTCATATTAGAATAAACAAACAATTGTCAGGCTTCTCCTGTCACATGCAGTACTGACGTGTAGCTTGTAAAGGGAAATCATCTCTCGATGCTCGAACTGAATTTGTAGTAATTTAAAGTTTATTCCACAAATCCCTTGTTGAGTTCATGATCACATCGATTTTGTAAATTTAGATGAACAGGAAGTTTTGTGAACTGCAGCTTTGAAACCAGCCAAATGATTCACCTCTCAACAGCAACAAATGTCACTGAATGAAAAAAGTTAAAGGGTTGGGGTTAAATAACTTTTAAATAACTGACTCCCCTGAGTTCAGTTAAATCTCCAAACATGTGAAATAGAAAGAACATGATGACATATAAAACTCTGCTTTAAGTAGACTGATCTCTTTGACCACATGACTTTATAAGAAGGAGACACGTGAATGAGATAGATTAGAGAGCCATGCAGGAAGTACAGCAGGAGAGGCTGAGCTGGAAGTAAAGCCTTTTAATGTAGATAAATGGATAATTTACTAATAATGCAGGAAATGAATGAAATTATTCCAGCAACTGAAATAACAAAGAAAAATATTTTTTTCACAGCTAGTATCAAGCTATACAACAAAGTTGCAAGTAAAACCAAAATATATTTTGTCAAATAAAGCAAAAATCGATTTTCTATGGCAAAATTAGACACCATGCATGGCTGCACAGTCATATGGCTGTTAGAGAATGTCTGTAGTTGGAATCCATTGGGCTTCTGGTCCTTTCTGTGTGGAGTTTGCGTGGTCTCCCGCAGTCCAAGATCATTTCAAAACTGCCCGAGGTGTGAGTGTCATAGACCAGTGACTCATTCAGGGTGTACCCTGCCTTTGCGGATAGCCGGTTGGTTTCAGCCGAACCCCGCCACCCCTGTGATCCTTGTTGGGATGAAGAGATAAAGAAGTTGGGAGATAGATTCTGCGTCCGTCAGACATCTTTCCTATTGTGAAACACGGTGGTGGCAGCATCATGTTGTGGAGGTGCTTCTTTACAACAAACCTCAAACTGTTTATTTATTTAAAGCGCTTTTTAAAATAAAGTTTTCATTTATTACATCATCATCTGGATCACCTGTGGAGAGATTTCACTTTCATACATTCAAAACAGTGAAGCAACTGAAAGTTTTGTACTATTCTCTGCAATGTTTTTATTACAAAACCACAGCACCCACGAGTAGTGGCATTGTCATCCATTGTCATGAAAATCGGATCTATTCTTACCAGTTCGCCTCGAAAGAATGTTTTTGATCTATAGGAAGAAACCAGAGGAACTCACATACATGTGCATGGGAAGAACATGCAGTTAACTCCTAGAAAGGCCTGGCTAGTGTATGAAACCATTACTAGTTCTTACCATGACTTGAGATTTCTCACCACTGCACCAGTGTGCAAACTTTAAAGTATTTGTGTGGAAGAGAGGTTTCTTGAATCATGCTTCAGATCATTTTATCAAACACATCTAGTTTACCATGGGCGCCAAACCACCTGACATGTGGTTTCCATTGAACATAGGAATTATTCTCTTCTCCAGCAGAAAAGTGTATTTGGATTTTAAGCACTGAAAATGAAGCTCTAATAGTCTGGAACAGCAGCAAGGAAAGCCTGTTGTTGAGTGATGGTAGCTTTAACTAAACCAAATAAGAGAAGATGGATCATGAAAATGTGTTTTTCCAGATCTCAGTATCTCAAAGTGTATTTCTTCACAATCACTAAATACCACACTTTTGATTTTTTTTATACAGATTCTCTTTACTGACCGTTGTGACAACTTGGAGTTGAAACAGGTGTAACACAAAATATAGAAACAAATGCAATCTCGTGCTTTGGTTTATTTGAAATAAGAATACAATCTGACAAAAACAATATTACACATCCTAAATGCCTAACAGGATCAAATCTTCACTGAAAAGCTAAATATGTTCTGTAAATAAATACAAAGCAGTATGGAGGGGCAGGGGGGCTCTGGCTTTGCGGTGGTTGTACACATGGAGTGTGACCTATTGTCAAAATCATGGGTACAAATTTGCTTCTATCAACCATCGGCTCTGAGCTTTGATATTTGTTTAAATACAGTGATTAACCTCATTGTAAAAAGGGAAGAAAAGAATACCGACAAACAGTCTCTAGTTTTGAAGAAAAGCCTTTATTTCCTATTCCAAGAACATGCTTTAGCATGGTAGTAGAAGGTATTTAGATATCCATACATGCAGAGCCACAGAGTGCTAGAAAGAGTTTGCCCATCTACTGTTGTGTGACAGTGGTCTGTCCAGGGTTTTATCGTCAAGGAAGCAATCAGAAGGAGAGTTTGGTTTAGTTTTTTCGTTTAGATTTTTTTTCCTTTTCAGGTCAGGTCAGGCAGGCAGAACGAAGGCTTAGTGCTGGATCCTACGGATGGACTGCACCTGGTTGGTGTGAGCCTGGGTGCTGAACTCGTTGTAGTTTCTGTACTCGCCTTGGTGCCTGTCTCTCTCCAGGATGTACTGGTAGCCACGGTAACCAGGGAACTGATAGGCCACCCAGCTGCAGGGAAGAGAGGGAGGGGGCGGGGCGATGAGTCAAAATCAGATCAGGGGATTGGGCAAATTTACAGACACTTCAGCGGACGCCATATGTTTGTTTCAAACATGTTCAGTAAATTTAAAGAGAGAACATTGGTAATTTCATTTAGCCATTCTAACTCTTTAATAAACCTACAAAGACTCAACAAGCAGAGCAGGAATGAGGCTGGAGCTTCCAAAAAAAGGAAAACCAAAAGTGGTAAATGGAGACAAAAAGAGTGGAGAATGTGTGAAACTTACGCTCCTGAGTTGACTTTGATGGAGGGCACCTCCTTGCTGCACCAGCCCATGGCCTGTAGGGAGGGGTAGTCATCGCACATCTCAAACTTACGGCCCTGGAAGTCCTCACACTCGTACAGGGTCACCTTGCTGTCACTGTGGTTCTGCAGAGAAAGATACAAAAATCCTATGATGATGCTGTTGGTGTAGTAACATGCAATAAAGCACATTTTCACCTGCTGTGGAAGAATCAGCAAGGTTACAGTAAAAAAATCTAATCAGGTCTGATTGATTGTTTTCAATTGTCAAAGGAAATAACACGTTTGCAAAACAAAGCTCAAAGAATGAAATCTCCTAAACAAATTAAATTCAAGTAACAGAGTGTGAAAAGAGTTTTAAATACTTCATAACCACATGATTTTGACAACAATGGAATCAGTGGAATGGATTAGTGGAAATTTCACAGGATACATTCACAAGTAAAGGTGAAACAAAGGTAACACAAAAGCAGCATGGGACAAAGCTTGACCAGGAGAAAGATAAAATGTTTGTTTGAACGGGTGAGGTGACTCACAGCGCACTTGATGGGTCTGAAGGAAAGCATGTGCTCGGTTCTGTAGCTGCTGTTTCCGCTCCAGGCCTCATAGCGAGGATAGTCTCCCTTCTCCAGGATAAACTGCTGTCCCTGGAACTCAGGGTACTCATAACCCACCCAGCTGAGGAAGACAAGCAGGGGGAGGAATGTTGTCAGGTGAGAATCAAATATAAATTATAGCATTCAAACAGCAATAAGTTTACACACCTGCCTCTGTGATGAACTGAAGACTAGATATTTCAACTGTAACAGCACTGAAGCGTCATTTTAGTTAAACAGAAGCCGAAATAATAGTTGTAAGTGAAACCAGCCAGCAGCTTCTTTTGTCACTGGGAGCACAAAGCAAACATTAAGCGCGTCTGCTCCTGCTTCCACCACCACTGCTATTACTGCCGCTGTCGCTGCTGCGCCCGGGCCCTCTTATCTGATCGCCAGTCAGTCAGCCATTCTGGCTCACAGCCGCCAGCTGCACACAGCCAACTCATATCAGAAGAGGGTCACACTTGGCCGCGTGCACATACACACACAGAGCCACACACACACACATGCAAATGATGCATGCCACTTAGCAATGTAATAACGCTGCAGGTTGTTATTTATAGTTTTTGTGATGCTCTTTTTTATACTGGTTGTCTGGAGTCGGTGTCATTTGCTCTGATCAGACTTTTTCAAGCAGATTATATTAAAATCTGAGCAGACTGAGGATGTTACCCATGGGACAATCAGCAGGCTTCAGCTCACAACATACAGCATGCTTTTACTCTAAAGATTTCAGAATCTCATAGGGTATGAACTTGGTAAAACTAATCAGGCAGAATTGTCCAGAAAAAAAATCCAAATAGGTGAAAATTTGTATGAATCCAAGGATTGAAGGTAATCAAAAACCGATGGACTAAACAGGAGCGGGTGATCCAGAGGGACCACAGCGGAGTCGACTTACGGTCCGTTCTCGACCTTGATGGAGCGGATCTTGTTGAAGCCCCTCTCCATGATGTTCTGGCACTCCAGCATGAACTCACAGCGCTTGCCCTGGAAGTTCTCCTCCTCCCAGACTGTGATCTTGAACTGGCCCATCTGCTCCATCTGTTGAGTGTTCATGGCTGCTGCTTCTCCCTTGTGGGGTTACTCTCTGAAGAATGCGAGAAGGGCGTTTAGATCCAATACGGAATCAAATCAAAATCTCCAAAAAAACAAACAAACAACAAGAAAACTTGTCTGTCCTTGAAATGACTTTAAAAAAGGAAAGGCAACTTATCAGGAATTAAACTACATTAAACGTGCATGATTAGGCAGTTAACTAGTTGTTCTCTGAACGATTTCACAAGTGTTTATTTTCACCCCGCCAAAAGAAATCCTGTAGAAACTGGGATGATAAGGTCAGTTCACCCTCTAAAGGTGTCAAAAAGCGTGAAGAATTCCACTCATTTGTCATTTTCTCATTTCCGCTGCAGATTTGTCTGTTTCCATACCCTGACATGAAAAAGCATCAGCCAACCCATTAACTGTACTGTGAACTATATTGTGACTGTAATATAGCAGTAAAACGGCAACAAAAATCCTCAAGAAAAGCTTAAAAAACCCCACACTCTTTCTTCTCTGTGGAGCTTCTTGATGACAGACTTTTTTCCTTTTGAAATCTCATTTTATGTTTGAAATAGATTCATATCTCTCACTGGTTTAGGAGAAATGCTTGTGCAGAGTTTACATCTTAAACACAAGCACACCAATAAGGCATCATCTTGCCAGATTTATCCCTTAAAATCAATGTAAAATAATAATTCAGCAATTTTTTTTAAAGCAGAGTATTTCCCTGGCCTCTCTTTTTCTTGACCGCCCTATTCACAGAGCATCCACAGGCAGCCGATTTCCAAGATCAAGACCACCCTGGTGGCTGCCGAGGCCCACCCCAGTCCACAGAGCTGTGCTCCCCCCCCCGACTGCAGCTCCTCACAGCGAAATCTGAGGCGGTGTTGGTATACTTACAGATGGTACTGAGGTGGGACAGATCCAGTATAATCAATGTCGGGGAAGAGACCCTCGCCTGCGTTTTTATAGGGCCAGGCCCCCTGGACCCGAGCCACTCCATTTGCCCCGCAGCCTTGCACACTCAGCAGCTGAGCGGGCCGGCTGAAAGGGGGGCATTAGCCTGGCGCTTTGTGGAGGCTCCAGAGGACCATTGTGCTCAGAGCCCCAAACCGACTTAGTCATCAATATGGCAGCCACGGCCAGTGGCGACCTGACCCAGGACAATACAATGGTAACGCACTGACACAACAGTTTGATTGGTGTGGCAGGATAAAAGACACATTCTGGGAGCTGATCCCCTCTCCGTCGTTCTCTCTGTCTCTCACACACACATACACATAATAACTGCAGTAGGTAAACTGGATCCTTAACTACAGGGGGAGAAAAGGGTCCAGAGAGTCCAGAGGGTCCCTCTCAGACGGCACAAGGCCTGAAGTCAGCTTCATCAGGAAGATGTCTTCCTTTCTACGGCAGATCTGAAAAGCATCGATCTGATGATGGTGAAAAGCAGCAGAGAGACAGGAATCTGAACCGGACTCTTCTGCACTGCCACAGTAGAATATGTAGTTTGAACATTACAAGTGTCATAAATTCACAGTTTGCATAGTCAGGTAGTATGATGTTTAAGTCAAATAACCATAATGAAGAATTTCTGTGTAGCTCATTGATTATTTTTATAGTTACACTGGTAATACTAATGGAAAATGTTAAATGACATCGAAAAAGTATTGAATTTATTTAGGGAAAAAATGCTTTGTTTAATTCATTTGTGGTGGATTCGACTGTAATGGCTGAATGGCAATAAAGATATCAACACAGAAACAAAAATATTAACCGTAAGTGTCTGACTGTTTACAGTTTACAGCTTACTTTTTGAAAGAGTCAGCTTTTAAGATTAATTCTATTTTCAATTACTCTTTTCAATTTTGGGCCTTATTATGTCGACATACAGGACTTAATCACATATATTTGTGTGTTTCCTCTGTTTTAACCTAAATATCAATGGTATGTGAATATCTGTCACAAAACCAATGAGATTTAGAGACACAAAAGATGTGATGAAGGAACAGTTACAGTGAGAAGATCCCTGATTTGATTTTGGGCCTGTGGACACTCTGTTTGTTGTTGGTATGTTCTCTCTGTCTGTAGGATTCTTGTTTTTCCTCTTATAGCAATAAGCGTGTGGAGGAAGTTAATTGGTGACTTTTAGTTGCATGTCAAAGTGTCGTGATGGTGAATACTCCCTCTTTCAGCTCAATCAGCCCCCCTGCAAACAAAGTGGTATAGGAGATGAGCTGATGATCGCACTGGGATGATTTAACATCATGAATGCAAATCGTTCAACATTATGTTATTGTTATTTTATTTTTATCTGATTTCATGATCATGATATTGTTTCTTTGTCATTTTTGGAGAACAGAATCCCAGGCAATGTGGTTCTCCTGAATAGGCTCCATTTGCACAGCTTACAGATTTACAGTTGGAAGAAAAAAAAATAATACAATCAAAGGTGCATAAATAAATAAGGAAAATAGAGAAACTCACATTGCAATTCAAACATTTTTTGAAGATGTGCTTTTAAATGGACAAAGAGAACACAATGCTCATGGCAGGACTTTTTATGAATCAGTGAGGTATTTATCCTTCATCATTGGTGACATCTAGTGGCATTTATGGGTATTACATTAGTTTGGGGCCAATACAGACAGGTGAATCATTTTAATCGTGTGCACGAGATTTAATATACCAATGTGGTGCATTTAAAGGGATCTGCTAGCAGCCAGTTATCAATAAATCCAGACGTAAAAAGGAAAAAAATCCTCCAGACAGTGTGAGCAGCCTGTCTTCACCCAACAAATATACAGTAAAAGATGCCATTTAGACAGCTGTGTGTGTGTGTGTGTGTGTGTGTGTGTGTGTGTGTGTGTGTGTGTGTGTGCATGTTCCACCTGTGCAGCATGTTTACCTGTATGAACAGCTTTCCCATTGTCTTCTGTTAACCCATTCATTGTCTGCCTCCCTGCGTGTGCATTAGAGTGTGTTACCCTGCTTGCCCCCAGAGCAGGTGACGAGCAGGTGAAAGGAAAAGCTTGTATAGACACAGATGTTGTGTGAGTGTGTGTGTGTGTGTGTGTAAAAGGAAAAGGTACTAATATTACTCATGAGGACACAACTGTTGACACAGTGACGTGAGGGGGCCTGCCTCAACCTGACGGAAACCACTTCTTGGGAGTTTTTCAGCTTATCATTGTTAGATTTTCTGATCAGTGTGTCTGTACTAGTATCTGTACCTCTTAGTGTGTAAATCTGTTTATTATTTAATGTCGACTCGTCATTTAAGTCCCTGTTAGAAAAATCATGTAAAAGAGCATGTTTGAAGGGTAGACTTTAGATTATAATTGGGTTCTTGTGTTTCTCAAAGTGTGGGGCAGGCCTCCTGTGTGGACGAACAAGAATTTCATTGGCATTGGGGTGGAGGGGTTGCCAATCCTTTCAAACTTGAAAACTTTGCATTGTAAAATGGTTAGACGGTGGTATTATGGCTAGAGTTTGACCAACATTATTTATTCGGTACTTTACAGTAAGTCTGCATGAAATAACTGTATTAATGTCAAATCAATCACCTCTGCTTCTGTGCAGGCTTTGTCTACATCCCCAAACCAAAAGCTAAACACATTTGCTTGTGGAGAATCAGATTGACATCACCTCAACTATAGAAGAACACACACACACACACACACACACACACACACACACACACACACACACACACACACACTACTAATTTGACTGGTAAATACAGCTGGGTGCATTTGCATATGGAGGGGTCAGTGTCCTCCAGCAGAGCCAGCACATATGTTCCTTATCTCAATCTAAAATCAGTTTTTCCCCATCATGTTACCATTTTGCTCTAATGAGATGAAAAATCACAGCTCAAATGACCTCAATTTTAGCTTTAAACACTTGATATAAAAGATTATCCAGGCAGGATTTGCGTATCAAAAGCATTTTCTGATTAAAATGATGTATCACAAGCTGAGCTGATTTATTGTGACGCCTGTGACTCCTAAATCCAGTCTCGTCTCGACAACTGTTATAATGCTATAATGGCAGGTAGAATTTATAACCATGATAATATATTAGTCACCGGGAGTCTCCGTGCCTTTTGAGTGTCAGCTAGGACACAGCCACAGCCACTGACTGCTCAAATGTTCTTGTCACAAACTGGGAAAATGTTTTTTTACTTCCTCTTTTGCATTTACCCTTGCTGTGTGCTCCTACCCTGGACTGGTTGCATCATCATTCAAATCAGAAAGCCAAATGTTGAAAATAGTTCAGCACATATACTGAAGCAATCCTAATAAAAGATCACACAGTTTAAGATTATTTTAAAGGATTGGATTAAATTAACTGGTTCCTTTCATCTGAGGTTCAAAGTCATCAAATTTACACACTGTGTGTGTGTGTTGTGCTGTAGCTATGGGGAAGGAAGTCAGCAACCTGTCCAGTCCGGTAAGAAATGACAGACTGAATTGTAAACACAACCGCAGCTGGAGCGCTTGAAATAAATAAAAATCAAAGATCTTGGATATACATGAACTCACTGATGCCAACTAATGCACCAAACAGGCACCATGTCAACTTGCTGCTCTGCATGTTAAAGATTTAGAAAAAAAAAAAAGAAGAAACACCCCAAATTGCTTGATGTCAAGTCTGACATTTCTTTCCATCTGTTCCAATTTCTAATGATTTATGTCAACTGAGGTTCAGATTTTTAGATTTATCCCGTTTATCCCAGCTAACATAAGAGAAATGTAGGATATACTCTGCCAGTTTGTTAAATGTATTACACAAAAGAAGAAATTTGAGAAATTCAGTTTGTTTTCAGGGAATCTTCATAATATCAAACAGCAAATTTCAACTGGATTTAAATTTCAACTGGATTTAAATATAAAAAAGAACTGGCTTCATCAAAAAAAAGAGAGAAGTGTCTCAAACTGTTGTAGTTTATGTAAGTTCTTTCACCTGTATCATGATGCATTTATAGATTTAAAATGTCGAAACAATAAGAAGTCGTTGCACTGTAACTTCTTCATATGTGGAGCTGAAGCACGCAGCATTTTTAATGTTATGTGTATTTGGCTCAGCGACTTATGCTTGTTTTTAAATATGTGTGAGTTTGAATTATTTGAATAGTTAACAAATGTACCTGGACACACACATATGCACGCATGCACACATACAGACATGGGCACACACACACACACACACACACACACACACACGCACGCAGACTGCCCTGAATAAACGGCCTCCTTCAGGTGGAACGTTACCTTGGAGAATAATCCAGGTAAGGGTGATGTGAGCAGGACATCTGCTCGCTCTGCCTCCACTCGTTCTCGCTGTTCTCTGGCCCCAAAGCAGCAGGCTTCACATACAGGATCATCGACTGAAGTAAAGTAAATGGTGAAGTTTACATAGTCACTTTTTGTCACTTTTAATATTTTGTCACTTTTAATATTTTGTCACTTTTAATATGCGTTGACAGACACAAACAAATAAAAACTGGTAGTTAGTTTTAGGGAAAATGTGTTACGTTTCTGAGCGTTTCACATTTAGCTTCTGCCAACAGTACGTCAGGTAACAAAGGCGAAAGAGAAGCCTGATGGGAAGGGGAAACAGGCCTTGAGCATTTGCATGACTCCTGATAATCAGTAACTGTCAGAGAAAACAGCACACAGCCGACAGGTAGTACACACACACACACACACACACACACAACACACACACCGAGGGGAACATGCACAGCCTCTGGCCACTCGCTCCACTCCACCATTCACAGATTGCACTAAAACAGTTTGGCAGACGCAGAAAATGTAATCATGTTGCTGCTGCACAGATGCAGAGTGTGTTCTGATGGTGCTGATGAGCAGCGGCCCTGCAGAGCAGAGTTTAAAGGGTCAGTCAGCACCGAGGCTGCAGGATCCTTGAAACAGGAGAACGCCGTCATTTCACTACATCAAGTCCTTTTAGTCAGACTTTATGAAATATGAAAAACTTAGTTGTCATCGCTCCGTCAAAATGTAAGTGAGAAGGGTGATGGAGGGTGGACTGGAGAGAGACGTTGTAGTTTTATGATCATGCTGGGAAACAAGTGACAGCAATAAATAAGTTCCCCAGGTTCACCCTCTTTATGGAAGGTGACCAAATCACTATATCACCATCAAAGTGTTTCAAAAATAAGTTTCATCAGCTTCAATCAGAAACTGATGGTCATCGTGAAATGTTCATCTTATCAACTCAGCAGGTGTGTGAGCCTCCATGTTGAATCCTATAAGCAAATTATCTGTAAGCCGACGCTGCAGGGGCGGGTGGAGCAACAGCAGGACCAGTTGGAATAGTCATTCTGAAAGGAAACAAGGTAACCAGGATACTGGGGAGTGTGAGCTTTCCCTTCCTCTGCCTTTAAACAAATATTGACTGGAGATTCAAGCTGAGGCAAATAGGCTCTCAGGTAAAGAATGACATGTGGGACAGGTTCTGAGATGGGTGTCGCTCATTAGGTAATGATACACATTCTGTTGTATTTTAGGATAGTAAAAGATGGATGGTGTTTAAGCAGAAGGAAAAAAACACTGATCATTGACTGAGAGGACCAACAGCTGAAAACGTTTCAGTTTAAGTAGTAGTTGAAAAGGTGGAACTATAGTTCAACAGTATATTCAAGGTTGAACTTTTCCAACGCTAACACAATGACAGAGAGGAACCAAGTAAAATTGCTTTTAATTGCAGGTTACTGCAGGTTGCCACATTTAATGCAACATGCCCCATGTCTGTTTTCTGTTAGCAGATCTATTGATGTGGGGATGTATTGTGCATTTTATTGCTCATGCTTGGGAAGACTGTCAATTCAGCTTCAAACATTTTATTAAGTTTATTTTCAAGGAAAGAGAATTGGAATCAAAACCTTCAGTATCAAAGCAATGAAAGACTTGCCTCTGAAAAAACACAAAACAAAATAAACAGAAGATGTTTGAAATGAAGGGACGATTATGACCTAAAGTGGAAGAAAACGGTGAATGGTGAAGTTGCGTGTTGGTTGAATAACAGCACCAGAGCATCTGAAAAGACAGGTGGCTGCTATCAGATGTCTGGTGTGCATGTGGCTGATGTTTAGTTAATGATTAACACGTCCCTCCATTAAGCCCATCTTTCAGCTCTCTGCTGCTCGCCTACGGACTCGCTCTGTGACGTAGGAGATGGAGCAGTGATGAACAGGCTCCATAGTGGAAAGTACATTCTGTCATCGCCAGTGGGCCAACAGGAAAATGATTACCACAAAAAAAAAAGAAGCCCCAAAGTGAGGTTCTGTTCACAGATTGCCATCCCTGTCATAGAAATGTTTTTTTCACAATGTAAAATATCCCCTGGGGCAAGGAAGACGAGTATAACCACTCTCTAACAGAAAATAAACAGTGAATGGCTTCCACTTTGGCTTTTTCCCCCTTTGTCACTGAAAGGCTTGCTAATGCTTCTGCAGAGTGGCCATCTCTTTCTCACTGTAACTGCTGGCCCGGTCAGACAGGTGTGTCTGTTTCAAGCCAGGTGGTTTGTTTTTTTGTTTTTTTTTTCATGCACACATGAATTGATGTGAGGCTGAGCTTGCTTAACGTTTTTCAGAAGAGTCAACAAAACTTGTTTGATTTATCCTGCAGCTTATTGTCCACAGACCTCTGATAACATCGCTGTGAGCTCACCAGCTTTCAGACAACTGCCACCTGTATGCAAATCCAGTGAATTCACAACACACCGATAGACTACTTTAGTTACTCAAACTGATGCTTTAATAAGATAGTTGCCAGTGCCCAAGACATTTCTGAAGCAGCAAACTTGTGTTGTGGTGTAATTACAACATCTGGCCTCGATTAACTGATGACACTTCCCATTATTTACAACGTTCAGGCATTTGGATGGAGTCTCGGAGTTGCTGCCAGTGGGATCAACGTGCGTCTTTCCCCAGTTGCCAACCCGTACCTGCGTAACGCGAGCCGAACGAACAAAACTTCATCTTCAGGTATTGTACGTGAGGCTCAACGTGAAGCAAATACGGACAATGGAAAGAAAGAAAGAAAAAAAAAGTCACAAAGCTCAGGGCGAGCCGATGGTCCAGATGTGTGCGCGCGCTGCCTCGCAACAGCTGGACTCTCTCGCTGTGTCAACCTTTGGAGGAAAGAGTTGGAAAAGTTAGAGCTTCAAGCAATGGTAACTTCTTGCAGGAGTGAAATATCTGGGATGGAATGAAATGAGTGAAAAAAAAAAGAAAAGAAACAAACTTCAGGCCTACCTGTGGAAGGAGCAAAGTTATGGGAACGTGCGCAACCTTATCGCGATCCTCAGTGTGTGGCTTTTGTGACAGGTATACACCTTTTATACCTCTCTCTCTCTCTCTCTCTCTCTCTCTCTCTCTCTCTCTCTCTCTCTCTCTCTCTCTCTCTCTCTCTCTCTCTCTCTCTCTCTCTCTCACACAACTTTTTTTTTGTCCCTCCACCCGCAGAGGTGGATCCTCAGGGCGCGCAGCAGAGACACCTGTCGCACGGTGCGTTGCCCTGAGCCAATATTGACAGAATGGGGGAAGGGTGCTCGTGAGTGTGGCGCGGGGGCGAGGACAGACACACACACACACACACACACACACACACACACACACGCGAAATGAATTATTCTTACGAGGCCTTTCCTCCATCCTCGCGCCCTCCCCCTCTCCGTGATGCCAGGCAACCTGTCTGACCTTTGCGCCTCTGGCAAACTGTGAAAAGGCCCATTGTAAAAAAGGATACCTGCCGTTTTGCCTGATTCGTCTTATTTGGACGTCATTTTCATATTGTCTGACTTGCAAATGACTTTGTGCTGCTGCTGCTTAGTCGCAGCCTTGTCGGAGGGCACTGGAGAAAAAAGCTCACATGTTTGAAGGGCAAATGTTTTTGACAAATTCAGCTTTCTTGAAATACTTGAAGCATATTCTGTGAAACAGGAAGAGGTGGATTCATGAGCTCAGTCCACCAGCAAGCTGTAAAATTGTATTTGGGGTAGTGAATGCATCTGTGGCCAAACTCTTATAGATCAGTTTCACTTTTTTTTAAATATATGTATTTATATTTCTTTAAAATGTTTAGGGAGCAAGATCTTCAGGCATGGTTGAATTAATTGTTTCTACCATTTTCATTTGGACTGAGGACAGAGAAGATGCATGATTATATATTTGCAGTGTGTTGTAAATCAATGACACATGAAAAAAATCAATCAGACACCTTATAAAAATATTTTCATTTTTATTAGAACGTTATTTGACCTGGTAGGTCAAACATTCTCACTTATAGCTACTCATTTAAAATGATATCCTGGCCTGGAGGCACCAAGAAGCGGATATAAAACAATAAAGACATGAATAAACAAAGGAAAAAAAATCCAAATTAAACTGCTATCATATCAATCCTATGAGATGATTGAAAGTTTTTACAGTGATGCACAATAAAAATAAAATAAAGGATTGTCAGCAGTACGCTGATGTAAACGTTTGCCATCAATAAAGGGGGCTTTTGAGATATTCAATATTCTGTTGAAAAGATTAGATGAGCCATAATTTATCAGAGCTGACTTTTGCAACAGATGCAAACGTTTACCAGCTGATCATATTCAGGTTTTGGCCATGCCCCAAACTTAATGAATATTGGAGTACCATCTTTGGTACGTTCAGAAATGTCCTTAGTCGTACAGTGATCTCTGACCCCCATCACTCTACCACAAACACTTGGCTGGTCCAAATCCTTACAACACATCATTGCTTGAAGAGGCTTATTCTCCCCAAATGGTCTCATTCATCCCCACCCCAATATGATAGATGGATTCAAGACATTTCACGACGCATGAGACTTAAGAAACTCAGATTCTTCTTGAGGGATTCCCTTCCAGAAAATCTAGCAGCTTTTTCTAGTCTGTATAGATACCTCACATATTGAACCTGAATACAAATGTTGTGTTCATTGATGATTAATATTTTCTTCTTCCTCTCTTTTTCTCATACTTTATTTTTCAGTTTTTCCATCTTGCTGTATTATTTCTGTTTGCTGATACAATGTAACATTTGATTGTTGAGTCTGTCTTGTTACCTGTGGATGAGTGTGAATGAGTGATTTGTTTGGGTGGGGAAGGGCGACTTTCCCACCCATGCAGCCTGGTTTTAAGGGAGCTGTTATTTTTAAATGTGACAAAGTCAACACAGAGAAATGACCACTGTTTTGCATGTGATGTCCTTTTTTTTCTGTACCCTTCGCGTAAATGGAAACCAATGAAATGAAATAAAATAATGAAGGCAGTTTTTTGTCTCAGACTAAATGAAGGACACAGAAAGAACAGTGTGTGTTATCGAAACTGGTCTGCTGTGAAACACATGTATAAATAATGTTATCTGCATATACAGTACATGTACATGACAATCACCTTCTGATAAGGCAATGCTGTTAATGTCAATCAGCTCGCTGGTCAGCCATGGAGCTGGGAATTTCCCACTGTCACACTGGAAGTGTTCACTTTACAATGAAAGGCTTGAAAAAACAAAACTGCAGATAATTGACAAAACTTTCTCAGGTCACACGGACGATATGTTACCAGCTGGTAATGAAGACTTCCCTTTGAGAGTTGTAGATATACCAGACAAGCACATGGATTAAATTAATAAGGTAGATGGATGGCAAATAATGCCACAAATATATACATTTACATACAACATCCAATCTACCGAACTTGAGAACTCATGGCTAATAGAGTAAAAAAAGTCAAACCACTGATCTGAGCAGCTCTGTCGGCATGATCAAGATAGAAATGGACATTTAAGAATAAAAACTTAACACTATTTTCAACAAAACATTTATTGATGTTTCCCTTACAGAAATACACTGCATTTTTTTTTTAAGAAACCAAAAGTGTAAGGAAAGAGGCGTTATCAAACACGACATTAGGCCAGGTAAATGCAGAGGGAATAAAACATTGTAAACTAGCAGAAACTCTGGTATAACAATCGAGGACTTCGGTCACAGATTTCAACATGAGCCTGCATACAAAAGAAACTGTCACAGTGAGCAAGCTTATTAGTCCGTTTAGATTATTTTGTTTTATATGAAAACACAGGGACGGTTCACGAACAAGATAATTGCTTCAACCCGCTTTCAATCGCAACAATATTGATAAAACAATAACCGCGGTTGATAAAACTGCAAGAAACCCCTCCGCAGTTAGCCTGGTCCCTCATTTCACCTCAACCACACCAATCAAAAGTCATTTCACAGCTTATGAGAGTCACAGCAATGATAAAAAAAAAAAAAAAACTAAATCAGAAATCTAATTGTTTTGAGCATTAGTGCAGTCAACAAAAGTAAACACTCTTTATGCTGGAAATACAGGATACAGGTTTTTCAACATAAAATGCCATTAAAAAAAAAAATCCACACATTTGAACTTTTTGTTCATTTATACCTAGTGTGCCAGGTAACATCCAACAAGGGCATTTGAACAATATTTTCAACCTTTTTCTCTTCCTGATGGCAGGTTTAGGTGACTCCTATTGTAGAAGAGAAACGCAGCCGAGGGTCATTTTTCTGGCTTTGTGATACGTTTGTTTTAAAATTGGACTTCAGAGATGATAGTAACAAAATTACTTTGTTTTATTTTTAGGAGCATAGGAATGAGTCTTGATCTTGGTGTGGGGGACACAGACGGGAGTTCCAGTCGCAGCAGGACGGACGTTTGACACAGAGACAGTGTTACGGTGCAAGTTGCAAGGATTTACTGTGGTGCAGGGTCACAGGTAAACACTACAGGTAATTTAACAAAACTGAACGCTATATGTTCACCTGTGAACACTAATCTAATGCCAACTAAATGTTCCACATTAGAAACTATCATGGATGGAACTTAAAATAATTTACTTGTTCTTTATACATTGCTTCAGTACAGTAAAATCAAAAGCGTGTAATTTTGAAGAACACCGATCAAAACTGTTGTTATATTTTCAAAAATCAATCAGTCAGGATGGAACACAAAATAAAACTTAGTGAAAAATGTTTTACCCACTCTCCATTTGCGGGATATTAAACGGCCCTGAGGAATCAGTTTGAGAAGTTCTTAAGACACACTTCACGCCTGGTTGGATGGATCGCTGCCGATTTAATCTACCGGGTGAAATCTGGAAGGAAGCAATCAAAGAGGCATTGAACTGCTCAGCGACGGGACAGAATTAAGTACTACTATATATGTATATTTTCAACCACATGGCAGGAATCATCGTCCACGCTGTGTAGCCGTCTGGGTGCAGCCACACTTTTAGATGCATCAGTGTAACGTTCAGTGCACACGTCTGCAGGGTCACTGTGTGCACAGCCATGTGCTAGCTGGACTTCCTGGAGAAGCCCTGCAGTTCGCCCTGCAGGTCCTCAGAGAATTTTCATTTTAACGGACTGCAGTAAACGTCGCTCCAGAGCTTCCTATTGGCCAACCCGGCCCACTCGCTTTGCGTACGCGTCCCAGCCCGACTTTCTGTATGACTCGGCAGCTTTCAGCCTATCGGGCGCCTCCAAAACACCCCGGCCGACGATGATGATGTCAGAGCCTTTGCTGGCGATGACGTCCTCTGGGGTGGAGTACTGTTGGCCCAGCAGATCTCCTGTCAGAAGGCAGAGGAGGAGAAGCAGCTAATGAAGGAAGGCTGGTTCAAGGCAGAGACAGGAACCATTTCTGGTCCTGCAGCGCCACCCTGTGTTTAAGATAAGATATGAAGACAGGAACTGACGAGGAAAACAAAGCTATTTGCTTCTACAAATCCTGTACTGGCTCATATCGTCTAGGAGAATATAACAGTTTACTACAGGCTGCTTACACTGTGGTCAGCTGGTTTTTGGTGGACAACAATTGAAGATTTTTAAAGAGGAGATAAGAGACTGAAGTTACTGTTCTTCCACAAACTTGTGCACCACCGAGTTTTTTTCCAAGTGTGAGAGATTTCAGAATCTATTTGCACAAGGTATCTATGCTGAAGTGAAGATGGACAAAAAAAGGGGAGATTTCAATTTTTAGTAGGAGAAAAGTCTGCTTTCATCTTACAATGTTAAAAAATACGTATATCAGGGACAAAAATAAACTGGACAGTGGTCAGAGTGTCAAGTATGCAGCCTTAAAGGAATCTTTGCCTTTGCATGGTGACACCCGTTAATCACCAAAGAGGCAAGCTCACAATTTTAGAAGGGACAACTGTCCCCCACTTGTTCTCTGGGATTCGTAAAGAGTTAGAGATTTTAAGGTCGGGGTCTGCAACCCATAGGACTAAAAGAGCCATTTCTGCAACCATCATCCGAATAAAATTCATCTGGAACAACAAAACAAGTTGAACACCGAAAGTCTCTGCTGTTAATTGTTGCCTTGTAACAGGGGTCAGGGTTAAGGTCAACTCAGGAACCACATCTGCCTCTTTTGTGGATTCATACAAGCTCCCTGAAGCTTTCCTGAAATAAAGCTCTATAAACCGTTTTTTTTTTTAAATCTTAGACATAAAAAGAAATCTTTAAAATAAAATAAATTTTCTCCTAAAATAGTCCAAATAACTTTACCGGTGGAATAAATGTAAAAAATTGCTCAAAACTACTAGAACAGCCAAAATAAAGTAAAAGTAACCCAAACATGGTGAAAATCAAAACAATTGCCACGGTTACCTCCAGTCTGCATTTGCACGCCGGGGGTCATGTGGATGAACTCTGGCCTCTTCGTCACACTGGAGCCACAGATGAATCCAATGACAAAGTCTGAGTGCTCCTCTGCCATCCGCAGCTGTAAAGACGTTATCAATGAAGATCTATGCAATAAAATACAACTTGAAAATACATTGAAATGAAAAACTGTCCTTACCACGGCCGCTGTGTATTCACCGGTAGCCAGCGACCCTTGGGAGCTCATCTGTGCGATGAGCAAACAGCCTCGGCCCAGAGGCTTTCCTACGGCGCTCAGACCTTTCACGACCCCGGGCCCCGGCACCGCGTGGGCGTTCACTATATGAGACCAGGAAGAGATCTGGTACACTCCACCTGCAGAGCAGACGCGTGAACTGTGTGAGACCGCTGTAGGTGTTGAAAAGGAAGACCTTTAAAGCGAAAAACTGCATTAATGAGATTCGTCACCTTCATACTGGTGCTTGACCGTGTTCCCAATGTCGGCAAACTTGCGATCTTCAAAGATGAGGAAGTTGTGTTTCTCAGCTGCAGCCTGCAGTTTCTGGCTGAAAGCAGCCGTGTAGTCCTGTTAGCGCATGAAATACTGACATCAATCCACTGATTCTGTCAAACACCAGCACGGTTACATGCAGATCGGTCGTCGCAGTACCTTCAGGATGTCCACGTGGGTCTTCAGCAAGCAGATCTTTGGGCCCAGAGAGTCGGCCAGCTGGAGCAGCTCCTCGCTGGAGGTCAGGTCAGCAGACACACACAGGTTGGACTGCTTCTCCTCCATGATCGTCAAAAGTTTGGATGCCAGAGGGTGAATGTCTGCAGACAAAATGCAGCATTAGTTTCTGTACTGATCTGCCAAATCCGGGTGTACTCACAGATATCTCATTCAGATTAAAAAAAAAGTATGATGGTGTCTAAACCTTAAAAATATAAGTATGTGTGCACTAAAACAACGTACTTGGTAGCTTGGCTCTGTCCATATAGGTCAGCTGCTGGTTTTGTTCCACACATGGCTTCTTGGCAGCAGGAGTGTCATTTCCATTCTCCTTTTTGGAGCTAAAAAAAAAAAAGGAAAGGTGGAGCAAACAAAAAGGAAATTCACTTTATATTTGTCATTCATGTAGTTTGCACTGAAGATACAGAGACTGTGCTAGCCAATAGAGCCAGTAATGTAGTACAGAAGTGCACCTGAATGTGTTATTGTCCAGGATGAACTTGCGGACATTCTGAGCGGTTTCGGCACTGATGCGCTCAGCTGCCAACAGGACGTTGATCAGCTTGAACATGGAGATGACAGGATGGAGTTTGATTCCTCGAGAGGCCAACATTTCCACTCCACCTTGCTCTCGGTCCATTAGTACAATGGCGTCTGTCACCTTCAGGAAACAAATCCTTATGAATGTCATGAAATCCAGGGGCACAAAACAAATAAAGTCTCTCATCTACTGACAGATTTCTGCTCGTTTACCTTCAGACCCTCTTTACAGAGCACCTCTGCCGTCTCCAGGATGCTGCTGCCGCTGGTCACGGTATCTTCGATGACCAGACATATATCCCCGTCACGATACGACCCTTCCACCAGTCGCTTGGTTCCTGCAGCAGAGCGCCACAATGTTTATCATTCGACAAACTGGAAGTTTAGAGGAAAGCTGTGACTGACATAAACACATCAGTAATAACTGAGATCTGAGATAAAGCTCAGTGAGCTGTGCAGCAACCTCAGGTGACGAGCAAATAACACTCACTGGATAAGTTACAGCTCCCTGTGACATTGTTTTGTTTACACTAAGCACAGAAGATCGAGCAGTCATCCAAACTGCAGATCTGAGGAGTCTGTTACTCTCATTTGTGGTGTATATTCAACAGTGAGGGACTCTATACTTGACACTTTTTGACAGAGCAAGTACATTGGCAGGTGTGTAGAGTTCTGTGTGTATGCTGCTGTCTTCAGGGTGAATGTATACATACATGCAACAGAGAACAGTCAACAGAATCCGTCCTTCAAAGAGAACTGCAGAATGCTCTCAAAACTTTGTAAGAGGAGTAACATTTTATCACCAGTCCATAGAAGTGTGTGTTTTCCTAATATGGATATGCAGTTTGCAGGAGCAGAGAGGTCTGTCCTTGGCACTGCGCTTCCCTTTCTTATCAGACACTGTGCGGACGGTTTCAAATGTGTACATATGCAAGTATATATGTGTCATTTCTGCACAAATGAAAGTCCAGATCCCAGTTTTAGTGTTGTGCCTGACTTACCGTAGTCCTTAGCCTCCTTGCGCCTGATGAGCATAGGAAGTTCATGTCTGGAGCAGATAATAGTGGCCAAAGGTAGAGCAGTGTAAGGAACGCCACACACAGAGTCAAACTGCAGCTCCTCATCCAGGACCCTCTGGTATATGAGACTTGAAACCTATAAACACAATAAAGTTAACACATGAATATAGCTGAATGACTAACACAGTTGAAAAAAGCTGAGATGAAGCAGATTCCAAGGCTTGCTACTCACTGATCCATGTTAAACCTGTATTTTGGACACTATCTGCCATCAAATGTTAGTTTTTTTCCCCACAAAGATATGCTCTAATTACTATGCAAACATGCTACTTTTGTAGCGAGTCAAGTGAAACCGGTTTCTAACCACTAAAAGAAACTACATCAGATATTCTCTCCCACTGCATCTCTTCCATTGGCTTCATTTTCACCCTATCAGAGAGCTTGATAAACTTAATGACTGATAACAATCGATGATAACCACATCCTGGGTGGTTCCAGTGACCTTCATTCGGTGTAAAATGTGACATCTAGCTTTTGACAGTTATTACTTTTGAATACTTCAGCAAAACATTAATGGCTGCTGACAGAAACCTTGATATATGGCATCATGTAGCACATCATTACTTATTTACTCCCTTTCATAATTTTGATTCTGTCGATATTTAACTGATCACTGTCACCTCACTTTGTTTACCAAATGTAGTCATCCTGTACCTGTAGGGTACAGCAAATATACCTCAGCATACAGGTTCTTTGCGTTAATTTTTCACATTTTGTTTGAAATATTAAAAAAGAGAAGTGTAATTGGCGCCATATCAAAAAAGCGACACGAATTCAAAATAACTTGTGACTGGCGGGAGAGACAAGCTTAGAAGAGGCAATTCAATATGTCACAGCTCAGCAGGTTCAGGATAGTTAAGATAACTGAAGAGCTCAGTAATCTATGTGCGCGTGTGTGCGCGCGCGAGCACGGGGGTCTCATTGATAACCCTTCACTGCGATAAGACAGCCACGTGCGAATCGATTTCACTCCTAAACCGGAGAAAAGAAGACGTGGTTGTCGAGCTGTGCCGTCATGGAGCTTACAGAAAGAAAAGCTGTTGTTTCGGGGTGTTCGGCCCCCTCTGGTTCCCGGGGAGCAGCAGCAGCAGCAGCACGTGCTCACCTGGTTCATGAGCGCGGGATGGGACACCAGCACCCTCAGGTCGATGTAAATGGGCGTCATCAAGCCGCTCTTCAGTTTATACTCTCCGAACTTCACCGCGTTCACGTCGTGAAGCTTCAGGATCAGTTCATCCACGCAGACGCTCTCCATCTTGTCGCGAACTCACAGAAATCCAACCAGCAAACTTGTAGTAGTCGCACACTAAACTTCTGTGTTCCACAACTTCCGGTGCAGCAGCAATGCTATTCCGCTTTGGGGTTTTCACAATAAAAGCCCCGCGTGGTCAGCACGTGACTTCAACAATAAAATAAATGAAGACGCTTTCAAGGTCATTGAAATTGCCGTGTATTTAGCAGCTTTATTAACTTTAAAGGTAGGAAACATGGATAAACACTACTCACAACAGTTAGGTTTATTTGGGTGGATTTTCAGGATGAACCTAAAATGCAGCATAACCTTTCCAGGTGAACTCTGGCTCACTCTGCAACCCTGAATTAAATCAAAGCAACATAAACCTTGAACGAATTATTATTTTAAGGTTATATTCAGATAATTGTGAGCTAACACCTGTGATTTATGCTTAAGGAAGCCTGCAGGGCACGAATATATTCCAGTGCAATCAAACAAATAGCTTTTTCTTGATCTGATATGATTCTGCATAGTTTTTTTTTTTATGAACGTTGTTTGCTTTCCAGCAACTCATCAAGCTCCTTTCTTTGATAGTTGTTTGGATAACTGAATTTGTGAATATAAGTTAATACAGTGTCCTGTGAAGGTCTAAAAACACAACGTGTATGTGGAGAGTGATTTGTTTTATTTGTCTTAAACCTGGCTATCTTCAAAATAGTGGAATTTTTATCAGGGCAAAAATGAACACTTTTATTTTCAGTGCAAAGAATCAAAAAGAAACACAACATTTCAAACTGAGAGCTTGGTTGGCTCATTGGAGTCTGAGTGCACTGTCTGATCCATCAGGACTGTTTCTTTGTGGTGGGGCAGCTGCAGTTTCCCTGATTGTCCCTGCAGGGCCAAACAGCTGGATGACAAGTTGCGTCTCCAGCTTTGGTCACAGTGGCCTTTTTGAACGAGGTGTTCGTTTTCAGAGAAGGTGTTTGGACTGTAGTTGGTAGGGCTTTTTTGTTTGCATCCTTCAGAGAATAGAAGAAAAAAAAAAAACATTATAATAATCACAAAGGAAAATTCATTCTCACTGTTACTCCACACAGAAAAGAACATAATAAACAAGTTAAAAATATTAAATAAGTAAATGTTAAATATTCATCTGTACACGGCTTAAAATTCCAAGAATTGAGACGGCTCTGGAAATGAAGGGCTTTGGTGTTCAGGACCTCTTTTCTCACCTTCTGCTGATTCTTCTTCCCGACAGAGGGCTCTCCTCAGCTTTTCCATCTCCTCTTATTCTGCTTCACAGCCTTCCTCTACTCATTCATGCCCTCTTTGTCAGAAGTAAGGGCTCTTCTCCTAAATTTTGACACTTGCTCCTCTTGGAGCTTTTTTTCCCCTCTTTGTCCATATTGTCTTTTTCTGTCTGAAATTCCTCTCAGCTTCTGAATACTGACTTTTTCCTTGATGTAGGCCTTCATCATCCTCGCCATCCCTTTTGTCTTAAAGCCTCTCTCTCATCAATCATGTTTAAAAGATCCCATCTTCAGACAATGTTCCCTGACTTCCTTAAATAAAGTTTTTCTTTCTGTCTTTTTTTTTCTTCCTTAAAGCTGGAAAGCCTCCCTCCTGCGCTGTAAGTTGGACTTCTCCTGACTTTCGGCCTTTCTCTGGATGGCCATTTCTTTCTTCTGTTCGTCAAAGCCTTTTCTTTCTTGTTTTTTGAAAAACAAAATATTTGCTCAAATGTGGGTGTTTATGCATAGTACCATAAAATGCTTTCGGCCAATTTGCGTGATGACCAATTGTGCTGCACACATAATGGATCTGTTATTTGCTCAAAGTTCTGTTGCTTGGTCTGTGCATTTTAAACAATATTAGTATGCAATTGACTGATCATACAGGTTTATACTTGCTCAGTCTATCAATCTTGTGAATTTGTTAATTTTGTACAGAGGTTAACCCTTAACACTAATTTAAGGACAGAACCATCCAACCAGGAAAATGGCCTTGTGCATGGGATGATTTCTAATTGCATTGCTGACATGTTTTTCAAACACATCCTCTTTACGTTCCTCTTCACATTGAACCCCAAGACATGCATAGCCCAAATCCATAATGTGATTTGCATTTGCACCTGTGAAAATCAGTCAATTTGTAGAGCACATCTCAATGAATATACCACCATTTAAATGGTTCATAACACAAAATATAAGGGAAGTTAACAGACACGTCAACCTAGAAACATGCCCTCTAGTAGATATTGTCATTTGTAATTTTACTGTATCCACTAGAAATCACACAACCTTCTAGTGTAGTCGAAGTAGTGTGCATGGCCAATCAAATCCAACCCATGAACCCATGAAAACACAGGCTGCAGCCTGCAACACGTCTCCAATGCACTGTTTTTTATTGACCACTAGATGTCCTACTCGAGCTGTTTTGTGAAACTTCGACAAATCAACTGTGAATAAAAATCCTCGATCAGCGATCAGTAATCCCATGTATAGCACCCACCGCCTGGGTTCGATTTTACCAACAACAGAACCACAGATATATAGACAAAGGCCTTTTTTTTTTTAAATCAAAGTACCACTGCCACTGAATCAGGTCAACCGGAAGTGATACAGCGTTCCCAACCTCACGCATCTCTATGAGGAGCGACACCAATGGTCCAGGAGGAGTCACTACAACACCATATTAACAGGGTTTTGTAGGGATCGATTGATTTAGATATTATTTTGGACATGTGTATGAAATGAAAGGTTGAATTATATAAAATTAAAGCAAAAAAAAAAAAAAACCCACAAAAACAAAAAAAAAAAGGCTGCACATTCCATCAATCATAATAGAGGAATGAAAAGAAGAATAAACGATTTTATCAAACCTATTAATCCAGTGTTGTGGACTTCATTACATTTTTACTTTTTTCAACATTTTCATAAGATATTGTTTATTGCAGCTGTTAGGATCCTTGAGGAATAATAATGCAAAACAAGTCTTCCTATTTTCCCCTCAGAAGATTCCTTCCCATGGCTTACCACACTAACGCTTAGGACAGTGAGAGAGAAAAAAGACAACGACATAAAAAACAAAAAAAATATATATATTTTTATTACAAATGAAAATGTCAAAGTTATACAATCAAGTCACAATTTCAGGAAAAAAAGGCTGTATATCAAATATGAGTTGGGGCTCTGTGGCTAACAGGTTCTCACAGCTCATCCTTCACCTGAAAAACAAAAACAAAACGTAAGCATGGTAAAGTCAGAACACAGTGGCACTGCACACACACACCACTGACTCTGTTCTAAAGAAACAATGTATTTTTATTCTTCTATCATAATGGAAAGCAAATCAAAAAAATGAGTTTACAGCTACATTCAACTAACCAGTGAAGACTGACTGATATACTGCAGCTCTGACAATGAAAGCAATTTGTTTCTGAAGTAAAGCGACTGGCCTCCTTTGCCGTTGTCCTGTGGCAGGCACAAGGAAACAGGTCATCAGCAGGCTGCTCTACCAGCTCCATGCCTTTGCGAATCTTTGGCTCGGTCACCTGGAGTTTGGCGTATGCCTACAAGAGGAACAATGCCGTGAGAAAGTATTCCATTCCTGACACACGTCGGAGCTCTGGGAATGAAGAAACATTACCTCGAAAAGTTTGAAGTAGTAACAAAATATGCTGTCACCCATGAGTTGACTGCGGGCAAAGCGCTGACCGGCCAGTGCGATTGTCTTTGCCTGGAAGACAGCAGCAGTCGCAGAAACAGGAGAGAATTTACTGCACAGTGACAAGAACTCGTGATTGGTTTTATTGAAGTCGTAAAATGAACGGAGCATTTCACTCTGACCTCGTCGTCATGGTCTCGAGCCCACTGGATCTTTTCCAGCAGGTCTCCCAGGTCCGCCCTCACAGGGATGTAGTGCTCCCAGGGTCGAAGCTCCTTGTAGAAGTGCTCATAATATCCAGAGTCCTGTTTGAAGACCACACTGTCCCCGGCCAACAGGTAAGGCAGGCGATACGCTGCGACCGTGCCGTCTATGTTTATTTGGTACTTGTACTGATGGTGGACAGAGACAGAATATTCAATTACTTTCTCATTGTTTTTTTTTTTTTAACTGAATTCACTGTTCTTTATATGGTTATGCAAGACATTTTTTGTAGTGTTTATCAAAGTGTCAGCACGTGACTGAAAAAGTTCACTTGTCTAAAGTAGTCAGACAGCAGGTAGCATGCAGTGTAACATACTTGGATTCTGACCACAGAGTTCAAATTTGGGAAAAATTGCCAAAGTAGTGTCCCTTTCATTTTGCTGTAATGAATGCTGCTGCTATTTCTCTCTAGATGACACACGAGATTACAGCGTAAATGATGAACTTTCACCTTAAAGAAATCAAAGAAGGAGACGTGTTTGACCAGCGGCCCGTACAGACTCTCATCATGCTTGAAGAAGAAGAAGTTGGTGAAGGCGGCGTCGATGACGTCCGGGTGAGCCCTCGACAGCTTGACCAGCTCCAGACGCTCCTGACGACTGTCCCGCCCCCTCCAGAAGGCCGTGGCGTTTTTCTCTGCCCACGGCGGCCCCGTGTTGGCTTGAACAGACATCATATCCAGGCTGACTCTGTTCGGTGGATGGACACAGTGAGTTTTTTTTTTTTTTCTCCCCCCCAAAAGTTTTTCCTGGGAACTGTGTGAACTGCGTCCGCCTGCAGCTCTGTGTGTGTTATGGCTGTGGAGACGTACCTTCCCATGGTCTCGAGGACAGACTCAGTCAGGTCATAGGTGGGCATCACAATATCTCTGGTGTTGTTGGAGCCGCACCAGGAGAAGATGGGGTGGAGCTTCTCGGTGGGCTTCCTCTTCTCTAAAGGCCAGTCGCCCAGATTAACGAAGAACTCCACGTCAGGGAGCCGCACCTGGACACACAGTCAGAAGAGAAGGGCTCAAGACAAATGTCAATGAGGAGATTCATACCTTTGTGAAAATTTCAAATGTTCATGTTTTGCATAAAATCCATCATAATAAACTACAGAAAGAAAAACACCCAGTAACTGATTCAACTGGTTGAAAACAAAGAGGTGCAGCACAAGAGAAACATACCTTCCTGGTGAGAGACAGAAGAATGGCATCCATGAAGATTCTGAAGCCCACATGCTCTCCAAACGTTTTAACGTACACCTAAAGAAGTAAAAAAAAAAAAAAAAAAAAAAAAAAAATCACACTTTATTAGAAAAAATACACACTCAGATTTGAACAGAATTAAGAGTTTCCAGCTCTATCATAGCACAGTGTAGTCTTTATACACATTATACACTGAGAAATGTACCATGAAGGCAAAACAGCAAAATAACAAAATAAAATATCAAATTCTCTAATGTATGCTGGTAGAGAGGAATTGTGGGGAGATTTTTTTTTTTTTTTAATTGGAGTTTCATTTGTTTAAGCTGCAATTTGCACATTCATAGCAACTTTTATTTGTGGTATTTATATCCATAACCAGGTTGATACGGTTTTACAGGTCCTGGCTCCAGTGTATCGTGGGAGACCTGCCAAAAACTTCACCCAACTAGATTATTCTCACAAGAGAGCAGTACATCCAGGCTTGACACAGATCTGCCTTCACGGCATCATGAAGTTTATCAAGTTGAATTATCTCAGACAGTTACTTCAAACACACAGAGTCAGTGTTTCACCTACTATACATCTGCTTCATGACGAAATAACAACGACCATTCTTTCAACAACACGGGATCTTAAACTTTGAACAGGTTTTAATTCAAAGGGTGTTAGGGTGAGCTCATATTTCAAAACCACAGCGGTCTAGTGTTTAATATCACATTGAGATGTGCCAACCACTGATAGGATCAGCTATGCTCAGGGTTTCTTTATTCACAAAGCCATTGTCTTCTACTTTCATCGATGCGTGTCTTTTTAATTTTCACCATGACCCAAAAGGAAGAGAACAACAGACAAAAAACATTGCATAAAACTTAGACAGCACTGGACAGCTTCTGTAAAGGTCACTGAGACTGAAAACAGAAAAATGGTTGGAGGCTTTTAGCTGTGTAATCTGAGTTCACAACAACAACAACTGGTGAGATTGTTGCCAGCCAGGCTGGTGAACACAGGTGAACCAATATCCACAATTCATTGGGAAATTTGCCAAAGGAAACACAAAGACTATCCCAAAAGACTAAAAGGTATCCCACTTCAAGACCAGATGAGACCAAAAATTAACCTTCAACAAACTGACAGGAAGCCAAACGTGTGACAAAAGACAGAAACATGAAACATGGAAAATGTCACGACCCGGGCAGATACCGACTTTATTCAAGACTGCAATGGCACAATGCTTTCAGCCGAGCTGACGCCCATCCCATCGGTCAGATATTCATCAGACAACAGGAGTGTGATCCCAAACGCAGCGATAGTGCCGCCAAAGCTTGCATGAGTGACCCCCGCGGAAGATCCAAGCCAAGCCAGCCAGTCTAATTTATGAGCTTTTCGGCAGGTGAAAAGCTGAGTGAGGACAAAGAGGGGGAAGGAACAGCATGTCTGAAGGTGACACCGAATGTTATGCTTGATGAGGGTTTAGACTACATTATAGGTTCAAGACTAATTATATATTATTATTTCTCAAATGGCGATGAGGTGTCGGGGGAGTGAGAGGCAGGGGGACTTTCAGTATTAGGGTGGATTAATGGAGCTCAAGACAACTGTTATATAACTTAATGAGCCGGGGCTAATGTACATTCTCTTTCAGAAAAAAGATGACAAATAGCTTTTGGTGAAAAGTGACAGAATGTATAAAAGTTTGATGAACAAATGGGTGCATGTGTATAAAGAATAAAAAAGATTTAACACATAAAATGTCAAACTTCCTCCCACTGCATGATCATAGGTCACGCTGAAATAATCCCAACAGGAATGTGAAATCACTGACATATATATATATATATATATATATATATATATATATATATATATATATATATATATATATATATATATATAAACTTCAGGATGTTCCCAGGTAATGCTAGCACTGTGTGACTGGAGCTGTAAACATATCACCATTACAGGCACCTGGACCCACATTAAAGTGGTATTTTGAGAAGGCTCTATCCTTAAACTGCGGCTACAGGTGTGGCACCTGGCTTCAAGCTCTCCTCACTGACTTCACAATGCAGTCCTAATTGTATGTCGGCATGACAGCACTCCCATTGCTGGTTGGTCAAGGGTTGGATGAATCCCTTCCTCAAAGACAATGAAGATGATTTAGTGCTTGTCTTTTCCCTAACACCTAAGACTTTTATGTTTCTTTCTGATGTCCTTTGTGCGAAGTACCTTGTTGTCTTTGACGGTGTAGTGACAGAGACTCTGTCGCTGCCCAAAGCGCTGCGGTATCTCCTGCGCATTCAGATCAGGGTCGACGGTTGTGTACAGGGACAGGTCTCTGTCAATCTGGGCGAATGACTGAGGACAACGCATGTGAGCCTCCCACACTGAACCGACTGGCTGTGGACACAAACAGCCCTCATGATAGACCGGACCTGCAGAGAAACAACGTAAACCTGTCATCCTCATCATTTATCCACACTGAACATGTCCCATCCAGAACACTCGGTCTCTACATCTCGTACCTTTAAGGATGAACGGTGACTTTGCAACGTGTTTGTCCTGGAGCAACACGTGGATATGGAGGTCAGTGTAGGTGGCGTACATCCTGTAGCGGACCAGGAATGACCCATCCTGACGATCCAGGACCTGGATCCATATCCTGGTGAAGGGCTCTGATGGAGAAACAATCTTCACCTCAAACGTCTTCTCACCTGGTGAAGTGGTTAAACTGAGGAAAAGACAATGAATTGCTGTTCAGAATGATATTTCATTCATGGCGTCAAACAGCTTTCATTAACATGGGCCATCTTGGTAAAATAAAGATGGTGAGAAAAAAAAAATAGATTAAAAGGAGAAATCTGTAGTTTCCTGATGTGACTCACTGTTTCTCAGATTAGTTATTGTGTCTAATCTGTCCCAGCAGACAACAACAGCCTCGTGTTTTTGTAGTAGGCATGAATGGAGCTGGGAGAGTGAACCAAAGCATGTGTGAAAGTGACACCTCGGCAGAAAGTAGGATACCTTAAATGGACCCATGGAGGTGTTTGAGAGCTGAAAGAGGTCATTGGAGGTTGTCTAACATGTTTTTGCCCGCGGCACAAATTTTAATGTCTGCGATCTCGGTTTACATTTCAGTTTCCATACTACAGCACATGTGGACCGTTTGTTTACTATGCTGTCCATCATGTGTACACACACACAATCTGCAGGCCCAAACACGCACACACCAACAGTCCTGATAACAACATGTGATAATGCTGTCAAATATTGAGATGACAAAATGATTTTCAATAAATACAGAAACTCAAGTACATGATCTGCATGTTGCTATTTTCATCTTTCTTGTGCTCTGTGCTTATGATTTGTACAATATGTGTGCAAACACTGTTATAATAATCTTATGCGATATTTTGTGTAGCCCAAGCAACAATGATGGTTCTAAACAGACACCTTTCGGGAAATCATCGCTAGTTTACATTTCGCTGTACTGTTTATCAATTACTTTGCTGTACTGTTAAAATGCTGCATTACACATCAGGATATTCTGATCCATTAGCAATTTTCAGACTGAAACCAACTTTTTTGCTCCTTGGATAATTTGGTTGATGTCTTTATTTTCAGTAGAAAATAAAGAGATTTTCCCCAAAATGTACTATGTAACATGTACAATCTGAAAAAAATCAAATAAAGACCATGTTTGACGGGAAAGAGTGTCTAAGTGAAAAAAGGTAGGTTACCTATTTCGAAATACTTGTACAACTTGTAGCTATTTTGTATTATAGTTGAGTTTTAATACTGATATGCATGATTTTTTGTGTTTATATATGCTAGTTCAGCACCAGAACTTCTTTACAATGGTACATTGTATAACTGTCAAGAGTGGTTTATTATTAACCTGCAAATATAAACTAATAGTATAAAAACTGCTCACTAACAAACACTTTAACTTAAACCTTTAGTTGCAGTCAAAAGCTTTCTTCACAGGAAATGGCTTTACAAAAGTGTTCCTAAAGTGTTTTCTATCCTTTCATACAGTTAACCAGCTTTTCAGGATTTTCTAAAAAGAGGTTGGATTTACAGCACTGGATAAACTGAGTTGGGCTAATTCATGTTTAATCTTTAAGGCCCTCATACTTCAAGGTTGCAAATAAAAATAATTGATGATGCAGTTTTTTTTGTTTTTTAAATAATGTTTAAATGTCTTTGCATTCACGTTTTATTAACATTGAACACACGATGTTGGGCTGAAAATCATAGTAAAGTACAATTTACAATATGCTTACAATATATTAAATGTTTGTAAGTTATATCTAAATTTATTTCAGAACAAACTGCTAGAGGAAATCTTTATATGCTTCATTAGTTTGCTGAGATATCTGTTGTAAAGGTAGATATTTGATGTAAGTATTCTCAATCAGATGCCAGCCTCACAATGTGGCTGAAAAGTTGCTAGTAACTAGTTCCAGATGTGCAGTAACTAGTTGTCCAGTCGTAGCGCGTGTCCGGGCCGGAGCAGAGCAGAGAGCCGCCCAGACACTCCCGGGCTCCACATACTCACTTCTTCCCTGAGCCGTCCACCGCCTGGATGTAGAAAAAGCGAACCGGGAGGACAATGTTCGCCTCCAACCCGGGTCCCCACACCAAAGAGTTGTCAGCGGCGGGCACCGAGGCCGCCGGAGCTCCCGGCTGACGGTGTGCGAGCACCGACACGCAGAGCGGCAGCAGCAAGCAGGAGTAACGCCCGGCGGACATAGCGGCTTCACGCTGCTCTCACCGGGCCGCTGGAGACACTTCCCATTCCTGCTTCAGCAACGTCCGCGGGCAACGTGGGGAATGAAGGCAGACAGCGGCGGCACCGTGTGCATACTTTAACTTGGTTAAGGCGTCGCCGCCGGTTCGGAGTTCATCTTCAGCTACTCCCCAAATTCAACACAGTGCAGTGAATGAACGGAGGGGGCGGGATCAGAGGGTGAAAGGCAGGATCTGATTGGTCAAGATTTCAGCTACACCGATCTGATTGGCTGAAAGAATCTAACATGAAATATGATTGGAAGTTTAGAGTCAGTGATTGTGACTGCACATAAATTCATTATTGATCCAGAGGGAAGTTCAAATTGTCAGCAACACTAACGATACCAAATGAAAACATAAACAGGCAAAATAGGAATTTAAAGGACTTTATCACTATATCCTGCGCAAATATATTAAAATAACGCCTGTTTTTATGAATAAGTCTTTATTCCATACTTTTGGGTCAATAAAAAGAACAACAGAAAAGAATAGAAAAATAATGAACACAAAAATAATGAAAACAAACACAGACAAGAATAAATGAGAACATCGTTGTTCATAGACCATCAACGCTGCCCCCAGAGCCTCCAAAGTCCGGATGAGTACATGATACTGCTTCCTTTAGTCTGATTAAAAATTTAATGTTTGGATAACCCCAGTCTGTTTACACATCTATACACAATATTTCTGACGAGGGAATTTAGTGTGGTCACTCAATTCAACACAATACGTGACTGGCATTGATCCACCATGGAGTCTTCAGTAATAAATGCAGTGCATCGTTATATTCAACCTGCAGCTTCCTAAATTTCAAAGTCTATACCAAAGTGTGCACGTTACATAAATTTAGATTCAAATAGTACATTTAGATACTCAAATGACAATAAAAGCACGACCCGTATCTGATTCTATTTAATGGTTGATCTATAAAAATCTTTTCAAATGGTTTTGCTAATAAAATCCAACATACAGAATGAAACACACCTTCTCTCAACTGTGTACATCAATCAATGTTTATTTCAGTTTGCTTTTGCATCAACATATTTTTCAGATCTTTTTTTGTCAAGTAATTTCTATTACACTAGTATAATATCAAGAAGAACAAAAAGTGGTAGAATCCATTGAAATAAGACAAACTTTGCTGCCATCATTGAGAAAACCAGAGAAACGCTTCTTCAGCATACTACAGTGTGAAGAACTACATAGTTCCAGTGATTTAGACAGAGCCAGAATACCAGATACAGTACCAGCAGGAACAGGTACAACATATACAGAGAAAATATCCCAAGAATATCTTTCAACAATTTTTTTTCACCTTTCACCCAAGATTGAACTGTACAGTTAATATAAAAACTGAAAACATACTAACCAAAAACATACTAACAAAACACCCTGTCAGCAGAAGTCAGATTTTTTTTCAGCTTTATTTTGGTTTTGTTTTGTTTTTTTTTTGAGTGTATTTTCTCTGCCTTTGAAAGAACTGCACTGAACACAAATCTCATTGACGATACAGAAATAGAAGAGAAATGTGTATTTGCCGATTAATTTTGACATGTACTAGGACACCATTTCGAGTCAAATTCTGTAATTTGTGGAATCCCTGTGCCGTGGGATTTAGGATTTCACCTGAACTGTAGTTGAAGTAAATAGGCCTGAAAGGTGTTGAAGCTGTAGGAATGTTTCAGCAGCCTGACAGAAGGCGGGCAGAAACTACTTGACTCACTTGCATTTTTTTTTTTGTTTTGTTTTTGTCTTGAAATCATTGGCTTTGAGTGTCGCTGTGCATATTCTATGTGCGAGTGATGCCAAAGCGCATTACTTTGTTTTGATGCTCAAGTGCTGAAAAATTCAACGTGAGATAGAGAGATGGGTATCCATAATCGTCTGATTGATTAGTTTTTTTTTTCTCAGATCAGTTCAAAATACAGACAAATACACAAGTACAAAATATCCTCCTCACTTAATGCTGTTGTCCGTGTTGCGTTCTATTCACTGACATACAACACAATCACAATATGATACACAACCATGTATCATGAAACATTTGTTGATTTTAAAATACAAGAGCCGTCAGTTAAGAGGCCATAACCATCAAATATAGGACTGCGACACAAGGATATCATAGTCATCAAGAACAATATTGAAAATAAAAACAAAACGTATTCGCCTTCAGTTGAAATTGTTGCAAATGTTTTACACATGTACATAGTTTCTTCACTGACTCAACATCTCAACATCACTTGAAAGTAAAGAAAGAATACTGTCACCACTTCTCCGGAACGCTTCACTGATGGACACCTCACGAGGGAGTGGGCAGAGTATGAGCACATGTGATACTAACGCCCCGTTCTGAGTCGTTATGAAAAGAGAACTACTTTTTTTTTTTTTAACGCTGGAAACCACAGGACCGAGGTGGAAAGTGATGGGAGCGTGTCATTCATTTCTGATTGCTTTGGTAGAGAAAAAGAAAGTCGGGTTTTAACATCTGACACCCTTTGCCTCCCTCTCACTTATTCTTCACACATGAACTTCTTCCAACTCATACATCCGACAAAGGCAGCGAAAGACTCAAATGGTGATCCAGTGACAATCAAAAAAGTAAACAAAAACACCCTCATACTTTTAGTTTTTTCATGTGTTTGATGCTGATAAATGCCCTCAGTGGCGTGTCTTATTATTACGACCCATCTATTATCATCAATGACTACCACATACAGTATTAGCTCTTTGTTAGTTGGTCGTGAGTGGATTTCTCCATCCATCCAGTTTTTTTATTTTTTATGGCACGTGAATAGTACATAGTGTCATACTATAGATATAAACACGTAATCCAGAAGACCTTCTCATCTCTCTAAACCTTTGCATTCATGTCACATCCGTGTTTTCATACAACTGTAGCAGGGGAGCGAGATATCCCGTACCATTGTTTAACGCTTTCGTAAGTAGCAGCAGCTGAAAAGTGAAGACAGATCTTTAGACTGTGCAGAGTTAAGTGTTAATACTACTGACTTATATTTGCATGGTGCAGCCCAGAGTAATTGAAGTAAGAACAAAGTTTTAGCATTATTCTAAGTGTGTGTAGATAAAGGTAACTATGTGCATTTATATTGTGTCAAGTAATATTTGCTGAGACTAGGACAAAAGTAACGAAATCAACCAGAAGTGGAAAAAAAAAAAAAGAAAAAAAAAGAAAAAGGGAAAGTAACACAAGTTTTGGCTTAATAGCAATGCAGGTATACATTTCCCTTTTTATATATAGATTTTGTCAATATCTCAAAAAATATAAAGTTTTTCATAGTTTCTGTTGTTGGCTTACATAGTAAATAAATTTTTTTTATTTAATTTTTGAATCTCCTGTTAAAGTAGCATGCTGCTTTTTAATATGGCAGTTGTATATTTTAATAGTCATCCATTGTTGTTTCATGCATTTCTTGTTGGTTTCTTTATGTTTGAGTATCTACATGTTAAGGTCCTGAAAACCCAAGCGCACCAGTTCACAGTCACTCACACGCACGCGCACACACACACACACACACACACACACACACACACACACACACACACACACACACACACACACACACACACACACACACACACACACACACAGAAACTCTCAAGACGTTTTCACTTTCATACACAGCCTCTCTAATACCACCAGTCTCTCTGTCCCCATCGCGAACAAGCACGTCTGTGGCATTCGACAAAGTGACGAATGCCCCGTGTGAAGCCGGTCCAGAAGCAGTTAAGACAAAGTCACTCTCGTGTCCCTCTTTTAATCGCTTTCATTTTCAAAGTGAAAGTTCTGTCGCGGCGATAAAGTTCCCCGCAGCCCGAGGGCAGCTCCCGGCCCTCCGCTCTGCTATTAGAACTGGTACCACTTTTTGTCCTTGCACTTCAGCATCAGCTGTAAAAAGACAAAGCCAGACATCATAAATGATGAGGAATAAAACACGTTACTGCAACTTCACACAGCACTTTTCTATACCAACCATTCCCTTTTTAAATAATTTGCACCTTTTTTGACTTCAGTAAGATAATAACAGATCTGTTTATAGCAGTGCTTTACATAAGAAGCATTTATCTGTATGAAAAAAGATACTGTTTTTATTAATGCATGTCAAAATGTCTGATTAAATAGGAACCTTGCAAGATTTCATACGTCTCATCTTACTTGCAATTAAACTTGCCATTGTTTTAAACCTTTTCATCAGTTTTACTTCCTGCATTTTGGTACACTGGGAGACACTTACACACATTGCAATAAGTAATAGAACTAAACGTTGTCTAAAGGAAAAATAGTGCAAAACATTTATCACATTTCTTAACATGTCACACATTTTTTTAAATAAATATTTCAGCAATAGTGCTGAAAGGAAAATAAATCACTTAGAAGTATGTTACTGTCTGTTGGTTTACATATGACCTGAACAGAAAATTTGTTGTTTTCATGCTGACATGAAGAAGAAAAAACTAGTTTGATGGAAGATCCATGAGAATATAACTGAAGTGTGAAAGTTTAATAAATGCCGTTAACCTCGTGAGCATGTTTGGAGAAGGTTTCTGCGCTGGTCATCATGAGGGCGGTCCGCTCCTCCAGCTCCCCCAGCCTCTGGCCTCTCTCATCCAGAGCAATGCGGGCCCGTGCCAGCTCCCCCACCACCCCACTAGCTGCCACCTTCATGCCCTCCACGCCGCCTTGCCCGGGGATGTGCTGCGCCAGACTCCGAGAAGCCTTCCCAGCTGCTGCCTCGCCAACTGTCAACAGCATCAGGTTAAAAGAAAAAAAAAAAAAGAAGAAGAAGAAGCTTTATCTCATTTGGAATCTCTCAGGAGCTTTGACACATGCCGTGATTGAATACTTTCTACTGGGAAGGAAAATAAAAATAATAAACGCACAGAGCTCCTCTCTGTCGAAGGTATGAGCATTTCCTCCAAAGAATCCCTTTAAAAATCCTCTGTTCTGGGCTTCAGGCGTTTCAATAGGCGTAAACAACTCCCCCAGCATTTCCTGCAATGAAGGAAGAGAGAAAAGTTTTATATAAATGCTTTCCAAACTTGGCTTGATGACCAGAGAGGGAGGAGGAAAGTGTGAAATGCATTTTCAATGATAGGACCTATTGGAAACTGCCTCAGTGCACATCTGCATCCCATTATTGTGCACACTAATATACAACCAGTGTTGCCTGTAGAGGGCACTATGGCAGCATCACATTCCTGCAGAACCACTCATTCATTATGCGTGACAGTGCAGGGATGACTCCAAAGAACAACCGTGTTTGAGAATGAATAGGCCTGTGAGTACACACACATACACACACACACACACAGTGTTAACCCATATGCAATATGCAGCCCACTGGAAGTCATGCCACATATGACAAGTGTGACATTTCACTTCAATGGCTCCTGTCAGCTCCGGGCTTCATCAAGGGCGGCTATAATGGATTCTGCTTATTTACTGCACACATACTTTTTATGAAGTCACAACCAAACCACCAGATAATTCAAACTGTCAGTCAGACCATTTTTCTCCTTCTACGTACATAGAAATGCAAAACAGAGAAGAGATTTATCTCTAAATCAATACATGCATGGACGCTATTCCTAAAAACAAAGCAACTGTCAAGAAATGCAGCACATTATAAACAGGTAGACAAAACAGGATTTGTGCATGCACAGATACAGAAACACGCAGGCATGCACGCAGTGCTAACCTGCAGGTTGTCACACATCTCCTGACTGTATGTGATTCTCTGGATCTCTGTGGGGGAGCTGAGATATAGTGCCTGCCCCCCGTTGGTGAAGCAAAAGGTTCTGGCAATGCGCATGTCTGTCAGAGGCAGGTAATTGACATCCATCAGCGGTCTTAAACTCGGCAAACTGCAGGCAGAACGAGACGAGCGAAAGATGGGTTAGACAAAAGAAGAGCACCACACACGCCTTTCTCCCATTTTTGATATCAGCTGATTGTGTTGTCATTTGACAGAAAGCAGAATTACAGCAGTTTATAGTGTTCTGTGCTTCGTAAAACCAGAGGTAAAACATCTTTGAGGTAAAACAAAATCAAAATTTTTTTCCAGGTGACTGTGATCACACAAAGCAGGCAGTTGTGCAGTCGTTCAGTCTACATCAATGCAGTACAACAATATTACATGTGCTTTGCTGTGTATTAAAAAAAACACATAGCAAAGACACTGTGACTGATCTAGCTCTAATGATCGACTGGTTTGGGTATTAAAAACAGGTGAGGACTGTGCAGCCAGCTAAATGTCAATCTTTGGCAGCTTAGAATTAAAAAAAAAAAAGAAAAAAGAAAAAAAAATTGCAATAATACTCTAGAATCACAAATTACTGTATGAATTCACAGCAAGTTAAATGGGCTCCAGAAAATACTTCTCCTTGTTTCTCTTTTTTGAACTCATCAGCAGCCTGAGTGAGCTTTTCATGGTCGGCTACATTTAACCATACACACGCAGGCCTGTGAACGTCACAAAGTAACAATGGTAAGCATAATAAGGCACATTTTTAGAGCTTTAAGAGGAAAATTGTTGAAGTCGTCTGGACCAGTCATTTCAGTCAATGTAGGCCTGCGGTGTTTGTTCCACACCGCTAGTTTAAAGCACCTTGAGGCTCAGTGCCTTGCCCAAGGACACTTCCACAAATGCGCAGGCTGAGAATTGATTGCCAATTAAAGGATTGGAAAACAACCCTGCTCTACTGACTGAGTCACACACACCAAAGCCCATTAAAAGTGTAAACGTCTTCTGACCACTGAATAAAATCAAAAACAAAATCTGAAATTCCTTTGTAATCATTGACTTTCAAAATGCACCAATAATTTTCAACAGCTCAAGATGCACGCAAAAACTGAGCTGTCAACTGACCTGAGCGTCATGACATGTCCGTTGGCGCAGAAGCAGGCCAGGCACACACTGTTACACACAGACACCACGTCGGCTCGCAGCACAAAGGACGACTCGGTGATGTTGTGGACAAAGAGGCAAGACTGGGACGGCATCAAGAAGACTTTGGCCTGTCTTTCAGAGCACACCACAGCCAAATGTCCCTCTCCGCAGGCGTCCTGGGAGGAGGAGGGTGAAAAGTGGACCAGCTTGCGCCTCCGCGGTCTGTCGGGGTCCTCGGGGGCGTTGAGGTCCCGCCAAACCTCGTAGGGGCTCTGGATCAGCGCTCCCATGCAATCCAAGAAGCCGAAGCGCAACACGGAACCCTTCAGCATCAGGACGGCGCCTGGGAGAGTTTCGAGGAAAGATTGAAGTCAAAGTGACAAAATCATTTTCTGAAGATTTGTGTTTTTTGTCATCTACTGTTGGCTGCTAGTTCAGAAAAACACAGTGACAGTTCAATATGTCTGTTCATATGATCTCCTATATGTTAACCTTCAAGACGTGCTTAGTCCAAAACAATAACCCATCCTCTCTATCATTACTCCTGAGCTTAGAGGAAAGTAGTGTTCAAGATTGCGCAAGATGACAGCAGATTGGATCTAACTGAAACAAATGGGTTCTTCAGTTAAGATCGAACGCTCTTCTCAAAGCTCAACAACTGAAAAGAACAACGCAAACAAATACCTGCTATTATTTTAAAAGCTTTGCTTTAAGCCGACTTGCTCCCATGTCTGAGTAAGCAAATTGCATTAAATGACCATGTCTGAAATGGGATGAATAGTTTTATTTCTCTTCTCAGATCAGTGTCCATGCTTGTCAAAGTGAGTGCACCGTATGCTCAATTCCACAAATTGCTTGTTTGTAACATCGAAACAGTGGTGCGTCATGCTAGAAATAACCTTACTGTGTGACATGATTGAAAATCAATCTCCTGAATACAATTCAAGAACATAACTCAATCATCAGATGAAACTTAGAAGTCTGGGTCCTGTTGCTGATTTTTACCAACTTGTTTAGAATCAATGAATACATGTTTAACATTCACAACAAAGGTCAAAATGACTGTGACCTTATGACAACATAAACCATTGAATCTATCACATGCAAAGTACTTAAATATATCTATTTTGCAATCATACATTTCCTAATCGCACTGAGTTTTGCTACGAGGCTGAAAAGCTCCCATTAAGTACCCAATCAATGTACCCCCATTAAGTCCTGCTGTGTTAGTTTAATGACAAACTGTTAAGCAACCGAGAAATTGAGAAAATGCAGTACAGTCCATTTACTCCATTTCTTCTCCACAGAGGAGATTCAAACATTAAAAATCCACACTCCGCTTTTTGTTTTGCCTGTTATCACAGTGTCAAAGCCACAGGTGGGAGGATGTAGCTGTTTTAATAAAAAAAGGACAAGTTCCAGACTGGAAATGTGCCACGACTGAACGGGCTTATAGCTTTCCTGAAGTTGCTTTGAAAAAGTGAATAATGTTGCAGAGCATGTGCAATTGAGATAAAAACAAAAACAAAAACAAAAAAAAAAAACAAGAAAATAAATAACTGATTGTATATTTAGAATTTCTTTTGAGGATCTGGGTGCATTCTTTTTCACCAAATAGCAATATTTGTGAACACTGGGAGCACAAGTAGCAAAAAACACGTAGGCCCGATGATCTAAACCAGCGGTAGTAAATTCCTTTTAGTTTAGTTTAGAGCTTGAGTAAAATGAAAGCACAAAACTAAACAATGAAAACTCAGTTTCTTTTTTTTTCAGTGCAAAGAGGTACGAGTTTGGAATGAATGACTCTACTTTTGATTTAAACTTTTTCCAAAACCTTTTATGGTAAAGTAACTGCAATATCGACATTATGTGAATTATTGTGATGCCTCCTGGTGTTCAATACTGTACAGTAAAATGTCAAATATCCATGTTGGCTTTTTTTGTTTCACATCCTAAATAGTAAATTATTTGAATTTCTTTTGTCATTTCTGCCACAAAATCTGAATGTTATTTCTTAATCATTATTTCTGTTGAAACGATAGCAAAAGGCCACCACTTCTTAGGATATACATCTTTTTGAGCCACCAGCAATACAATACAAGTAGGTTTCACTGCTGTGTCACTGATCTCTCAGAACTGTTAAATCTGTGACTGACAATGACTCAGAAACAGTTGTTCTCTGACTGGACAGGCTTTGGCCAGCAGCTTGTATGTCTGACACCAGTGATTTTGATGCCATCTTTTCTTAAAGCAGAGCTGCACTGTAGTGTGGTGATTCATACTCTCGCCTCGATACACCCCTTGGAAACTGGGCTTTGGTGCTTCTACGTATTTAATTTTGCATGATTCTCACAGCACGTGCACAGACGTGCACTTAATCCAGCAGCACTGCTACTTACCGCTGGGGCCGATTGTGACGGCTTCCTCCATCCTTTCCTCCTGGTCTGTAGGGATGGACATCGGGATGAGAAGGACGACGCCTAAACTGGTGCCCACCCACAGGCACGGAGTTGGCAAGGCGTCGCTCTTGCGTCCGTAGGACTCTCCAAACTGCAGTGTGGTGATGGCCTCTTTGGTGTCCCGGTCAATGCTGGACACGCTGGAACTACGCGAGCGGCTGAAGGAGTTCTCACGACTCTCTGTGTGCAGCAGCGGCCAGCGAGCGGAGAGGCAAAAAAGAAGTGGAGAGAGATGTGACGCCATGACAAAATAAGGAGGGTACATAGAGGAAAAATAAAATGAGAACGTGTTGTAAACAGGAAATTATGGCAACAGTGGGAGTGAATAGAAACATGATGAGGACGAAAGAGGAGAGAAGATGTGAGTGCACAAGTAGTTAAAATGAAAAAAAATTAAAATTACGGTGAGGAAAGATTGACAAAAAGATGAATATTGTAAAAGTCAAACATGGATTGACTACATATCATATGAGACGTAAAATCCTGAAGAATAGATGCAGTATACTGAAAACTGATCATTTGATACAGAAAGACAGCTGAACACACACACACACACACACACACACACACACACACACACAGTCTCGTATTTCTATCCTTGTGGGGACCTTCCATTGACTCCCATTCATGTCTAGCCCCTAACCCTGACCCTGACCCTAACCCTAACCCACACCACAACAAAGCCTAACCCTAAAGAAATGTTTTTGCACTTTTACTTTTTTCAGTAACAACAACATGGTCAAGAAAACACTGTTTCTCCTACTTAGGACCGGAAAAAGGTCCCCACAAGGCACGTCGTTCCACGTTTTGCTATCCTTGTGGGGACATTTGGCCCCAACAAGGATAGAAATACGAGAACACACACACACACACACACACACACACACACACACACACACACACACACACACACACACACACACACACACACACACACACACACACACACACACACACACACACACACACACACACACACACACAGATCTTGGCCTATTGAAAGCCATTGCTGGATTCTGAATGTTGACAGACACACACACACACTCACACACCACATTCAAAAACTTTGCGGCTCTATTTGAGTGCTTCGCATTCAGGCCTGCCATTGTGTACTGCCATCATGAAAAGTATTTCTGTATCGCTGCGTTTCTGAATTATTCAGAGCCAGGAAATGTGCAGCGCTGCGTTCCTGGCCTAATGTCACACAAAGTGGAGACTTTATGTAACAGTAACTGCAGATGGCTGCCAAGCCTGGTGTACACTTATCAATCTTGACAGATGCTCAATGGATGTATTTTTTTTTTGAGCAGCCTTTTGAAAGGGGAATCTACCGTGCAATCCTGCTAGATCGATTAATCTGCTAGACTGTTTGAACACAGTTCTAAAAGCCTATACAGTCTACGATTTCTGAAATTTACAGCAGATTTCTGTGGATTAAATCAACAGTGTTTACTTGTGTTGTCTCTGGTAAATAAAGACAATAAATTAAACATGAAATAGAAGAAAAACAAAGTGCATGTGCCATTTAATGACAGTATGGATGTCAAAAAGGACGATTCCTGCACAGCATCCACTGTGTACTGCTGTAAGTGTGGCATTACCCAACGCCCACCACCTTCGGGACCAGCGCGAGGTACGGGTGGGCATTTTTTCTGAAGAAACAGGGCCACAGGACAGACTGACACTCTGACGGACTGACAATCTGACGGACGGACGCACGCACGTAAATCAGTCCACAGCGGTGGCTGGGTTTGTGGCCGAAGCCCCCTTACCTCTCTCACTCCAGCAGTAGGAGGCGGTGGTGTGGTGCTCGTCATGTGAGTACATAGTGACTCCGTGTAACTGCTGAAGCATTGCCCTCCTGGACGCATGCCCTACTTATACCCCCACGACATGAAGCCCGTTGAACAAACCACCACCCGCCATGAGCCCAGAGAAACACACACATATACACACACACACACACACACGTACGGGGGGGCGGCCAAAACCGGGGCGAGAAACGGACGAGACAGACAGATGAACAGCAGTACCAGTGATTGAAAAAAAAGAAAGAGAGAAAGATGCAACTGAGTGTTTAAAAAAGACCTTTAAAAACATACCAAGACTGAAAAAGAAAGACTAGTGGCCACACAACCTTTACCCACGTCTTGCACCATCTGTGAATGTTGTGAATTACTCTGCCACAGCACTGTGGAGGAACAGTACAGCACTGTTGTACGACAACCGAAGTCTTGATTCTGCTATGAGTGGAGCGCATCCCAGTCGAAGTACCGGCTACAAAGCACAGACAAGCCGAGCTGATGATGTGAAGACTGAAGATACTCTCTTCTTTGGTTGACTTTTCTTGTCCGACACAGTATTAGAGCATCATGCTATCATTGTTATAATTCGGGTATCTTGACAACAATGCTGTACAAAACTGCTGGCAGTCATAACAACAACCAAAAAAAATACAGCCTTGAGTCTGAGAAGCTGCAGCTCAGTTTTTTTTTTTTGCTGTGTGTTGCCGGGTGTGTTTACGCTGTGTGACAGAGCCTGTGGGGTGCTGGCTAATGAAAGTCAGGCACAGTGCTACCCTGACAGGACACAGGGACCCCTGGAGGGCCCTCACGGGGGGGCTGGAAGCAGGCGAGGCAATGTTGGGCTTTCGATAAGGGAAGGCAGACAATGTGAAGTGGTGAGACTGGAAAAAGTGCTGGATTTCTACATTGGTATGTGTACAGACAGCCACGCACATTTCAGTGAGACAAAGACAGACACCTGGAGACGAGGTTCGACCCCCATCTTCACGTCTACGCACTGCTGATGACTGTGAAGGCAGCTTTCTGCCAGGTTTGTCTTCAGCCCATGAAGAACTGAGGTGACATCTGCATGCATCCCTTCATGACTGTCTGCTCCTCCCTTTATGCTTTGATATGTGACCACACCTGCTCCTTCCTGTACACAGAGGCCTGAGACAACTTGTATTTGTATATTCGACAAATTGCACAGGTCTTCATGGGTTAACACAAACTGATGAAAGCAGTAAGACATACACATTAATTTTGAGTGTTTATTTACTAGTAACAGAAAAATTGTTGACTTTGCATTTTAAAAATTACGTGTAGGACAATACTAGCAGAGCTCCATCTGGTACTTATTATGTCAGCAAGCACTGAAGTAACAGGTCTGCTGCTGCTGCGCTTATTTTAATGTTGATTTAAACATGGATATAAATGTATGAGTGCAGACTAGCAGGTTATTCCACTTATTCACTGCAGGTCCCTCCACTTCTATCTTGTGGCCCAGAGAAATCTATTTTAGCTGTTTGTCAAAGCAATATAAATGGATCTATCTATTTACCGTATGTATCTCACATTTAATGTTTGTCATATGTACTATATGTATCTAACTGTCTACCGCTATATCTACTGCCTCTACCGTATCTATTGTGCGTCTCTCTACAAGGGCTGCATATTAGGTAGACATGCAATATGCAGAAATGTTGAGTATTGTGATAACGGTACATGAAATAAACACAGTCAAATAGATGAGGTTAACATCTGTGTGTCGTTTTTCAAATAAAAATTGCTTTAAAGGAGCCATATCATGAAAAATGGACTGTTACGAGCTTTTAACAGTGTTAATGTGTGATTAGCTCATAAAAACTTAATTTAAGATATTATTTCTCTTCATTCATTCATATTTGAATGATCTCTATGAATATTTAGTCCAAGCTCTAGCTCTTTTCAAATGACTGGCTTACCACAGATCAGCGGCGCCAAATACGTGTGCGTAAAACGTTCAGTTTCTCAACAAATCTTTGCCAACCGCCACTGTTGGTGACAAACATTTAACACTGGGACAGCTTCACAAATCCTGGTCAGTTTCAACATTGCTTCTGTGTGAGACTGACTTTTACAAGTGGTGAATTGTTCGGACTTCCATGTTGAAAACACGGTATATAGAAATATTTATATTTCAGAAAACATGTATATGAATGCATTGTGAGTATGAATAAGGTAATATTTTGGAAAACAAAAATATATCTTCTAAACAAACTGTGAAGAACACATTCTCCATAACTTATCGATTCACATTTTTGGAAAAAACCTCATAACACTGCCCAGAAACAAATTCAACACCATCCTCCACTGTTTCTTCAATAATTAATAGTTGTGCTGCCTGACCAGGATAGGAGGTATGAAAATGTTTACTGTAAAACGAGTCTGTCTCCCCCTGCCATTTCCCTCCTCTGTCTCCGTGCCTGGCATGCAGGCCTCATTAACATCGGCCTCATTTCTAGCACTGCTTGTTGACCTTTAATTATTCCAGTGATCCTGCTGGCTCTTCACTGTGGTAACCCAGTGCAACTGATTAACGAACAGCGCCAATGGTAGGCAACAGATAGGAGTTTTCAGGAAAAAAAAGTCAGTGTTGACTCATTATAAATACACATTATTGCCGCTATAATCTATGGCTGTATTTTATTGCTTCACAACAAAACCGCATCTCCTACTCTGGAGGCTCTTAATGAGTATTTTCTCTAAATTGTATGGAAAACCTGAGTCCGCAAAATGATTAGAGCAGATCCAACGAATGTTCAACAAACTAGTGCGTAAACACAACAATTAGGAGACAACATTTCATGTCAAAATATCATTACTTAAGCATGCTGTCTATGCACTTGTACAAATACATATATTGGAAAGATTTGATTAAGCTTGTCAATGAGTCCCAAATGTAGGAAATGAAAAATCCTCTCTGTCTGTTGCTCCATTTGGATTTCAGAGAATCAGGTGCAGCTGTGATATTATTCGACAGACCTGCAAAGTGATATGCAGCAGGTAAAACATTCCTCAGACACCACGCTATGGAAAGAGCCGAAAGCAGGAGAGGGTTCAGACAACTTCAAGGCAAAATGCCAATTAGATTATGTAGTATGTTGACACTTTGACATTTCAGTCTGTGTCCAGACTGGAAAAGACTTGTTCCGTTAACTGAGGGAACAGCAGTGAAACATTTGAAGGTATGCTGGTATTACACAGAAGAAAACTGTTTACATAGTTAGAAAGACGGCAATTTGGAAGGAAAAAAAGAATGATGGAGTGCCATACGAATATAAATTCAACTGGTTGTACTGGGCGCAACTACTCAACACCAAGTTAACGTATGTATTTGTATCTTTCTTGCTGTGTCCCGTTTGTTCTGAAAGCTGATGCAACCAACAATGTAACAATGAGCAATAACAAAGATTTTTGAAGTTTGAAATGTAATAAAGCTAATACCAATAACTTGCTGGAGTGGAATGGCGTGGAAAAAAAATAACCATAATCTAAAAAGAGAGTTCAAAACATTAATACATGTTCATATTTTCAATTTGGCCTTTGTTTATATTCTGACACCCAATCATGAATCTGGATATTCAATATTAATAAAGAAGTAGTGCTGTCGGTTTTATTCGTATTATTGCGATTAATTAATGGGGGGCTGCCAACAATTAATTTTCAAAAATTGTGATTAATCGCAGAATTAGGCAATTGGCTCAAAGAAATAGGAGATAAAACTAATTGTACTGTCATTGGGACATTGTTTATTTCATCCCTGTGCAGTACAGTGAATTATGAGGATTCGATTCTTCACTTGAAACTCGAAAATGTTACAAATATAATAAAATGGCTGTCTATGTTTTGGACTGTTCAACACTGAAAGACAAAATGGGACTGGTGATGGGACTGTAAAATGATGGGTGGTTCAAACTCCACATTTTTGAGCGTTTTCTGTTGTGAAACTGCTCCACTCAAGTTTCAAAATCCAGAAAAGTCCATTTTTGTGCATAAAATGGGTGCTTTTGTATGTTGTTCACAAGTTCACAAAGGATGTGATTAATCACAATTAATTGGGGTCAGAGTTACAATTAATTAGGGACCGAGCCTCTATTGTCTCTAAGGTCTCTATTGTTATCCGTTCGTTTTTTTTGTTATGGTTATCATTATTTAGTTAAATATTTTTAATTGAATGATAGGAGAAGTAAAGTTTTCTTGGCAAGGGTTCTACCCAACAGTTATATTTTCAAGTTTATTAAAGCTCCTGCAATGTAGAAACAATGCAATACTGTAATTATTATACTATTATACAGTAAAAGACATTTGGCAAAATGTTTTTATGCTATAGATTCAAGCAATTTGTCACATTCTTAGCAAATTAGTACATTATTAGTTTCATTACATTTAAAATAGCTGAAATGATTGGCTATTATTACAGTATTGGTTGCAAGATGGACAATAAAAGGCGAGGCTGATATACTATATTAAATGGAATTTGGATTTGATGCACTACTGACACATCAGACTAGATATAACCACAGAAAACTGTTGAAAGTCAGAGTCCCGTCTTCCGCAGTAGGCCAGACGTCTGCAGGCAAGAGGAAAGAGTTTGCTACCTGGTGCAGAGTGAGGTCTCTTCCACACACTTGTCCTCATCTGACATTTCCAGGGTCCAAAGAGAAACTACGATCAGGAAGAAGGCCAAAGCCATCACCAAAGAACAAACCTTGGTGCCTGTCACTTATTCAGTTTCTTGGAACACTTTCAGAGGGTGTGAGTGCATTAAAGCAGCTGCGGAAAAGAACAATTTCCAGGATTGGTCTGACTGATGTTGCACCTGTAGCCTCGGCAGATAAAACATTCATCGCATGCTAATGCTAATGAAAAACGGTCTCCCTCTTGGTTCCAGGTCACTGTTGCATAATGAGGTCGATGAAGATGGCAATGTGAATTTAACTGCAGAATTGGTGTAAAAGGGTCAGCTGTGACTCAACAGCAGCCGCGTGATTGTTTTTTTTTACAGTGATTATCTTTACCAGCATCACAGCAAATGATGCTTTAAGAATTTTACCATGGTTAAAAAAAAGGAAAATAATTTATTTTAAAGCAGGGGAAAAATTGGCTGATGTTTGTGCAGGTCAGCAGCAGTAACTGTGACATTTTGAGAATTGTCACAATGTTGGGTTTCAAATGGAGAGATCAGTCTGTCGTGACCTGACTGAGAATTTGAAAGAATTAAAAGCGGAGTGTGACTGGACAACGACGGAGAAATCATCTATTCCAGGAGCAGATTCTCCTCAGGTCTATTGCATCAGCAATATTTACTGGCAATGCACGCGTTGCCTCACTCTTTTAGGACCGCCGTGAAAACCTTGACTGACGTGTATGTAAATGTACTCACGCAATGCACACAGCTAATCTGTATGACGATCTGCTGCAATCTGTTTCACACTTTAAATTAGAGCACTGCGGTGTCCAACGACCACTCTGCCTCCAGACCCAATCATTGCTCTGGCAGTTTTTATGGAGCACACTCTTAAATCTTATCCATGCACCTGCAGGCTTTTTGGCCAGCCATCCTCGCCCCCGATTTTACCACCATCAGATTAACACGGGACAACCTGAATCGGTGCAGAGGCAGAAAACTTTAAAGGCAACATCAGGGAGCAATGTTAACATGAAAAATGTGGACATAATTCTTCTGCCTGGGTATACTGCTTCTGTAAAGTGATCAACTGAGTTCTAGATATCTGCAAGTGCCAGGATTTACAAAACACTGCGTAAGTAATAAATGTGATACAGTGCTGGTGGAGACCAGTCAGCAGTCAATATCACAGCTGGAATGAGTCATGCTTGAATCTCAAAACTGAACATTTTGCACACACATTATCACACAGAAACGGGATACACACAGCCACGGAGACATTTTCTTTTCTGTCGCACACAAAAAAGACATGTAAATACACACATTGCTGCTGTGATTACGGGGATATGAAGCCTCTGCCAGGGAAATTTGTATTTCAGGAGTGTCGGTCAGAGTGTGAGGAGTTCAACTTGAAAGAGAAACACCAGACTTTGTCAGTAAAAATGTCAAAAAGCCAGAGTGCATAAAGTGTTTGTACTTTCTCCATTTTTATCAGTGTGGTCCCTGAACAAAGCTGTTTCAGATCATTTTTCTGAAAATGATAAGAAAAGAACACTTGCTGGATTACGAGATAGTTGGGAGGTGTGGCCACTCTACATAAAACATTTCATACTGTTCTGTTATTTTCATGAAAATAAAAACAAGTGAATGAATCTGCAACAAAAGAGCAAGATATAGTACCTCACTAGACCTTAACATGTGGAAAAAAAAATAAATAAATAAAAAAAATTGAATTCATGACAGACTCATCATCACACCTAAATTAAACCAACTAAAAATGAAAGAAACAGAAAAAAGTTCTCCTGTTTGAATAATTCTGTATCAGACTAACCTTCAGGCCTGCGACATGGTCGACACACACCACAGTTTAATGGACACAATGCAAGAGGAGTTGACTTGCATTAAGAAGAAGCAGGCCCTGATGTCCAAATGTTGTCAGGTGATGCTAATGCAAGCTGCAGAAATGCTTCATATACCACCGAGAAACAGAGCTGCTGCATTAATAAATGCTCTGCCAAAAAACACTGTTACAACAAAGTGAAATAATTAAGCAAATGAAAATATCTTTATAGTTTGTCCAAAATGAGATGAGCAGATTAAATAGCATTACTGTGAACCTCTCATTATTAACAGGCTCTTATTTTCTCTCTTATATTTGGATTATGTGACGTCTGAGATCTGTGAAGCACATATTGTTTATTTTGGAACATTTTCTATGTAATAAAACTGCAAAAATGTAGGTCACACCAGCTATTAATTTATGTTAATGTCAAGCTATGAGGTTGATGCAGATAGTACAACACCATCATATTGATTGCTTAAACAAATAGAGAAATCTTAAGCTTCACAGTCCTGCAGAGTTTGCTCAGCTGTAATTGGCTTCATATTGTACGGAGCAAAGGTTCAGCCAGCATGAAGAAATAAATTGAGCTGAAAACCGTCCATTAATTTTTTCCAATATTGTGCTATGACGCCAACTTGCATTAGCATGTGCTTGCCTTGTGTTAACTATGTGTCAGGCCTGGATCGACTTACCCCAGGGTCAGAGGATGGCATGCACTTGTTGGGAGGCGGGATTATGTTACTGAGGTTAAGGGATGGGAGTTGGGAAGACAAGCACACACCTTCAGTGTGGGACACAGGCAAAGAGATCTCCATGCAAGCAGCGGACTGGGCCTTGCGGAAGGGCGGTCGGCCGGGGCCTCTGCGGGCAAGCCGTGGCCCCTCAGGACCCATCGGAACACGAGGCTTCCCCGCCGAGCAGGGCTGGGAGGTGGGGCTAGTGCAATGTCCATTGACATGATCTGTAACAACGGCAAAGCATTAGCAAACAACAAAAAGAGGGAAATAATTTAAAATTCAAACAGATTGTCGACCTCTGCTGCAATATCCATATCCACAAGTTTAGTCTAATAATGAACCAGGAAGTAACTCAGAAATCTGAAAATGAGGTCAGAGATTATCTTTGAAGCAGGAAATAGCTAATGACTTCCTAACCCTCTGGAACATTATAACCATCAGTTAAAAAATGCATTTGTTTAAGTCATTATTACACTGTGAAACCCATGAAGATGGATATTTCATATCATATAAGAGGAGCAAGCTGATGCTGGAAATCTGGTTAGCTACTTGTTAGATGATCGTGAGGGGAAAAGGGAGAGTGGGTGACGAAAGGGTTGAAGGGTGACTTGAAGGTAAAGTTTGTGCGGGAAGGAGGAAAGAGATGCTGGGTCCATGGAAAGGAAAGGAAAATGCAGAGGAAATCTGTGAGTGCAGCTTCATCCAGTCTGTGCCAGAAAGAAAAAAAAAAATAAAACAAACAAACAAACATATATAACAGACTTGTTCAAGTTCCACTTATGTTCTTTTTATTGGATTATTTGAAAACCTTGTTTTTTTAGCAGAAACTGTATTTTTCTTTTCACAAGGCCATACGCTTTATGACACTGGCAAAGTTATAGGCGAGGATGAAAGCAAAAAAGACCCAAAACAAAAAAATCCCATTAAAAATTATTTTTCCCCACTTTTAATGCAAATTAGTATTCGGTTAGTTTGGTTGGGCTGCGGTTACCTGCAGCCTGTCCTGACATGAAAACACTTGTTACTTTGTGAAATGGTGGCCTTACGGCGGCCTCCCCTCAGGGGGACTGTGTTTGCTGAGAGCTTTGTCCTCTCCTAAAACACAGCGAGGGTCCGTGAGCAACACCATTCGTTTAGAAGCAAACCCTGTTAATGAGACAATGACAAGAAGAGCGGGATTGTGTGGACTGGGTGCACTTTGCTGGGTTTTTTTTTTTTTTTTTCATTTATTTATTTTTGTTACAAATGAGCAAGTCGAGACAGCTGTAATTAACCGCTTCGTGTTTCCCATGTCTGAGTGCTGCTGTTCTCGTTTAACTTCACCCTCATGGCAGCGAAACCAAGGTTAAAAGCTTTTATGCTTCCAGCGAAGATATAACATCATATCAAATAATTTGTTGTTCGTTCAACGTTGTCCCAGAAACATTTATTTCTAAGAAGACAAAAAAACATGAGGATGGAGCGTCGTATGCTAATGTGCATAAGGACGCTGACATTATTCGCAACTGATCAAACATTTGTCATGCCAATACTCGTCTCTTGCTCATCCAGTTGCTGCTCACGTGATTCAATTTCAAAGAGAAGATGAAAAACACCGGGGTGCCGCCCCACAACACTCACCCACTTACGCAGCAGGGCGCGCCGAGTGTGCGCAGGGATTGAATCCTGCAAGGGGCCAACTAATGCCAGAGACATGTGACAGCGTGGCTGTTTATCCTATTTTAGGTCGTGTTGTGGTGAATTTCAATCAGGGAAGCAGTAAATCGGTCATTTTATCCCAAAAAAATCATGAAGAGAACTGATACGTTGCCGAGAGAATGGCAGCGGACCCATTACATAGATGACTGCATCCATCGAGGCTATGCGCAAACACACACGCACGCACACACACAACAAAGAAAAGATCCTACCGTCACAACTAGTAGCTGTGAAGAGGTTCAAACTGTAGTTCTTAACAGGACAGAAGATTATCTATGATGTATTTTTGTTCCTTTTGTATGCAGGAGACTCTGTGGAGAAGCCTGTTTGCACCTCATGAAAAATTCACCGAGCCTAAAGTGTTCTCTTGTCAGTGATATTAAATGTGCGACCAAGTATGATTTTTGAAAATCGTGTTCTCATTCCTGCTCCAGAAGTCACTTTGAAAGAAGACACTAAATGAGACAAGTCAGAGGAATAAAGAGGCAGAGGCACATTTTGTGTTGGAGAAACAAAGGTTTGTAGGAGTGGACAGCATGTGTGACACTGTAGAAGGAAAGCGAAGGGAAACCTGGGGCTGCGATGCGCATGTGGCAGTTAGAGATGTATGAGGAAAGGGAGGAAGGCTCTGTATCTGTAATGCAGATGATTCAGTCGAAATGGAGGGAAGGCTGCTCGAGACAGAAATGGTCACTTTACAGTGAGAGAGGGGAGTGAGCCATCCAACACTGCAGAGCAAGGCTGTCAATGGAGGAAAGGTTGTGTCAAAATCAGAGGATGGTCCAATCATGGCAAAGCGATAGAAAGCCTCGAGTTTTGATGTGGGCATGAGTTACAAATCACCTTCAGAAACACTTGCAAAATGTAGAGGAAACAAACACAGAAGATTTGATCAAAATCAAAACACGTCAAAGGGTCAAAATGGACGAAACGCTTCAGGCCGACAGTCTCATGGGCTGGTTGGACAGGAGAAAAGAGCAGAAAAGAAAACTGAAAGAAGAAAGTTCGAATGTGAAGGAAAAGAAGCTACTAATACAACACAAAAGCCTAGAAACCATGAGAAAAGCAGAAACCAAATGACTGAAAAGAAATCAAGTGAAAACTGCTGGCTTTCGCCTACCGTACCAAGATCAGTCTTAAGATCTGTTGGCAGACTTAACTTTCTGCCGGGCCCCTTTACTGAAACAAAAAAATAGGAAACAAAGCACCAGTTAATCCCTTCAAATGAAAAGAAAAAAAAAATGAAGAAAATAAACAAATCATAAAAAATACTTTGGTATAAAAAAAGTCAAACCAAAATGCAAAAAAAAAAAAAAAAAAAAAAAAAAAACCCAAAACAAAACAAAATTCACTCTAATGAGTCAAAGGACATGCAAGTTGGTGCAGTTGCACACAGCAGGCATACAGTATTCCTTAATGCATGCTCCACTGTAGTCCCAGGCCAATGCTCCCAGCTATTCCTACCAGATTGGCAGAGCCCAGTTACTGGAGTTCAGTAAAACAACAACAAAACCTGTCCAGAGGAATAAATCATTCCTCATTTGGAACAGGAGAAATTCAATATCTGGTAACATTTATAGTGATTCTTACATCCTGTTTATTTTTCCAAGAAGGTAAAATTACTTTGAATGTTGAACATGAATCAAAACAAGATTTCTACAAGTTACAGCATTCTCTAAAATACTGAAATCATCCGTGCATATTTGTTTTACTGAAAAGTCCATGTAAAATCACATTTTCGGAGGCCTGGGAAGTCTGACAAAGAAGCACAAATAAACAGAGCACCATATGGTGTCAATACAAAAAAAAAACACAGTCAGACAAGGGAGGCAACCAAAACAAGTTGTTAAAACATTTTGCAAGCATTTTTGCAGTAAAGAGAAGACTGCAAAGGTTGAACTCGAGGTGCTATGAGTCCGTGTATTCTCAGAAAGAAAACAATATTTCATTGGTTCTTTGCCAAATGACTATCTTGACATGTGGAAGACGCGGGATGGTGTTTATATGACTCCTGGTAATTTCCATGAACACATGGAAAAGAGCATGACCATGAATTAGCATTCTTAATAATTCTGGTCATTTCAATGTGATTTAGGATTGGGTGGAAGAAAAAGAAAACCCATCAAAGGAATTATTCGAGATTCCTTTGCTAAAAATGCTGATTCAGGTTTCAATCCTTCTGCGTTAGGTTGGATAGAAGAAGAGTCGTGTGGTTGACTGAACAATTGGAATCTATTGTGATGAGTATTCATGTATACTGTTTTGCCACCAAAGGATGATGTTAACAACTGAGTATCATGCTTTTTTTAAAGTAAGACATTGAAAAATGCTGCTTTTAGGAAGAGGAAATTGGGGTGGTAAAGCACTCAAATTGAATTTCATAATCAATTTCAGTTTCTATTCATTTCAGGTACAAGTGCAGCTTTCGGACTAATGTTGCTAATGAGATAACAGATGAGCTGTGTGTGCTTGTGTACTTTCCCTAATAAGCTGTAGTGACCAGATGCTGCTGTGACCGTTTAAAATGTGCAGTGTTGGAGCTATAACGACAGGAAAAATGTGCTCATAATAAACTTGCTACACACAGATGGGTCCTCAGTTTAATAGCTCAGTGGCTGCAATAGCACTTTGTAAAATGTATTTTAATCAGAACGAACACAGGAGACTAATCTGAGGAGCGAAGGGTTGTTCATTGTGAGAGGAATAGCAAGCAACTACTAACTGAGCTCACAGGACCTGGAAGGGACATACATAACAAGTCCTGTGTGCTCAGCTGCATACATTTCATTACCAATTTCTCATTTGAGGTCACGAAACAGAAATGTAGCCTTGGGTCAGCTGAGCAAAATCTTGGTTTTGTGTCTAAATACTGTAAATAACAATGCCAGTCAATGCAATACCTTGTTTTTCTCATCCTGGTGTGTTCATGATGTGACACAATTTAACATATTTGCTACAACAGTTTATGTTACAGTAGTCCCATTTGTGACCTCAGCACCTTTTTTTTTTTTACTTTGCTGTTTCTTACTAATTGTTTCATCCAAGTCTTCACAATGTCGACTAACTTAAAAAAATCTAAAGATTTTAATGTCATTTTCATAATAGGTGCCAGTTTTTACTCTAAGGCAATTTTTTTTAAAAAAAAGGTCTGTAAAGGCATCTCTTATAAAATGTTGATCTCTACAAGAAACACCTCTTCAACTTTACAAAGTTTGCAGCACCTTCAGCCCAACTGAATGGTAATTGTCAGATTACACCAGTCAAGACAGTTTCTGTGACCTCTTGCAAAGTAGAGAGTCACCGATTTGTGAATAATTCGAACTATGAATAAAAGTGCCGTTTACTTATGTTGAGAACAGCGGTGTTGCTCAGACCAATTTCACATTGCTAACAATTATCCAGAAACGTTGTGACTCACGCAACTGTGAATTTGCTGTGAAGTTAAACTTTGATGAAGATGAAGCCTTCATGAAGTTAATGTAGTATAGTGAGTCTGAATGAAGTGTGCTAATTTTTTTAAAGGTATTTTGATTTTTTTTTTCTTTTTAAGATTTTTTTTTATAAATAAAGATTGATTGATTGATTGATTACTTAAAATCTTTGACTAGTTTCCAGGAACATCCCCATTCATTTGCAGACAAATGTATAAACAAGAAGGTTAAGATGGGCCCTCCTACTCCATCTCGAAGGGACTGACAACAGCCAAAGCAAACCATTAAATAGGGCTGATAGTGCTTGTTGCAGGCGCTTTTATGTATCTAAAAAAATATTAACCAAAAGGAGCTAAATCTCACACTGAAATGCAATTTTTGATAGAAATATAGTAAAGTAGTATGGAGTGCTGAAATCCCAAATGGGAAAAATGTCGGATTAAATCACTGATGCACTGATAAACACACGAAGCAAGCTGAGTCAAACTCATCAACACTGCAACCAGTCATATTATAGACACCATGCAGTTAGTTAGAGACAAGACAGAGATGGATGTTAGCCAAGGACACAACAAGATAAGAGAGGAGGTTTACTGACACACAGTCACACAAGAGACCCTGAGCATCAGAGCCTGGGAAAGAAGCATGTTGCCTTTTCCTGACAGAGATGTGTGATTCCTGAGGAGGCGCAACGATTAATGTCACAGAGAATGAAGCACTGGAGGCAGTGACGGGTGAGGAGAAGTACCCGGATGGAGTACAACTCCTTCCTCTCTTGCCAAGCCCGGCAGCGTAACAGCATCGCCGAATGATGGTGGATCCGAGGTCGATGCCCAGATCCGGCACATAAGACAAACGTGACAGTGAACACCCCCCCTGGAGCTGGGGCAGAGACACAATGCACCACCAGCGCACATCTGCACAAAAGCACGGAAACACATTGACAAAGCAGCTGCAGACAGTCCGCTCCGAGAAACAGTCCCGGTAGGCTTGTTTACACTGCAAGCAACTCGGTGGATTGGCTGTGATGCTGTGACAAATGTGCAGCGTTTCCACAACATTCTGCACATGTCGAATGATGTTTTATTGATTTGGGAAATATGAAAAAAAGAGTAAACATTCCCCAGTTTCTGTCATACTCCCAGGTGTACAGTGCCGAAGGGGGACTCGCACTGCCACGCTGGGAGAACCTAATATGATGTCTAACCACACAACACAGTCAAAGGCAGCAACTCTCTCTCATACAAATACCTACTTCAGTTTGTCTCTACCATTCACTACTTTCAGCAGCTATGGATATCTAAATTTATAAAAAACTGGGGAAACAAGAAAATCAATTAAAACATGATTTTTACCTACTGGGTGACTGCCTTGAAATATCACCCAGGGTTTTCAAAGTGTGGGAGGATGAGCTCCCTAACTCCTACAGCTTAAGCCACATTGTGCTGCCATCCAACTCTCAGGCTGCACATGCCTTCCTGGTGCTTTTTTCACCAGTTAACAGTATTAAAGTGGAGAACTCTTCTTGTCCATTGAATCTAATCCTGAAAATGTAGGTTTTATTAATATATTTAAGAGTTTTACTTACTACTTAATCTATTTCTCTATAAAATTAAGGTATTTGCTCACAAAATACACACTCATTGTGGGAAAAGATATACCCGACAAGCAGAGTCCTGCCCCACAATTTGAAAACCACTGCTCTACAGTATTTTTATTTGTTCATAAATTTCCGTTCTTCATATTTCCACTCTGGTATTTGTATATGAGGCTGGAATGTGTCTGTGGTGTCTTTCTGGCGATGTTGCTTACAGTGTGGAAGCATAGTCAGCATGCAAAGTGCAACAGCAAACCAACCACCTGTGATCAGCCTATCTAACTGGCTCGTTGCGTGATTGCTGCACGGGTGAAAAACCACAAGCAGGTATCCACGAAGAGGCTGAGATCTGTGAGACATCCCTCCTCTTACCATTGTCCAGTAAGTAAAAGACTGGACTGCAGTGGCTGGCTCTCAGACTGGCCACGGGCTCTGGCAGGATGCGTGGGTCATTGTGAAGGGAGGTTGGGTAATGAACTGGAACAGGAGATCCAACAGAACAGACTTTTTTAGAGCAACATGGGAGAGACAAACACAGTGGGTGAACTTGGGACAAGAGAGACTGGCAGGTAAGAGGCAGGAAGCAATTAAGAGGCAATGAAAACAGCAGGTTCAATCAGAGGAATTGTTTTGTTTTCCCAGTAACAGGACTCTTGGAAAACTTCATATGCACGACTACTACAGTCACAAACAAAACACACCACAACTACTACAACTAGCTCTACTTCTACTTCTACTGCAACAACAAATCACAACTACAAATCATGCATCAGTCTCTTTACATCAGTATCTCCTCCAGTTCCATAAAATCCTTCAGTCCTTCATCTGATGGAACAAGTCACTTTAACCTTTAGTGCTGGTTGAAGCTTGAAGCAGAGGGTTAAAACTGAGGTATATTTCCAAACATACAGTACATTAGGAGCATATGTTAGCATTTCAAACAGATAACTAACACCACCGCCATACTTCTAACATTCAGATCAGGACAAATCATCTGCCACTAGATATTTTGTTGCTGATAATATGACTAGCTGTAACCAGTGAGAATAGTGGCAGAGAGCTTGCACTGCTGGTTCACTGTCACAGAGTACATACAGTTTAAAGAGCAGTCGTCACTCCTACTTTAACGACTTTAAAACCAGGATGTGATGGCTCGGCTCGCTGATCGTCTGTGGGCTCCACAACCAGGAACTGACGCAGCCCATGATGGGTTTGAGTGTCTTTATTCACAAGCAAAAAAAAAAAGACAAAACTCTGCTACCTGGGGAGCCTGTTCAGACTTAACCTCGGGTGACACCAAAAAACCAAAACCAAAAGAACAGCTTGACGCCCTCTTTCAGGCGGCCTCCAGCTCACAAGTCCTGCAGCTCCTTTAACATTATTTAATCTGTTCATTACTAGATGAAGAATAAACATTTGAAATTTCTTTTAACAATGCAAAAAGAAACCTCTGATTTACGCCAGTTGGGGCCACTGCACAATATCAAACATACTGATTCTTGTGATACCACATCCGTCTGTTTTTGGCTCGAGTCCTCTGTTAAAATAACTTTTACACTGTAGTTACTGCATAAGCGTTTTCTACTAAGTATTGATGATACCAGCAATAGTTTCAGATGCACTTTCAACTATCATTCAGCGCTATTCTAATGTTTCCACCAAAAGCAACTAATGGGGCATTCACACCGGACGCGTCGCGGGCGTCGTCGACGCTCGGGACGCCTCGAAGCTGACGCTTGTGACGCTTTAAACACGACGCTTGACACCGGGTGGTCACAAAGCTCGCGACGCTCTTGATGCACGTCAGTTAATTGGCGCGCTGGAGGCTGATTTCTGTTTCCAGCTATGGCGGATCGCATCAGGAGAGCGGCTTGGCTTTATTTGTTAAATAAAGCTAGACCGCGTCGTCGTCGGAAAAGTCGCTATTGGCTGCTCTGCTCCTCTCTGCTCTGACTGCAGCGGGGAGCGCTGCTGAGACTGACCGCTTGTGAGCGCTTTGGGACGGGGGAGGGGCTCACGCAGCACCCGCTGCTCATTGACGACAGCAGCGAGACGTCCTGTCACGTCTCCAGAGCACCAGAGAAGGTTGCTAGATTTGTCGCTAGTTGCTTTTGACAAAAAAATGTCGCCAAGAGGCTTTGGAAAGTCGCCAGATTTAGCGAGAAAGTCGTCAAGTTAGCAACACTGGCTGGTTGGCCCGCATCGGTGCTCGGATCACTCGTAGTGACGTAGCACCGGAGGGATCGTCTCTGATTGGTTGACGCTCAGCGGCAGCGCGTCGAAAGTTCAGTTTTCCCAACTCTCAAAAAGCGACGCTCACGACGCTCCTGACGCCGGGGACGAGCGTCGTGGGCGTCGACGCTCGAAACGCTGGAAAAGCGACGCTCATGACGCTCCTGATGCGCCGCGCCGCCCCGCCGCCCGCCGCTCCACGACGCTCGTCCACCATAGACTTTGCATAGAAAAGCGCCGCTCACGACGCTTGCGACGCGTCCGGTGTGAATGCACCATCAGTCTTTTCTTTTCTGAAAAGACAATATATTGCCAATATTGCTGCAGTTGAACAAAGTTAATAACCCAAACAGGTCATAGAATGAACCTTGTAGAGTTTTTGGGTTGAAGCTTTGTGACTACTGAATATTCTGTGCTTTTCAAGACATGGACTTTTTGGCTGTTTGCCATCTCCTACCTCAGAATTAGATAGAAACCACATCTTTACATGCAGCCTTTCTGTGTGTTTTTGTGCATAATCTATACTTATTACCGTTGTACAATAGAGCTCTTTTAAGATATCACTTCAGCACAGTGTGCATTCTCTTTAACAAATGCAAATGGCTCAATGTGAAATAGGAACACAATGTTTCTGCCACGTATTAGTCAGTTTTGTCAGTTACATTACTCTGAACTGACAAAATGACAATAGCACATTTTTAAAATAGAACTGCATGTCCCTACTTAAGATTAAAAAAAAAACATTTTTCAAGACAACAGATGATCAAATGAATTGAAAGATCATGAAAACATTGGTCAAGAGCAGTTCTCAAGCTTTTTTCTTTAATTATATAGTTACAATAATGCAATCATGTCAGGGTCGTAGAGGTTATGAGCCATGCGAAAATTTGAATTGTATGGTAAGTTGCAGCTCCTGCCTCACCTCTCTCTTCTCTTGTACACGGCTAAATATATCCTGCTGGGTCAGGCACCTATCACCGGCGTCTCATCTTGTTAGTCCTTCTTTCCAAGGGTCTGGTCATGTAAGCTTCTGCTGCAGCTACATGTGGCATAACGCTCCCAGAGGGAGCATAACACACAGACCCAAACCAAAACCAACAGATGCCCGGGACATAAAAAGAAGACAACTGGAAGGCTGCGGGGGGAAGACAGCCTTCAGGCTGAAGAGGGGCCAATTACTGGGCCTAATGACAAAAGAAAGACGGAAAAAGGTCAGGAAAGAGAGAGGGAGGGACGTGTGAAGAGGAAGTGAGAGAGATGCTTGCTGTTATTGACACTGAGGGTAAGTCTTAGCGATGGCTGGCCGCCTTAATAAGCTATCTACAGTCCATATATGGCCTTGAACAGACAGAGCACACCTGGTCTACCGGGGACAGTCAGACAGCCTCTAATGGCCACAGAGAAGAGAGGAAGTTGATATTCAGCAGGGGGAAACAAACCATGAACTCTTTGACTGTCAAGCAGAGAACAGCTGCATTTATCTGAGGGCATAATTTACATCACAATAATATCAAAAACTGTTTTCAAATTAAAACAAAAAACAAAGAAAAATAAATCAGTATGACTTAAACTGACATTTTAAGTAAGGTCACTCTGCTATTAGCCACTGTTAACATTTCCATATCTTGAAAGCGCTGCACTTGATATAAGTTCTCCACCAGTCTGCCTCGCCCCCTCTGGGTACATGCTCAAGTGTGTCAGACACTCGATCACGGTGCTGTGCAGTGCGTCGTCTATCCCTGCGCTTTCTTGTCCAACTCTCCACGATTCTCCCATCCCTTTAATTAACAAACGGAAAGCTTATAATGGGACAGAGTGACCATGACCTGGTGCACATCGGAAAACTGAAAGACACCCTGCCACTGAAGCAAAGAACATCTTGTCCTCCTCTTCCTATTCTCTTTTTATGCTCTCTTTAGGAGGCTCACAGACAGGGCTGGAGTGTACAGTGTGAGAACAAAGAAAGTGACTGAGGCAGTATATCCTGGATATACAGAAGAAAGCATGAAAAGATTGCTGCCGAATCTAATACTTCAGAGAAATAAACTGAAGGTGAGTTAAAGATGATTCTGCATGCAAAATCTGTTTAAATGTACAGTTATTGCTTTGGTGTGATCTAAAGCACTTGCAAGGCAAACAAGTTTTCTTAAACATCAAATAAAGTCAACTCTGAAAGCAAAAAACTCTCCAAAAGAGGTTCACTGTTCATCAGCTAAAACACAGGAAACCCTTTCATGTGCTCAAAAGACCACAGTAAAAGAGAGGCAAGGAAATGTGATCTGGCTTTGATATTGACTTTGTTATCTTGGGAGTGATGTGTAAATCATTGTTGGGTTGAACTATTAAATTTCCACACACTATAATGATCTTCCTGTTTCATGCAGATAAGTCACACCTTTATAATAAAAGCAACACAGCTGCATTACATGCATCATGCAAACTTTTTTCTCCATCTATCTTAGTCAAAGATCTGACAATGAAAACATTTACAGAGTTTTTTTTTTACTATAAAAAGTATAACAAGTCTTGATGTTCAGCAATGCAACTGCCACTTCTTTAACTTTGTGGTTTTGCACCACATCATGTTAACTTGTATGCATTACATATAAATGAATACATAAATATTTCAGAAGAAAATACTGCCAAGCATAGCTGCTCTCATTACAAGGAAATCAACTGAAGCCACGTCTTCTAGTTCTTTGTGGGTGAACCAAAGCTGCCTCCCCAAGTCACCAGGAATGTTTGACCTGCTGAGAGCTGAACTGGTCCCAACTGGAGCTTGTCTGGGAAACATTTGATCACCATCTTAACAACAGAACTCCTCACGTTGCTGTCCCTACAGAGGTGGACGGGGGATTATAGGCCCTAACCAACAACTAGCAGTCATCAGCAGTAAAGCAGCAATGTTTAATATCACACCTGGGAACGGCAATATAAAAGCAAGTCGCCCCAGCTCAGCCTTTCTCTACATATTGTCTCATGTGCAGCGTGACAGTCGGAGTCATTTCAAGGGCAGACCACATGAGGCCACTGTGGAAACAATCCGGCTGTGCGACAGAGAGCCAAGAGTGCTCGCCACCTGTTAGGAGGGGAGCAAAGCTCTGCTGGGATGCCAGTTGGGCAGCAGGCAGCAGCTGTGGTCTCGGTGGCCTGAACCCTGTCAAATTGTTTTCCTGGACCGTGACAATCGCTCGAACACCCGAAATCCTAGAAGCCTGTCTCATCTGCAAAACTGATTTACTTGTGTAAAATGCCACCATTGTCATTCCTACTGCATTCACATTCAATAATGGATTTATTCATCACCGTCTACTGATATGCGACTATGCAAAAGATCAACATCTGTGTAGGTTATCCAGGAGTGAAACAATTTCCCTCAAACATCTCCTACAGTACTTTCCTCTTCCGGATCTCGCTTTAAAGGAGCTTGTAACACTTAATTGCACAGACTTTGAAAGTTTCCAATTATCCTTTGTCTGTTGGCAGGTTTTACAGATTGAGCGCTATTTCTGGAGATCTCAAAAGATCCTAAAATTGTTCCTTTTTACCCAGGAAACCATCTGAAAAGCACAAATTGTCCATCAAAGCGAATATTACCAGTGATATCGCAGAGTGTGGCAGAAACTGTTTCCCGCTGTATTGACACTGAAACACTTTCTTCTCAATTACCTCACAAGCTTCACAAAAGAAAGGAATCTGATGGAGGATCATTTCCATAAATCTTGGTGGGAAAAACAAGCCCAAGCAAAAAAGAAAAGACACTGAATATTTATACATGAATATATATAAATAATACCATTCAGTTCAGCAACACTAGTTTTCGTTTGTTTAAATTTTTATTTTCCTAATTTCACATTACCTACACTAGTAAACCATTATCACATCTGGATTTCTTTGTTTTATAATTATTAGTTTAGCATTATTAATATTGCTACTAATAATACAAAACAAGGAACCCTTCAACAAATCCACACCATGGATACTGCGTTTATAAGACGAAACAAAATCATTGCATATCAAGTTTATCAATGTTTGTGAGCGACACAAGGAAATTTTTATCTATTGAACTCAATATATTTATTACGTATTATTATGTTCTAGCTTGATTCAAACCATGCACAATCTGACACCCCCCCCAAAAAAACCACAAAAAAAAATGCTATAGATATTTCACTGACTATCTTGGAGAGGGTCTCCTTTTTTTAAATTATTGATGGTTTAAAAATAGATTTGAGCATTGATGTAATAAACAGATAAACCTTCAACAGAGGGTAAACGTCAGTGTTACATGTTGCATTCACATTGGTTTAATACAAACATGTCAGACTGGTAATGAAAGACATAGTCGGAGCATCCTATCAAAAACATTCTTGAAAAAAATATTTCTACACAGTACTTTGAGAACAGTGAGACAAATGAACATAGATTCTAATATACACCAGCCCATTCAACTTACTTCTCTCACCGAGAGCTTGCATGTTTGTTATTTTCAGAACTTAAAAATGAGGACTCCTGTTTGACAACACACTGAACATGAGATGCAGTTTTCCACAGTTTGGGTGATTCTTTCCTCAAGTGAAGACGCTCCAGTGGTGCCACGGGTGAGATGGCAGCAGGCAGTTCAACTTAGCATCCCCGCAATGATTCACAGTGCCAATCACAAGACGTTTGCAAACAGGGATCGGAGACGAGGTAGTGGATGGTGCACAAGGACGTGTGTCTGTGTGTGTGTATGTGTGTGTGTGTATGAGGGTGTGAGCAGGTTACCTGAAGTGGGCGACTTGCTTCTCTCCATGTCAATGGACTGCTGGTTGTCGGTAAGTTCAGTAAGGCCTGCAGCAGCCGGGAGGAGGAGGGAGAAGACACACATGCACACAGTTCAATAGACTGTCGTAACCCTGCTAATACGACAGAAAAGAAGAAGGCATGGTTTAAGTCAGCCACGCAAAGTGCCAATATAGCTATTAACATCTCCAAATATTTGTGTAGGTAATTCTGATAATATGGTGATTAGACCAAAGTCGTTCTCAGTAGTTGTCATGTGTTCTTTGCATTCATATGTATTCGTTTAGGAATCGTTTAGTCTTCCAGGAACAGAGTGGCTGACTCCTGATGGGACCTGCACTACAATTTGTTCAGCTTTTCGGATCCAGCATGATGGTCTCACAATGTCAATGTAACTGCAACTATATAGTGCGGATCTCATCGAAAAAGCAGCACACAGACACACACACACACACACACACACACACACAAACACACACAAACACACACACAAACACACATGAAACAGACCACAGAACAAACACACAAACTAATCACATGCACCAAGCACAGGGCAACATGAAGTCAAATACAAAGACTCAAATTTTTGGTCCTTGGTCCTCTGATGTGAGATGTTTGAGCCTGCACTCATTACAGCCTTATTAATAGCCCCGCTGAGTCGTCACAGTTCAAAAAATTTGGATTAATTTAATTATTTCGCTTCAGTCAAAGTTTTCCACACAGCGTTCTTCCAGCTAATTTTCTTTCAGTGATTTACTCCGTCTTTACAAATGACTGAAGAAATTGAAAGGTGCTTTGATTGAACCTTTTGTTGTTGAACAAAATTACAAAATCCTTTGTATCCTTCCGCTAAAAGCACACATTATAGTTTCACTTAGTCCAGTGCATGGCCGAGGCTTCATTCACTCTGCTAACTTCACTTTGGTTAAAATATACATCACATGGAGCATGAAATATTTATCACTGCTCATATTTAACAGACTCAAAGGAGCGGCTCTCCTTCAGCAGAGGACAAACTGCCGGACATGACGGGAATGCAGAAAGCTCTGTACGAGGGAAAATCGAAGACGAGATCCTGCCAGAAACAATCTGTTTGAGTCCAGTCATCTCTGTGGTTTGTCCAATTGCTTTATGGCCACACCCGTCCCACAGATATTCATCTCCATCAGACCTGATGCCACATTATGTCACACCACAACACTGAGCCCCCCTCCCTCGTCCCACCAGCACACACACAAATAGACACACACACACACAAACGGAGTCCCCCAGCCTTCAGGAAGGCCCGACTTACTCTGATAGGATGTACGGATCCTTTTCTTTGAATCTGAATAAAAGTTAGACAGGCCACGCATGCAAAACTCTGTCAGGCAGGCCCGCATGCCCACACCAGCAGCCACAGAGTCACCAAAGGGAGGGACGGGGGTCGAGGAGAGGGGGGAGGGTAGGACGGGTCGAGTGGTGGGGAAGAGATGAGAGAAGACAGAGGGAAGGTTTTGGTGTAAGAGCAGTGAGACAAAAGGTAGTATGGCAAAAATAAGCGGTGTGAGACAAAGGAAAAGAAGGGGGGGGTGTACGTGTTAAAATAGGGGAGAATGTTAAGCTTAGTAAGAAAGGAAGGATGGACGGAGGAGGGCAGGAGGAATTTTTGGATTGAAGGAAGGGTTCGGGAGAGGGTGGTAGGGAGAAGAGAAGAACACACTGGCTTAGAGTGGAAAAGAAAGCAAGAGCAAGCAGCAACCGAGTTAGTGTCAAGGGAAGACAGACAAGGTAAACCCGAGCAAACCCCAGAAATGCTGGTGTGATTGGTTAATTTGCAGAAGGACGTCTGTGTTGACAAGGGACAATAAATTACTGAGAGGGCAGCATGGAAGTACATGTATTGCTGCATTAACTGGTCTGTGTTAAACACTGCAAAATACGATAAGAGAAAACAGTTAAAAATAACACTAATAGGCGATTCATTTTACTGAAATAAATACACTTTGCTGACATATTGAAATACAGTCTATGCACATATATATATGTGGTGTGACAACAGCTAAAAATGTTGGTGAAAGGACAGAGAACAGCTCTCAGAGGCATGATTTAGTGAGCACTGTGTGTTGCCCTTTTTAAAAGTTTCGTCTTAAATATTGTATCAACTCCAGCAGAGTAAGTGCTTGAGATTAGAACACCACTACCTGAGCTCAAGAAAGGCCATATTGTGCTTATCTGTTTTCTTCTCTTATTTCTCAAAATTGATTTTCAGGACTCACTACAGACCATAATAGAGGTTAAAAATAGGATTTGTGCAACAGAAAACAAAAGCAATTGTCCCAAAGTCGCCGTTTTATAATCCCCTTCCCATAATTCATGAACACCTGTAAACTATTTTCTGCTGCACTCGTGGGAATTATGTAATAAAATGTACTTTTAACAAGTGTATGGACTTAAGCTCTGTAAAATATTAAAACATTAGAGGTTGTGTTTGGGTCAGGTAAAAATGTGCCAAGCATTTTTACACAGTCAGGTCTAAGTAGGGGGTTTGGATATGTTTATAGTGAATTAAATATAAATAAGGTGCTTCAGAGGATCATCACCAGCTGAGATCAGCAGCAGAGGAAAAAGGAAAGGCAGGGGTCAGGAAATACAACGAGACCTCTGTGGCTTTTCACTACAGATCTGTGCTCAAGCAGGACTGAAAACAGAACGGACAGAAATCAAAGACAACATGCATAGTAATGCCATCGTGGAATGACACACCATCTGTTACACATGCACTTTGCATCGTGGTGTGAGTGTGTGATGGAGAGAGAGAGAGAGAGAGAGAGAGAGAGAGAGAGAGAGAGAGAGAGAGAGAGAGATTGTGCTGTTGTTTGTAAGCTAATGTGTGGTAGAGGAAAGAGTGGTGTAGATTTTTGGAATGGTGATACAGCTAAATTAAAAAAGGGTTATATAAACGTAGATCATAATGATACATAATTTTTGTTTGCATACGCAGCTTAATTTTAATTGACATGCATCCCATTTATTTTTCTCATTTTATGTAAAAGCACTTTGAGTTGCATGTGGTGTATGAGGGGTAAGTTATATTACTTCATTATTGTCAGTGAAGTAGTAGTACTGGTGCAATTAAAGGAACAACACCCTCTATCATACTCCAAAAAGATGAAAAATAGTGTTTAAAAGAAAACTTATGTTTCACAGTCCTTCACAGTGTTAGAAAACATAATTTTTAAGATAATCACATTTACACTTTGCCTGGTAAATACTCATGACATGAAATTCAGATTTTTAAAATAAATGAAAATCGGATTTTTTTTAGTCCACATGGAAAGAAGACATACATATTGAAATACATCTGAGCTACAATGTGCTGTGTCTGTATAAATCTGTTCAGTTACGTTCTGCTCCAACTCATCACCGTTACAGAGGCAGGGATCTTGTGAATAAACCTCAACAATCCTGCTACGGTAATTATTTTCAGCCTATTCATGTGAAATTGGTCTCATTTGCCTGACGGAACAGGATAACTTCTCAAAGGGGAGATAACAGACGAGACAGAGGCGAAAGCAGACAGGAAGCTCAGAGGAGACAGAAAGAGAGAGGACTAGAGAAGAGATGCGACAGTGAGATACAGTAGTCTGGATGTGATGCCTGTATCAATGGCACCTTGTCGCGCATGTGCGTGTGTGCATGGCAGGATACTGGAGCTTTGTGTGTGTGTGTGTGTGTGTGTGTGTGTGTGTATGTGTGTGTGTGTGTTACCTGAGGTGGACTGTCTGTTTCTGCGAGGGGAACGAGTAAGGCGTTGGTAAGGGTCAGTGGCCCCGTACAGATCCAGTGTCGACATGCACAACAGGATGGTTTTCTGCAGGTAGTCCACTACTGCTAGGCCGTTACAGTTCCCGAATGCCAAGCTGGACACACACGCAAAGCACAAAGGAAGGAAAGAAGCACAAACACACACAAAGAGAAACTGACTTTTTATTCCCTAACATTACAGGTGCAACTCACAGCACGATCAAACACAGCCAATTCTCCGGTGACATTTTAGTGTAATTACTGTCAGCAAACCTGCTTTTACATCACGATGCTCATGCTGCTGTTACTTTATTATCACCACGAGACTTCCCACAAGGATCTAACGGCACACATTACTTTGAATCCGATGCAGCGGTTGAAAAACTGTTTCATAAAGAAGATAAATCCCTCTATTGTTTATTCAATTTGCATGTCAGTGAAAAAAAGAAAAGAAAAAAAAAAGAGATGCATAAATGTCACTCCCTGCCTTTTCTGTCACTGCACTCTGGTTTCCACCCAGATGTCAAGCTCGGTTTATGTTACTGTCACACGGTCAGATGGTTCAGGCGGTGAAAGCATCCACAGCGTCCATCTCAAAACTGCACATTTCACCCAGCAAACAAATGAGCCTCTCTGTCCTGCGCTTCATGTAAACAATAATTGCTGGACTGTGATTACACGTCTGAAAGCCCATCAATAGGAACAAGACAGTGGCAACCGGACTTTCACCAAAATACACATAAACATGTTGACCTAATTTTTGATTTTCTTTAACAGCCAACAATTTTTTAAAGTAGGACTGTCACAGTTAGAATTAAGAAATATCACTTCTTCATAGCTTGATGTTTCAATAGTTCAATTCAGATAAATTATGCATCACTTGCTACCATGCCACTGATCAATGCCTTTAACATCAGGAACTGTTTAGTTTCCATGAATCCAAATGAGGAATACTGATTTTTTTTTTTTTTTAAACATGGACAAACTCCTTTTCTTTTACTATCTAACAAGTTTTGTTACTTATATATGTGACATGTAGAGTGAAATGAGCAAACAATAGAAAAGTCAAAAAAATGAATAAAAGGAAAACAACAACAAAACAAGAGTCTGTAACAGGAAAATTATGAAACAGCCAAATATCCTGAAATGGGTCAAAGTACTAACATGGCTAAAGGGCAAAAGTAGCTAAAACAGATACAAATGCTGAAAGTCCAAACAGCTAAAACTGCCGAAAACTGGAATTAATTCACAATGATTCTCAATTGTAGTTCTTGAATTTCATGTTTTTTCTGCCTCTCAAGAATATTTATCAGTGGAGCGTGGGTAATGACAGCTTTTGTTTGGCCTAATGCATACAATTCCTTACAGAAACTACAGCATAGTAATAAGCTACCCACAAACTGAGCACATTAAACAATTCATATTATATAAATATTTTAAAATACATTTATTGTAAACAGAGAATACTTCTACAGTCACTTCTGCTTTCTAGATGAATGGTTGCCAAACCTTTTTCCTGTGGATTGCTGCAGACTGCAGTACGCAATGGTATAGAGTTTCGTTTCCCTACAGTTTGGTCTGATTTCATTTATATCTCACATCGCCACAGATAGCGAGCCCACTGATCTCATGAAAAAGTTTTCCAATGAAATCCCACGTTGAATGCGATATGACTGCGTATACATGCGTAAAACATTATAAAAGGCCATGGGGATGGTCGCACGCAATACCATCATTATCTTTAATCATTTTTCTACAACGGCGTAACGTCTTGTATGATTTCGGAACGACCACACAGTGATGTTCAACATTTCTGACTCATTTCCGACTGTTCATGTATAACTCCTTACCAGCTATTCCACAGCAAAAGAAACTCAAACATGTTTGTTTTTGGAAAAATCATTTCAGTCTTGGACAGCTTCGGACTGTGGCGTACTGATTTTGTGTCATTTTGGAAAGGCATGTAGCAGTCAACTTCCTGATCCGCGACTGTACGCAGTCCAGTGTGAAAGCTGGTGAACACTCCTGACATAAAAAGCAGGACCCTTCCCAAAAAAAAAAAAAAAAAGGAAAAGGTAGTTTAACAAGTTTTTTTTTCTAAATATCAGAAGGTTTTCTTCGACATGTGCAGATAAACTATTAGACTCCACCTCTGGAGACCGTCCAACGATGTCTTGGACCCCAGGTTGGGAAACTCTGGCAAAGAATCACGAGGCGACAGACGGAGGAGGAATGACATTTCTATGTTGCTGCTTATTACTTTTTATATTGCAGAGCTTCCATGACTATTTTACTCTTCTCTTGTGTATACATAATAGAGCGTGTATGCGTGTGTGTGTGTGGAGATGCCTTTGCGTCAGTATTCTTGAGAAAGCCAGCAAGCAAGAATAGCACAAAAATGAATCGATTTCTTTTTATTCCACTCAAGCTGTGAATCACTTTAGAGGAATCATTCAAATGATGTTGCTGCCTTGACCCACGTAGAGCTTTTTGAAAGAGACTCTGATTTTATTGGTTTCTGCCAACAGAGCTGCTATTCAGGGCCATACAAGTGATCTTAAAGTTCTCTAAACCTGACGAGTCAATAAATGACTTCTCAACTTCAACATGACATATTTTAATGATTTGAAAGTTAAAAAAGAAGAAAAAAAAACAACAAGTTTAGAATTACTTTGAACATTGAAGGGAAAAGTCTGAAACGAGACAGAAAAAGACCCCACAACACACAACAGAGTTAACTTGGACAATTTGATTATAAGAAAACATCAAATCATCTATCAAGGTGCTAAAGGCACCGGAAATTGCACAAACTATAAACTTTGTTTCTGAGACATGTTATAGAAGGTTACTATTTCACAGTTCTTTAAAGAATCTGATTCATGAACTGGACGCAGGCCGATGTTACTGTTTCTGATGATGTGGGATTTTTACTGTTCTTGTAAGAAAAATTTGTTGCTTCAGGATTAAAACTAGGGTTGGCGATCTTGGAAAACTAGCGTTAGCATGTAGCATCTCCCCAAGGCTCCGCCTAGCTAGCTCCGCCCAGCTCCCACCCCATTGGAGAAGCTCCCGTTGGGAGCAGAGACGCGGAGACATTCGCGGCGCGTGCTGTGCGCGCGGCACTTCCGCGTCCAGTGCGTTCCTGTCCTCAGCGCTTCGTTTCTTCGTTTTTCTTTATTTGCACAACGCCAAGGTATGGCGCACTGAACGGTGAGTGAACCTCCAAACATTCGTCTCCGCCGTTCTGCATCGACGCCCCGTCCTTCTACGCGCGCACTGAACCAGGGTCAGTGCACGCGTACATGTACGCGCAGGGGGCAGGTCGAACGGCGAAGGGATTTGATTGGTTTAAAAAAAGGTGTCCCCTCAAGACTATTGGTTGCTGTTTGTCCCGTTGTACTCCTGCTGTAGATAGCGGATATTTTCCAAAGTACTTTAAAAATATGCTATGAATTGCTTCCCATCGGGTCATAAAGATCATTTTAACCAGTATTTAAAAAAATGTATCTCATTCAAATCGCCAACCCTAGCTTTAATGAAGCACCGTTTCTTCAGTCAGCAGAGGCCTGTTAAAGTCAGAACCAATTCACCTAACTCACACCTAACAAAAGCTAACAGTTGTCTTATGAGCAGGCTAGAGACACAGCAGCTCAACTATTTTCACATATTGCGGCTGCCACAAGTAACAAACACACTAAAACTTTGCAATGTAACTGCAATGTTAATTTAATTTTATAAATCGAGTTAATGCCAAAAAGTACTTACTTCATAGCAGGTTATTCCCAACATGCCCAAACAAGAATTTAATGTCGTAAAATGTATTCAGACTTTTTCAAAGGTATTTTGACTTCAGCAGATTAAGTTATTAAACTTTCACTGTTCTAAAAAGTCTCACATCTGCTAATTGCAGGTGGTGGTGTTTATTCATCGTTCCAAAATCTTATACATATATAGTAGCTTTCCATGCCACTGATTTAATCATATTTCAGAGGACCTCGCCTCGGCCTATAGAATCTGATTTGCATCCCAACAGAGACACAAACTGACAGATGGGCTGAGCTCTGCACACACACAGAAACATGTTTTGTGTGTGTGCTTTCAAGTCCACTTTGTTTTCTGTAGATTTATGTCTTAGCCACCATCAAACTGTCCTCTCTTGCTGTCAACTGAAACCACTGACATGTAATTCCTCTATGGCAGCTTCTACAGAGCCAGCTATGTGCTGCTTGGCTGGATTATAGCTTTAAGTAAACCGAACATTTACAGCTTTCTGCCAGTCTTGGTGTCATTTCCACAATCGCTAGCGTAATATCTGTTTTGAGCAGTGGAAGCTGTTATGACGATGAAACTGCATCAAAATGACCAGCACTGTAATGACACACGTGACATGATATCTGGCTGACTTACAGGCCGTAGGCAGAGTTGATGTCCAGGCTGGTGATCTGTTGTGGAGGTTCTCCGTCTACCCACAGCAGCTGGATGACCAGGTCAGACTGATATCCAGGAGGGACCCGGACCATTCGGTCCTTCACCCTGAAACACAGACACAGGTAAGACTGGACTGCTGATGTAGACATTCATTTAGTGGTGGGACTTCATATACCTTCAAATACCATAGTGAGTAAACAAACAAACAAATAAATAAATAAATAAAATGTGCTTACTTTTACTTTGCATTTCAACAATCGATATTGCAATATAAATAAGTTCAAAGATATATAAAGATACAAAGATAGATAAATCATGCTCGCATCTACGTGTTTTCCACTGAGGCGATATCACAGACAGCCGTGTTATTAGCTAAACTTTCATTCCACAGATTTTTAAATGTAAACTTTCCATCCACTGGACCAAGCAAGTTGCTCTCATCTGCTCCATGCGTTAAAGTCATCAGTGCATCAATGTTACGATTGCTATCATTGTCAGGCTCACAGGACACTGGAAGCAATAACAGCTGGCTGTGTATGGAAGCATGATAGCACTGCTGACAGGTCCATCACGGGACAAGCACAGAGAGACAGACAACCACACACACCTCAAGACAATTTAGAGTCAGTCATTTGCTTCAAATTAGTCTACTCCTCAGATTTGTCTAACTTCACTGTGGAAATCAAAAGTGCACACATTCACTGGGAGAGCATGCAAAGAAGGCCCTGCAAAACCTGGACTTGCACCAGTTAACCTCTGGCTATGAACTGAGAGTGCTACACCACTGAACCACCATGCAGGCCTTAATCTTACTCCATAATGAGGGAAAAGGAGGAAACAGTATGACTCAATGTTTTATCTGCTGTGTTAATCCTTTTCCATAACAAAAAGTCACTGGAAGCGCGTCTGTAACTCTCGGCTAGACGTTTACCTCTAATGTTTTCCTCTATTGTCATAATGTGAGTCAGATCAGGATGATTCCAGAACTTTAAGAGGTCAGTTCTCGTACTTCAACTGATACTATTCAAATAATACATAACTGCCAACATGACAGAACACCGTTATGTTTCAATGATGGCTGATGGATCACCTGCCACAGCGACCGTGTGAATTTGTGTGAAGAAGTCTTACTTGAGGCATGGGACGCTGTCTTTCATGCCCTCCGGCGTCCTGTTTCCAGGGCTGGCTGGGTGTTGGTGGTGAGGCTGGGGCGAGTGGGAGCCGGGCTCCGTGAAACAAGGATTGTTCTCATTCTCCGACGGGGAGATGACATCCTCCGGCTCACACTGCAAGCGCACCTCTAACGACTGGGGATGAAAAAGCGCAAAGAAATACGAATGAATGTGCAGCAGCCATCAGGGCAAAGAGCTCGCGCAGTGGTGTAGGAGGTCGGAGTGGAAGTCAAAACTGGCAGCGTAACAGTGCCACCTTTCCCATTTCACTCACCACTATCTGCGTGTTGGCATCGTATTTGCTGAAGCGGTACAGGATGATGTGAGCCGAGATGCCAACCACACAGAAGATGCGACTCTGCGGGCACCAGCTGACCATCTGGACGGCGAAGGGGTCTTCCTCCACCAGCTCAGCAGCTCGGCCCTCGCCGGGCTTCGGCTTCTCAAACACTTTGGAGGTCTTCAGCTTGTATAACATCTGCAGTGTGACTGATTCCAGAAAATATTGGGGACAAAGGTGATACTGAAAGACTCTGTCAGAGCACGTCTGTCGAAACATTTATTCTGATATTCCCAGTGTTAATAAAACTATAAATTATTCTTGGCACCGGTTTCGCGGAGTCACTCGTGTTTTTGCTTGTCTCCACCATCCAATTTGACATTAGTATTTTCATACTCTGAAATGTGGTCTCCTTTCCATTCGGTGAGAAGTTTTCAAGCTATGATTAGTCCAGCTGTATAAAATGCATTAGGCCGCTGATGCGTCTGGTGAGGAGGGAAGTGATTTTGACCATAACTGGCTGATTTATTTTCCATTTCACCTTTGCATTGCACAAAATCGGATGCTGTGCTTTTATCTAAAAGGAAAAAAAAAAAAGCAGTCGCAATGTTGTGGATTCAAGCACAATATAAGTGGTTGAAGTGATTGAACTGGGCAACAGCTTGGACGATGTACAAGAGGAAAAAGGAGCCGTGTGAATGAACGGGGAAAACACATTTTATATGCTGAGGTCAAATATACTGAGAGAAGGTCAACATATGCAAATGTATGGAGGCTGTGGGTTGGGATGGGTAGTTTGGCCCCCGAGGACAAGCGGGTCTCACTCTGCAACGATCCACCTATTTACAAGCGTTTTGTTATTATTTTCTCGACGTACACACTCTCAAATGTGACACGACTGCAGGCAATTTATTGACCTAATTTGCTTTGGAGCACCTCATATCACACAACTGCTATTAATTTACTTTGCTATGCTTTCCTTCAAGCCCACGGCACAACTGAAATTACTCATCACGGAATTTATAAGGAAAAAAAAAATGTTTACTCGAGTGAGTTGTGTAACAAAAGCCTGAGTCGAACAAAACGTGCAGCTACAGGAGTGACAGAGGAGCTGACTACTTACTTGCAGATGCATCCCAAAACTTGATTGATCCATCAGCATGTCTGAACAGAAAGACGAAAAAGGGACAATATGGGAATATATACATTTTTAAACTTTTAAGGTCTGAGTCTTACAAACACACAGACTGCACACCATTAGTTCATATGAAGCAGTCGTTTTGGTTGAAAACTCAAATGCTAAATACAAGTTAACATTTAACAGGATACCGATAAAACTGAGCTTAACTCCACTGCTGCTTGGTTGATGCTTTGAAATGTGTGTTTTAATAAAATAAATCAGAAAAGGCACCTTTAGTTGCCAAAATTATTTGAAGTAACAGAATTTTTGAGTAAGAGTAAGCATGTGCACCAAATCTGTGACTCTTCTGAAAACCCTTTGGCCACCCCAAATGTCATCAGCGTTACTTTGTTAGAGTGAAAATTAACTTGTGATTTCCACATTTTTAGAGGGTATTCGAGAGATTAATGAGGACGACCAGGCTGAACAGCTAAGAAAAAAAAAAAAAAAACCTCCAGCCTGAGGTGGGCACTGGGTGGCGGCTTAAGAAGTAAAGTTCAATTTTCACCGTTCTTTGTGGCAATAAAGGTCTTTTTTTTGTTGTTTTTGCTTTGTTTTTTTACTATGTAAGCTGCAGAAAATATCCTTAAGGACTCAAAGGGCCGACTGCCACTGAAATCCATGAGCGTCACTGCGAAGCAGACACCCCCCGGGGTGCGAGCTTTAGAGCAGGTTAATGTCTATGTCTGGCCTCTAACAAAACAGAGTGGACTCGGAAATGATGGCGTGGTGTTTTTCACATGCTCAAATCACAGGCATAAATGTGACATTCAAACAGCCATAAAGAGTCATCAGCAATACACGACTTTATACACTGAACAAAACTGTTGCTGTTAATTTATTCATTGACAACGTTTCAGTAAAAGACTTAATGACAAAGTGAGCAGCAGATGGCAACAAAGCTCAGGCGAGACGTAAGTGATACCTCGCTAGCTACTTTATTATATGTTGTTAACAAAATATTATTTGTAATAAAGTCATACTGAATTGTGATTGTTAAACCATGTTAAGGGCAACTTAAATTCTGTGCTTTCAAAAACACTGCTAAAAGTCCAATAAAGTAAAAGCATAGCTTTAAGCTTTATTTTTTTAATGGACAGAGTTTATCATTCCTGTCCTTGTGATTAAAAAAATATATATGTGACCCCTAAAATAACCTGAGTTTGATGCTGCTGACTCACCCTGTGATGATGATCTCTGGATAAGTGTGTGAGCCCAACGTCCACGTGCCCCCACTGACTGGCCACTCCTGCCCGGGGCACAGAGGTTACAGAGGGTTGATCATTAAAAAAAGGAAAGAAAAAGACAAATAAACAATCATCTCCCTTTTCATGAGGACACTGCATAACCTTCGATATTGCGTGCTTTCATTTCTTTAAAAACTAAACTGTGCTTTCAGAAAATACAAAACCAAACTGATTAAAATGACACACAGGTTAATAACGACAGCGCATCTTTTCCTTTAAGTGCAGCCGCAGTGACGGCGAGAAGTGGAATTAGCCTGATGAATTCTGTACGGCATTCATCCTGCAGTTCAAGGCAGGAAGCCTTGTACATCAAAAGGAAATAATTTCCTTACAAAGTACAGGTACATCATTACACAAGTGTCTTTGAAAAGAGAGTATAGGAATATTGTCCTTGAACATCTTAAAGGGAATTAATTATCAAACAAGACTGAACTGTAAGAGAAGTCCAATACGTTCTGCTCTGAAGTCCTTGCTTGTACCTTTTGACTGTAGCCGGTCTTCTTGTGTTTGGTTCCTATGGAGTAGAGGATGGGGATGATGTCTGGTGGACAGTCTGCGAAATAAGCTGTGCAGGTAACTGGAGACTCGTGGATATCCATGGGGTAAGGGTTCTCAAAGACAGGGAAGCTGCAAGACACAAACAGTATGAGGCGGTAAAATCAATCTTAAAAAAGCTCAAGACATTATCAAGGATTATGCAATTTTGCATTTGTGTGTTTTTGGAGTTTGTTTTAACTTCAGCTTTTTGTAAGTTTTGTCCATTTAAAAAAAAAATCTCAGCCTTTATGTTGCACTGACTAGACTGTGCTTTTGACTTATTTGTATATTATAATGACAATAAGTAATCCATCCATCCATTTGTAAGACAAAGAGGGAGCAGATGTGATGGAATGTAAACATGCTTGAAAACATGTCTACATCAACTACAGCAAAATAAAACCAGTTGTGTCAATGTCTTTTTTTCCTATTCTGAATTATTCAATCCATATAAAACATTCCAGTTGAAGACAAATACTGTCGTTATAATGAACCACTTACACACAGCTACTGGCGAATCAATGAGCCGAAACTGTCAAAGACAATGTGGACATGCTAAAACTACTTCGGGGTGTTATCAGGGGACTTTTACATCTATCAGCTGTAACTAGGTAACCTCATTTACTGAGCAGCCTCATTCTGACCAGAGTGTCGTTCTGCTTCTCCGTCACACGTTCTGGCCTTAGGTGTTAATTTCTTGAAATTGCACCACACCAGTATCTTTCACCGTGACTTTCATGCCTTTGAATAAGAAATCTGACTGGAGTGGCAACATTTTCAGTTTAACAGGAAAGTGACATCCAAATATCTAATGGATGGCATTCATAAAAGTTCCATTCTAAGAATAAAGAGTCCTCCAAAAGAGCACTAAAAGTTCCAAACTAAGTGCTTCCTCTTAAGAGCTTCAGACACAGATGCTGAGGACTACATTTAGATGGATCGGGAGACAGATTGATCGATCTCGCTGTGAGCTGACCTTATATCCATCAACACATAACAGTCCGCTTCGTTTTAGAAGTTTCTTCCTACTTAAACTGAGAGGTTCAAAGCTCGTTTCTGCCTCTCAGGGTTATTTTAACATAACCTCTGGTCTCTCTGTCGGCCTGAAGTATTGATTGCTTTGATTTGGAGTGATGACATATGTTGCGTCAAAAGCAGAGGTAAGGTAGTGTGATTCATTCGTTTTGGTATCAGTCACACACATCTTCTATCTTTACATGGCGTAAAACACATACTTGCTCTGTGTCAGATCCACAACGATTAGGTCCTTCTCCAAAAGCACGACCACTGCGTAAGGCTCCTGAACCTCTGCAACACACAAACCAGACACAAGGGGATGAAGCTTTTCATCCATATTTGTTTGCTCAAGGAGTGATTTTAATAAGCGTTGTCATGAAACAGAATTTTATGTCAGTCATGGAAAACACCGTACTGCCTGGAATTGTTAAAGGTTAAATCAGGTAATGATCCAGATTTTCACATGAACAGCTATTTGGGTTCAAAATTTGTTTTATATGAGAAAAACTAAAATGGAGACGCATATAAGTAGAGACACAGCAAAGCAGCACATCTTCATGAGCAAGGCAAACTAAAAATACTGCAATAATATCGTAAATGTTTTTGTGTAACATTAAAGACAGAAACCAACAGCAATCCATATGTTTTATTCATTTCTGTATTTGTGTTTCTAGTTACTCCTGCAGGAAATATCTGTCTTAGTTCAGCTTTTAATTGCTCCACAGTCACAAACTCTGTCTGAAGTTTAGTGCTGACTGTTCACAGTGGGTTCATGGAGAGTCTTGGCTGAAATCAGCTGAACTGCCTTCCCTGTGGACGAGAACTAAATCTCTGCTCAAAACAGTAAAACCACTTGAGCTGAAGTGTTGTAAGTGACTCTGTGTGCGCTCACCGTTGTTGTAAGGAGTCTCACAGAGCACCATGAACTCCACAATAGGATAGTCCATCTCCAGCACAGTGATGGCCTTGCCATGCATGATGGTTAATGTTGGCCGCCGTCCCGCCTTGTCATATGAAAGACCCCCAGAGAAGATAACAAAAGGCTCGCTGTTGTGAGAGGAGCACAGAAGAAGAGCAAGAGTTTGTTCTGGATTGTATTAGAGTTCAAATTACTTATGCAAAAAAAAAAAAAAAAAAGTACAATACTTTGAAAATTTCTTATTGTGACATAATGTACGTTACGCATAATGCGAGAGCCTGACTGAACTGTGATGGATTCTAAATTTACACGCCTGAACATGTTTGTCCAGCGGGATGGAGCCTTACAGCCTCAGATGCCAGTCCACTGCGCCGACGTGACGGAGGTTACAAAGTGCACAGAGAGAGCTCAGTGAGAGCCATGATGGCGTGACACTGAGACGAGTGAGGAAAATCTGGACGAGGGAGACTTTCTTTCTCTCAATATTCATTGGAACACAGAATACATCTATTTTTCATGGAGACTACATCAGGTTGCGCAGAAGATCTCGCGGTCTGTGTGGCAATCCCTTTTGTAGGGCATCAGAAAGTTGCCACACCAAGGGGATTGGGGAATATGGTTAAAAGCTTTAGGTTGTCAACAGTATATACTTATTTAAACATTAAATCAAACCTGGTGGTAAATGTACAGAAAATGAAGTGAAAATGCACAAAAATCTGGAAAAAAACATGAATTGAACACAACAAACTCAACACATGCTCTGCTTCTGAAATGGAGATAGTGGGAAATGTAGATGTGAAATGAAGGGGAAACAAACAAAAAGTGAATAAAAGCAACTGATTAATGAATGACTCATCAGGGTAACCCAATGTACATGTATGATGATAAAAAACAAATGAAATGAAGCAATAGAGAATCATTTTCGAGGAACAAACCTGCTTCTTGAGGTCTTGTACTCCACCTTGAGGATGGGTTTACACGACTCCTTTCTCCCATCCTTTTGTATCTTTCCTGGATTTCAAAGACAATATCAAGTAGATGAATAGCTTCTACAAACACAATCGGAATCATTTCTTATTTATTATCACAACTCTGCTTATAAACAGTCCACAAATTTGTAACACATCAGTGATTTGATTTTTTTGTTCTTTTTTTTATGCTCGATTAAATCAGACCGATCTTTTGGATAAACTTTAAACTTACTCAGTACTCTGTGGTTGTTAAAGTTTTTACAGTGTGTACCACCTGAGAACACAGGAAGCTGTCCAAGTACCATTATGACCAATCCAAACATAACAGAGTCTTACCTGATTAGTTATAAACAGACAATTAAACTTAGAACCAAACAGCTCCAGTGCAGCGCGACCCGGAACAGGGCAAGAGGTATAGAGGATGAATAGATGGACAACTTTGGTCCACATAACAGAAGAAGGAGCTGTCAGTGGTGGTAACAGCTTGCTGTACTTATTGGACTTGGCTTGTCACAGGTACAAAGTAGAGTATATTTGTTAAGAATAAGAGAAACATTGGAAGGATGAAGACAACACAAATTCAGTGTCATATTAAAAGACAGGTTCAAACTGTAACCTACTTTAATTTTGACTCATTCAAGAAGGGTAATGATGAACTGGTTGAGAAAACACTGTACTTGATTACAAAGCCATTGTAAAGAAATATGAGTGGAAGTTGCTGCCAAATTATAAATAATCCCTTTAGTTCAGTTTAATCAGGAGTTTTTAGTACATAATATTCAGTCTAGTCTATTGCTCTGTTCCTCACTCTGACTTTTCCTCCACAGCTGTCTTCATACGAGAAAAAAAAAAAAAAACCTTAACAATATATGTTATTATAAAACTGATAACGACAAAGTTCAAGCTGAACTCCACCTGGAAAATAAGTGGGTTTTTTTTTTTCCCATCTCCTACCTCTGTGTCCTTGACTATTTTTTTCTGTTTGCAGTTCTTTTCAGCGAACAGCAGACCATTACGACAGCTGGCTCTTTTAAAAAGAGTTATTTTTCTCTTGCTATTCATAATGAAAGGATTCTGCTGTTGACACAAAGAGTTAGTCTCTCAGCTGAAACCTTGGATTTCTCTGTGTGAGCATTGTGTTGTGGAAGAAGGCACAGTTTCTGAAAAAAGCACTTTCTGAAAAAAGAAAGGGAAAATTGTAAAAAATAAAAATAAAAAATACAAGAAAAGTACTGTATGAGAAGCAACAGAAACTGTTTCAAAAGTCTTTTTTAATACTTCTGGAGGCTTTATAAGAATAATTATTGCTGTGACAAATTCAACAAAGTGTTTATTGCAGCGGGAGCTGTGCATGTGTCTGTTGGGTGTGATGAGTGACTGTTTTTACTGGAAGCAGACATTTTTTCAGCAATTAAGAGAAAAGCTTATAAGTGAAAACAGCACAATGAAAAGTATATTTCCCGACTAACCACAACTACACTGAGCAATTTCTTTAGGAAAGAACAAAGGTTTTAAGTGTGGAACTATGTTTTCCCATTCTAATGATGCAGAGATCAGCAGACTGCATTGACTGCATAACTGTCATAAAAAACAAATCTTTAAGACTTTTACAGAGCTCTCCATTTCTTGTGGGATCAAATCGGCTATTCAAGCTTTGTGTGAGGTTGTGTATGAGACATGGCTTTGTTTGTTATGTCAGTGCTGAATTTTAAATGTGTAAATAAGACTTTAGCTTCAAGGAAAGGTCAAGAAAAGAAAAACAAAATGAAAAGACAGATTTCAGTAGCAGAGAGGCTGCTTCACTGACTGGTCTATTCTGCTTAGTATGTAATGCAGTGTGCTGTTTATTGTAAATCGATTAAGAATTACAGTGAAGATTCTAGGTTCTGATAAAAATCAAATTAGAAATGCTTCCTGTAAGTATTTACTGAGAAGTGTTGTATGGGTATATCACTGCTGAGGCTAATGGATTTCATTAAAAGTGATTGGGGAGTTACAGATTAGTAGCGTCGTCACTGTATTGCTCCAAAAGATGGCTCAGAATGAGTTGGAACGTATCTCCAGCAATCTTGCAATGAGTCAACAATTCAGTAAACAAAGCATGTTAAAGGCCCAATGAAATTCTGAAAACATTTCCCCAATTTTTCCTTATTTGAGATGTTTCATCAGTCATTTATAATTTCATCTGCGACAAATAATGACAGTAACATCATATCAAACTGTATTAAATGATTGATAGATAAATCTTGATTCAAACTTGTTTCTTGATTCTACATCTAATAAAATCACTTTGCTTGTTTGCGCCTTCTAATCTGCATCAAACCGCAGTGTTGGCTTTCAATTCCATATCAACCTGCCGGGTGTGTGCATAACTTGATTAAAGCAGGATGAACACAGTTGGAGCCTTCCACTACTGTTTTTACCCGAGATTTGTAAATATAAGTACAAATAAATTAGACATATGTTAAACTGGGCCTTTAAGAAACAAACATTAGATAGATAGATAGAACTTTATTTGCCATTGCAACAACTACAACGAAATTGTGAAGCCCTTCAATCAGTGCAAAACAGGCCCAGGTGGATAAATAAGATAAGAATAAAATAAGGCAGATTTAATTGGTGGGATAGCTAAATGACAAATTTACATTATACTGTCAGACTTTTTTTTTAATGTATTTACTGCCACAGCTGCTTTGTTACCAGAAGATGTGTCAAATATTTACTCTCCTTGCTTCCTGTTTTCGGGCAACACGCTCACTCATTTTCAGCTCCCCTTGTCCTCCTATCGCTCTGACCCTGTGTGAAGCTAAATATGTTTCACAAAAACAATCTGCTCAAACTCATCCGAGGCTTCAGGCTGTTTGCTCTGTCCGCCCGCCACTCGCGTCCTTCCCTCCCGCTCTTCCTGTTTTGTGATTTCGCCTGAGATCGCAGCTCACGCTGAGGAAGCAGAATCCTGACAGGGTCAGGGTGACTTGCCAGAGCGCAAATCAACACGGCGCGGGAAACAAACAGAAGGAGAGCCTGTGAAATTACTTGTAGATTCAAAGTAATTCAACTGAACCTGAGCTGGAGATTCTCACCTGACGGTCAGACGAACTGGCACTGACAGGCCGGCCGGGCGCATCGCAATGATCGTCATTTTCGGATTAGCTTTGTCATGCGTTCTAAATGTGCAGACACCCTGAAATGACTGTGGTTGACAAAGACCGAGTTGGTGGCTCAAAACAACTCAAATACAAGCAGTCCTCTCAGACCGGCCTCAGGCTACCATGTTTATCTTCCATGGTACCACAGATCCCAACGGAAACCAGGGTTATATTACTCCTCTCAATCACTGACACATACACAGATGAAACATTTCAAAGGTGATTAACTTGATTTTTCATGGAGCTCTTTAAGGTTCATCAATTTTAAATTAAGGAAAAAAAAGCTCATTTAGAATATAAATATTTACCTGATTAAATTGAGGTTATAATAAATCAATACACAGATCTATCCTCCATTATTCATGCAGCATTTGCATGTATTGGTCTTTCATTTCGGTGGCATTTCTATTATATTTTCGTAGTGTGCTTCATCCGATAAGCAGTCCTCAGTTATGTATCTCTATATTTTTTCTTGGATTACATGTTGGGGTTGATTTATTGTAATAACTCATGCGCCAAACTAAGTGCATCAAACATTTTGTATTTACTTTGTGCATATTAGTGTCAACCTGATGAGCTGCTTGATACTGGCGAGGAAAATTTGTGAATGTCTGTGTGCATCTGTCGTATTACATATGCATATACTCTGAACCATCTCATGTAATAAGTTCTATTTCTGTCTGCTATTTTTGATAGAAGGCCCATGGCCCAGAGTTCCTGGGTGGGATCATCAAAGCCTTCTGTGAGTGCGACTCACCATGAGGGAAGGTGACTTGGAATGGCTTGGTGGTGTTTCTGAGGTTCCACAGAGTCAGGCTGCCGTCCGAGTGACTGCACATGAACTGCTTCCCTTCATGGTGCCAGCTGACCGAATGGATGGCCTGCACCAATGAAGCAAGGTAGGGAGGGCTATTTTTAGAAAGAGTCATGAGGTACATTACACACAGTGAAACATTACAGGCAATTCAGGTGTTTGGAATCCTTTCCAGCATCGTCACGAATGTGTCTGATTGGCGCCGAGTTTTTTCACAGCATCTTCAGCAACACGAACAAAGAATACAGCCACAGATGGTAAAGCCACCAGAGAGGGCTGAGCAACCGAGGGCGCCTGAATCCTCAGAAAAAAAACTGCAATAAAATAAAGATGCTTCTAACAACCGACCATCCAAGTACACAGAAACACTGTCCTTCCAACAAGGACATTGTCACTTTTTCAACTAAGTTGAATCATAACGGAATTAATAAATTGTTTTTACAGTAAAACCATCCAGGTGAAAATGTCAAAGTCCAAAATTAAGACAATGGATTATCAAGCGACGACAAAGTTGTGCGTGTGTGTGTGTGTTTGCATTATGTGTTGTGGCTCCTTATGAGGGTCAACACCCTGGAAAAAGGTAGGAGGGCAATAAGCAATTTATATTGCAATTCCAACATGAATAAGTCAGAAGATATTTAGCCTTACAGTACTAAATTACTAAGTTAACCTTTTTCTCATTTGCCATTCAGTGTGTGAAACTTTGCAGCTTAGCTGGCCAGCAAAAATGCACATACACACACATATTTTAAAACTTTACCTGATTACACTCATTCAAGTACATTTATGGTCACAAAACTTCCACATTACGTAAGAAAAGCAGCAGGATGCCAGATGCCTTTTTAACTGAGCTACAGTTTGCTCTCCCAAGTTATTTCCATTCAAGTGATCCAATTGATGAACAGCCATTCATGGGACTAAAAAAGTGATGTGCAATAAATGACACAAGTACAACCTTTCCACTCTATAAAAAAAAGACATGGATGGTTTTATTTTTGTTAGGAACAGAAATGTCAGCATACTTTGGAAGGTTTCGTGACAGAAGAGGCGAGGTTCATTTTCAAAATTCTTCTTATTTTCTTTAATAATCTTATGCTTTTTCTTGGAGCAAATGCAAAACTTTATCAACTTGCATGCACTCAAAACACATGAAAGCACAAACTGCTCTATGTTCACGGCCTTCCACCAATTTAAAAATGACAAAACCCCACTGTGCTCAGCAGTACCCCCTTACAGCGTGGCAGAGGTACTAATTGCTTCACCTAATGGTTCTTCAGTGAGGTGTAATGTCAAATCAGCATGGCAAAATAATCACTAACATAGCACAAGAAAAACTTCTCTAAAAGTTTGCAGATGTATTAATAGTGTCCACAAAGAGTGCATCACAGGCAAAAAGTGAAAAAGTGAAACACACATGGCGCGCCCGTTTGGATAATTACACCACGAGCAGCCTCACTTTGTACGTCTCCTCGCTGTCTGATCGGGAAATACACCACATTACAACAAGTTTGCCAATTCTGATGAGAAAAATCATTCACTGGAATGGAAGCACACATGAATGTAATTTGCTACAGACGTCAGGATACAATGACCATTAATTTAATTTCATGATTTAACTGAAATCCAATAAATAAACTGCCCATTGATGCACTATTTATGCAGCAGTTAATGGCATTTTGCATAATCAAAATATATATACATTTTACATTTCTAACTGTGTGCAATTAAAATAAAATAAAAGCGACTGTTAGGAAGATAGTCATCTGTCAAAGGAGCACAACCTTTGACTTAAAACATCTCCTTTTCTGTGTAGAATTACTACCTAACCAACTATAAACCTGCAGCACAATCTAAGTCACTTAGAGACGCAGGGAACAGCCTCTTGATTTTATGCTCTGCTGCTCTCCGGGTGAACTGGCAACAGATGTGGCAGGCTTCACCTGTTCCAGCCGACAGTGCTGTGCCCGCCGTCAGAGACAGCCTGAACTGGTGTGAGCAAGGGTCCTCCAATTACGGCTGCTCGAAACAGCTTTAATTGGTTGACAGGATTTAATATTTGATGGCTGAGATGCCATGTTAGAAAAGAAAAGTTGAAGCTGCTCAAACAGGGGGGGAAAAAAAACACTTTGCTTTGTTGAGGCTCGGGTTCTGTTACTTAACAGGATCAGTGATGTGAGGAAATGAAGAAAAGACCAGACAAGATGCTGTTAAAGCTGCAATATACAGTTTTGCAAGAGTACATTCTTCATTCTCCTGCAGACCTGAAATCAATTCCATTGCCTTCATGCATCATTGTGGATCACATTTATTTTCATTATTTACAGGCCTCCAAGATACAAAACCTCAAAACCTTTGAAATGGCAGGAAACTACAGGACAATGCCAGGTTTTCACAGCACTCTCGAGTCATATGCAGTTTGTAAAAATGTTTTGTAACATGCATATGTCCCATTGTGAGACACTTTTGTCATTTTCTTTGATGTTTTTGCACATTCTTGTCTACCCTGCTTCCTGCTGCTAAAACAAGGAACCCCTGCAAAGAGATCGCTCAACAGAATACAAAATAATACGAACATTATGAGCTGAAAGACAGTGACCTACTGAAAGAATTCTCTTTAATACTGAAACAACAAATGGTATTTCTCCGTCATGAGTTTTTTCTGACGGGGCAGTGTGGCTCACCTCATCGTAGTAGATTCTGAAGTCGGCCTTCTTGGCCCGGAGGTCCCATTGTACAATCGTCCCGCTCTCAAACCCGATAAGCAGCTGTGGAGAGGAGTGACAGGGAATGGAAAATAAGGACGTGATGAAAGATGTAAGAGCACAGCATGCATCGACTGTGCCAGTGTAAATTACCGAAGTGCACTCTTCGCTGTAATGCCAAGCAGCTGGTTTGAATTGTAATAAGCTTATGATTCTCTGATTAAGCTGCTTCTGATGGTACAGTACAGTTTTGAGGAGACTGTGAAGACGTATTACCAGACTGGAACATGCAAGCTTTCTGATTTAGTTTCAATTACATGTGGCACGGTTACACAGGTGAGGCGAGGAGATCAGTCCATGAGGATTTGTTGCGGAGAACTCAAAGTCCACGTTTGATTCTCGTTAATCAGCTAGAACAGTGTCCAACTCGTCTTGGTCTTGATGTCACATACAGCCCGGACTGATAGAACAACAGCAAAATAACATTTCTACTAAATCATGGCAACTGCCAGGCAATAAATTACTTCGTGCTCAGAGTGAACCTGTCCTGACCCTCAGTCAGCCGCCGTCCAAAAATTCAGAAACTTCATTCTGAAGGTGAAACTGTGCTGTTTAAACTCACATGTATAGATTGGCATTCACCTCTGCAACATGGGGTTTTATCTATTCCTCATCCTAACCTCAGTTTTTGTTTTGCTTGTTTAGCAGCTACGTTATATCATTTGAGAGGACTGGGTGTCTTAAAGGTGTCAGAAAAGGTTAAGAAGGAAACTGGAGCAGTCAGGAGTTTTGACATCACTGACGTGATACCTTCTTATCATGTCAGTGTGTGCGCGCGCGCGCGCACACACACACACACACACACACACACACACACACACACACACACACACACACACACACACACACACACACACACACACACACACACGAAGAGAGCCAAGTCGACACAATCTGATCACAGATCAGAGGAAGGGGATCAGCAGTGCTGTTAGAGGAGCACAGCTTGCTGCTGAGAGGACACATCGTCTGCTATCTCACACACGTGAAGATGGAAGTTGACAGCAAATGAGATCGGAAAGGTAAAATCTTCCTTTCACATGTTTTGCGACCCTGAGCTTCACATCTCAACACCACCAGGAATGACAATGTCACAGTCATAAACAGTGCTAGATATCAAAAGTACACTATCTTGTGAGGGATCAACTTTGGCATACGGGGAACACATCAGTGGTATAAACTGCATTAGATAAGTATAAACACAAGATATATGCCTGAGACACGTTTGCTGTTGGAATAATACAAAACGACAGTCTTCAACATCGTACATACCGCTATTTTACAAAATAAAAAGGCATTAAAGGTGAAAAATGAATTGAATTCAGGTGCTACTGTAAGCGTGCAATCGGCAGAGATATTGTCATCTGTCTAATAAAATTCTTTTTCACTTTGTCCAGGTAATGTTTTCCTCTTTTGGGTCAATCGTTTGTTTGGAATCATAAGCTTTAATTGCTGGTTTTATGTTCCAACAAAACAATTCATTGCTCACTAGAGTGAAATGAAGGGCTGGAAACATTTAGGTAAATTAGCCTTGTAAATGTAAATGATTGTAATATAAAGAGGCAGGTTCATTCTCAAAGCTTAAAAGAAGGAATGAGTATCTTTACCAAACTCTGACCCCATGAGCTATAAGGTGACGCTGGTAACAATTCTACCATGAATATCTTGTCAAAACTTTAAATTCCAACATGAAAATTATTTTTGAATGTCTAAAAGTGACGTTTATTGTCCTTTCCTCATATTTCTTCTCTAATTATCCTACTTTTTATAAAGTGACATATTTACTTTCCCACAGCAGGCATTTTATCGGTTGACAATTAATTTTTCTGGGTTTCATTCACCCAAAATACACACATCTATCAATCCAGCAGTGCAGAACAGAAGCCATGTCATTTCATCCAGAAACAGCAATCTCATGTTAACTGAAAGTGCATGATGATTTGTGTGATATTTTACATTTTTTATGTCATTCAGATTTTCAATCTAATGGGGTGTAAAACATCTTGAAGCTACTGATATCATTGGAATTTCTAGTGTACATGGATTCAACTTCACCCACAGCCCTGCGCCCCTGCACTCTCTAAGATGAGAAGGGAAGAAGAGGAAAGATGTAGTCGTAGATGCATTCCTTCTCAGTTCTCCCTTCAACCCACTTCCATTCCAACAAGTAAAGGGACTTGTAAGATTTGACGCATTAGTTATAAATAAATGTGGTAACAAAAGGACACAAAAGCATTGACAGTCAAAACATTTCTTACTGTGAGTGCATGTAATCCACATAAGTATAACATGACTGCATGCCTAATGCATAACAACCGGTGCAAAGTTTTGGAAATAAAACTAAAATACCGTCTTTGCCCCCTATCCCTCATAAGAATTATAGATCTGCATCATTTTTCCTTCCCCCAGTATTTGAAGCAGTGCTTTGTCTTTTCTGGCACTGGATGACTACAGTGTGTGACAGCAGCTGTAAACTCATGTCTTGGTTTTAGGCCTTCACAGCATGTCAAGTCTCATTTTGCCCAGAGGCAGCAAAATCCATTGGGAAAATCAATATGCTCCTCAATGACCTCTCTCTTTACAGCAACCTCCACCTGCCACTTTTTCTACCAATTGGACTGAAACTTGACCCTAGAAAAACTCGCGTCAGATGAAAGGAGCTGCAGGTCTCTCACAGCTCTTTTCTTCCGGGTGCATAAGTGAAAAACGGACGGGCGGAGAAAAACACACAGGAAATGTTTCTTTTCAGTGAGCCACAGAGAAAGCAGGGATAAGAGAGTAAAGCTGAGCAATTAGGAGGAAAAAGAAAGCAAGACAGAAGGACAGGAAACAGTGAGAAGGGTAAAGACTGAAAGGGGTTTTGGGACAGAGAAGGAAAACAGAAATTTAAGTGGAGGCCGAGGAGCACAAAAAGGAGAGAGCCTATGTGCCTTAGAAGAAAATGACCCCCCCTGGGAGGCAGAAATAAAAAGGGGCTTTGTCGGCTTTGAGGATGTGAAGTTATATCTGCACAATGTGGAAAAAAAAAAATATAATAAAGCACTTTCAAGCATCTAGATGAGACCTGACAACTTGCTCAGACACTCAGTTTCGATTGACTTCATTATAACAACTTGAGAAATTAGAGAGTGAAAAGAAGGTCTGCAGCCCTCCTTGAAGGCACACTGGGTGGTCCAGGGAAAAAAAAAAAAAAAAAGAGGATCGAAGCTTTGCTTCAGACGGCTGAAACATTAGAGACGGTGTTTAGATGCGTTGATGGATGTTTGTTGCTCACCTTGCCTTCATCCTTTGGGCTGTCACTCAAATGAACCACAGGTCCAGGGTGAGTTTTAGTTGATCTGCGATGAGAACAAAAGACAAGAGTGAAGAAGCCATCAGCTGTAATGACGTGAAACAACTCTCTGAGAGGACTTGAACACGATGAGTGGAGTCTTGTCATTGTACCCAAACAATCACTGTTGGCTCTGCAGCTCACAAACAATTTGGCTAAACAGTGTGAAATCTATCAGCAATATGTGGAGGAAAAAAACACCCATTGGGTGTATTCTTACTGCATTTACCAGGGAACAACAGTAATAAAGCTCTACCAATAGTGTTCAAAATGCTTCAAAAGGCATGTTTGTTGTGTTAACAGTTTCTCTGTATTAACTGCTCAGAGATTAATCTTTTTCCATCACAGCACAGACCGAAGCGGGCTGGCATTTAGAGCTTTGGGAGGTAGTATTTCAGCATTAATAAGAGACGACACTTTTTTCACATTTTCGAACTGCTTCACTACAGCCGGCCATGTGTTACTTTTCTCACCGTCAGATTACAAGCATCTAAATGAACCGACTGTGTCCATTAAACGCATGTTCGTTTTCCTGTCACAGCTTCACATTTAACAATAATTATTAATTTCAACATGTTTAAATAACTGAAACCAAATCTATTTTATTCCAGTAAAAGTACTGATGATTTATTTTTATAATGTCTATGTTAAAATAAAGTGGCTGTGTAACTGTGTCTCAGATGTGGCGTTTTGAGTTGTGTATTGGATGATATGAAAAATGTATATTCTTGAAGCAGAGATTGTCCTGATTAATTTATATTTATCCTACACTCCTTCCCTCCTTGTCAATATGACTCTCAGCAATTCGTTTTTATTGTGAATTTTACTGAGAATCAAGAACCGAAAGCGTGAAAAACAGACTCAGCGCCAAGATCCTGGATGAGTCAAAGCTGTTGAGCTGTGAGAGCGGTGCCAAACATGCACGTGTCTCTCAGGCAATGTGGCTGCTCTAATCTGGCAGCTTGGAAATAAAACCAAGGAAAATCTGCTATGTTGCAACATATGCCGTGCAACCAGAAGATTATATAGGACAAGGAACAAAATCATGGCGATTTCAAGTAAAAGTGATCATAACCCAACAGTTCAATTCAACAAATGATCATCCTAAACTGTACTCACTGGACTTAAAAACACACTAACACAATATTTGCTAAGTGTTGTCAACTGTGACAGAAATCTGAAAAATTTTATAACAACATTAATCAGTCACTTTTCTTGAGATATTTGGAGCATATTTCTAATCCAACTTTATACATTAACTTAAATTTTGCTGCAGAAACTGGAAAACAGATATTTGGGGAGTGAGTAGGAATTCCACGCTGACTTCCAAGAATATCTGCATTGCACATGGATCATTTTGGATGTTTGCTTTCATGTCTGACTGAGCGTAAACACAGACATTATCTGCCTGGTGTCTCTATCGTAGAGAGCCTGCATGCTGTTCCAATCACTGCCAAACTCATATGTGCACGCAAATAATTAGCTTTACCAGCTGCAATATTTAGGCGATAAATATTTCAATGCATTCCCACTTACAATCCGATGAAACACTATTATACAATTCAATAGATTATTAAAATGAGTTATTTTGTACAGCTTCAAAAAAGGCTTTTACATTTTGTGTTTTATGTCAATTTAAATTGAACTAAGGAAACATTTAAATATATGCAACATTAACATCACACAGCATAACTGTAATATCGCTAATTTTTGCAATAAAATTTACAATGCATATCCATGCCAAAATTGGCAAATGTAAATGAGTGCCATCCGATATTTTTGAGCGCTTTCAGAGTTCACACATTCATATATCAAGGCTGATGTTGTGCCTTGTGAGGAGAGTATTCAGCTTTGAGCATGTGCACTCTGAAGGAGCAGGCACTCAATGTCACTGCTCTCCTTCAAACCTTTCACCTGCTGCTTGGACAATACTCATGTTATCCCCAGATATACTGTATATGGCTGCGATCCTCACATTCTGTAATTTGCTGTTGCCTGTGTATCAGCAAAAGTAAATTAGGAAACAAAAAAGGCAACGTAACACTGTACAACAGTTAATTCTTCTTGGCTGCGGTAACATTTCACAAAAGGTATTTAATGAAGAGAAAAGTCATTTGGGGACTACAGTGTCTGTTTACAACAGCCTACTTGTTATTTCCTCTGTAAACTGGTCCCATTTGGACAATTCAATTAATGAAAGGTAGGGGTGCTAAATAACAGCAGAATACTACAATAATTTATGTATGTAAGATTAAGATGATGATGAATTCATGAAGTTCTAAATTTAAATTGTGGATTACCTTCAATCTTAACAGCTGGTCTTTTTATTTGTTTGCCCACTGGATTGAATTTAGAATGGGAAGCTTTTCTGGCTTTCAGATAGGTGCAGTGTTTCACTGCAGGTTTTTATTTATTTATTTTTTTATCTGCTTTTGCTAACACGGGAGTAATAACCATTAATACAAGGTGACTGTAACCAATTATATATATCAGGGTACTATGAAGATTGGGCTTGCCCATTTACTGTGTGCAGTGCCAGAAAACATTATGTCCCTTCAGAGTCTGATCATTCTCAGAGCATGCTTCATTATTCTCACAAAAACAACATGCACGGTTGGCTCATTTGTGCTCATGCATCTCATTTGCTTTAGGCAGGGATATTCACCAAACGCTTTCTCCAATACTCAAAAGTACAGAGTATAGAAAGCCACATCATACAGTATCTTAATACATCTCCAAAAAAATTAATAAACTCACAGCCAAAATCCTCAAATGTTAAATTCATTGCTGTACCACCCTCCAATAATCTAACAATTGCAGCATGATCGTCCTAGCATGCCACTGTAGCTGCGGCAATCAGAGTTTTTTTTAGCATTGTGGCTGACACGTGAGCTGATCTGGGAAGCTGAGGTACAGTGTGACTGACATGGTCAAATGGGTGTATTTAGTTATGCCTGCTGCTGGGCGGCGATAAAGACATGAAACCACAGCGAGCTCTCAATGCCTTTCTGTGCAGCTGTTTATGCAGTAATAAGCCAAAGCATCATTGTTACCATCTGTACTACACAACACCTGTTCCACACTGAGTGGCCATGATGGTTGAATGCCAAGAGCCAATCCTGCTGCAGAAGCCATCCAGAACAAATAAGACAATTCCAGAGGTTCAATCTCTGTATGTCCATGAACTTCAGTCACTCCAAGTGGTGCAACGCCCTCACAAGCACTTCAGCTTCATTCCTTCGTCATTGTTGTGAATGTCACTGTCGATTTCTGAGACTTGAACAAAGTTTGTAACCGAGGTTCTCATACATCCATTTGCTGTAATGTAAGACATCCACACAGGCAAATTCTGACTTTTCTTCAGCTTATTGGTACAAGTTATAGTTTGCAGGAAAGGAAAGTTATTTCATTTTGGATAGAGTGGGCCATGACTAAGGCTGAAAGCTGGCAATTGTGTGTAGAAGGTTATTTTCCTTTGGTGGCTGAAAGCTTCTGCACCATACAGACGAATAGCTGTTTTTGAGGTGACTTACTGACTCAGTGATAAAGTGTCTTCATCAGCTGGCAAGGCCATTCTTTGAAACACATATAAAATGTTTTGAGAAAGATTGAATATACAGATGAATACTGTGTTCGCCTGAGTCGTGTACAGTGATTCATTATGAAAAGTTTTCAGGTCAAATATCAGAGTGCTGTGAAAGTTTACAGAAAAGGGAGATTTGTCATTCAGCCTCAAACATATTGGCAGTTTGCAATTCCCTACTGAAATCAGCAGTTTCAGCTTTGGAATTTATGTTTCATTTCTACTTTGCAGACACACTATCTGCTAATATATAACGACTCATGGCGTTACACGCGTCAGGTCTCCATCCGAATGATTCAATATTTCGGAGCGAATTAAATAAAAATTAGCAAAAAGAAAACTTTATAGACTTTATAGCTATTTCCATTTATTATTACTTTACGATTCAGAGTGCATGGTTGTTTGTCCCTATATGCTGTTTCTGTGACAGACCAGATAACTGTCCAGGGTGAACCCCGCCCTCGCTCATATGAAGCTGAGATTGACTCCAGACCCCTGCAACCCTGAAAAGGAAAAGCAGCTAGGAAATGAATGAATGAATTAGAGGAGAATGCGCCATGAGACGTCACCAAAGACGTCATACAAACAATGTATTCATGTGACCGTCTAGTCAAATCCGCAAATGCTGTTTCCATAGCAAAAATTCAAACTTTCCTTTCATCTAAACGCAGACAAATCCACCCTCTCCAAGTGTAAAAACTTTTTTTTGTAAATTTTTGGCCTTTTGTTTGTTTTGTTTGAATTTGTAGCATCTCCATGAATATTTATTTTCGCTATTTGTGAAAATTTGAATAAGAATAGCAGGATGGAAGCCCTATTACTGACCCACAGTGGGACAGTGAATACAATAAAAACTTTTCTTTGACAGTAAATTTTCTTGGAACTCCAAAATTAAATGAGCCTTTCACTTGTGGAAATCAATCAACAGTGATTTACACAAATTATATAGAGGAATGTTGAATTTGTGACTTTGAAAAAAAGAAAAGTCGTGACAACTGCAATTCCTTAGTTCTACTACAAGAATATTGGCGTACAATATATTTCAAATTTCCTTATAGAGAACAATCTGTACCATAATATACCAGAACGCTTTGTTTTTGTACTTTAAAGATCAAGTTTAAAACGTTCCTACTTGATAAGGTTTTTTGTTAGGACCAGTTAATCACTCAGGAACATTTTATAGTTCAGCTTATATGTTTAGACTGTTGGGAGAAGTTATTTAACGCACTGATCCACTGTGCTGTTTTTCAGTCGTTGCTCTCTCCCGTCTCTCTTCTGCTTCCTTCCAGCCTCTCTGGCTGATAAATTAAAAATCATTGATTCCCGCTCCCTCCAATTTTTAACACGGTGGACATTTGCAGTTTTCATTTGTTGTTGCTCATTCTGTTCTTTTCTTGTTATTCTATCAACAGACTAACTGGATGAAGCAGTTGTTTTCCAGCTCTGAATCTTGCTGGAGGTTTCTCCACTGATCAATATCTTATTTGAATAGTAAATCCAGTGAGATTTCCATCTTGTGACTGGTGCTGTAAACACAAAAAAAGAAAACTAAAAAATTAAATTGGATTGCATTCAATACTTTAAGCTCGGCTAAGATTCCCCAGTGGTCCCCAGTAATCTGCTTTTTTTCTCAGCAGGTCATATGACCAGCAGCACATCATAAACTTCAGCTTGTTGGCAGTCAAAAGATTTAATCTTATCACAGTCTCTAATAAGTCCCCAGGTCTTTTGAGTTGATGGTAGACGGTGTGCTTTTAGAGAACCATGATTAACTTGATTATTCTCATTCTCTGCAGAGATGTAAAGGCATTGTTAAATGAACAAATGAGCAAATTAGTCCATCTAAATGCTGCCATTATAGGGCACAAGGGTCCCAGGGCTTGTTAAGCAATGATGTTGGCAAATTTATATTCAAAACAGTGCCAAAAACCAGCGACTGATGAGGAGCACGGCCCTAAAACCTGGGCTACTTCCACGGCCTCAGCTCCGTGAATGGAAAGAGGAGCTCGGCCACACACTCAAATAATTAACATATTACAATAAGAGCGAGGAGATCAGTGAAAACAATAGTTGATATGCAGGAGAAAATATAATGGGAAGGATGAAAATGTACAAATGAATTAAAAATTGCTCTGAGAATTAAGTCGTAAATTCATTCATGTGTCTGCAAAGCTGAAATAATTTTTTTTCTTCTTTTTCTGCTTTGTCTTCCCAGCTTTCCTTCCGGAGCTTGACTGCCAAAGTATGTGAGATCACACACACAACACCAAATGTAAAAAACACCTTGAACTCCACCAAGACCAGCGGGAGCCATGGCAACCTATTACCGCCAGAAAAAGGGTAAATAATCAACATGACAGATGAAAAGGAGCGAGGCAGAGGAGGGGAATGGCAAGTCAGCGGCAGAGACATGAAGGACATGAAATGTGAATGGCATAAAGCACACACTGTTATACCAAATCATGTCGTTTCACATCAAGTCCAATACGACAGCATGAGCCAAGGCTGTGTTTCAGATGTACAGTACAGGTTAAAAACATCTCTTCATCTAATAAATCATCCATCCAGAACAGACAGTTTGCTTGTCCATCGCGGAGCCGAGACAAAGAGATAATTACCAAAATACTGACACTGATGGACAGTATACGGAAAGCTGTCAAATAATTTACTGTGTTTTCAAGTTATAATCAAGTGAGGGTGATTAAAAATGTATCAGTAATGTTAGAGTGGAGTGGAGTGGAAACATACAGTTCAAATAATGTCTGATGGAAGACTACGCAATCAAACACAGTACACAAGGGACCAGAAGCAGTGTAATTTCACTGATGGTCAATGCCCTTCTGAGACCAGATGATCACTGACCTCAGTGACGAAACCATTTTCATATTTTGTTGACAAAAATGGAATAAAAAAAAATCTGATAGAATCTCTAATAATTTTAGTCAACAAAAATATTGAAAAAACATGATATTTTATGCTGTTTTTTTCTTTTACTTTTAATGTCACATGATCTCATCTTGTCACATCTGTGACAAATGCATGAAAATATTTTTCCATGTAGAGATGTATTCTGTAGGTCATTAACCATGTCGCTTTTTATTCTTTTAACCAGAAGGAGAGCAAATGAAATAAGATTTACAAAATCATTTGTTTGGCATGTTTATTAAAAACTCAAATGAAAAAAGACTAAAAGAGTTCCTGTGTTCTCAGACTAACATAAAGACTGAAATGGTGGACTGAGGATAAATGTGATGTGACTGAATGAATATGACAAAAACATAACTATTTGATTGGAGCAGGAGAAAGACTGAGGCTAATATCACAATTATTTATATCAGAACATTTTATTTTATCCTAATTCTGCTTACGGTGCAGCATCTATTGGAGTTTATTCTGAATATACATCAAATCAGCTGCTCTGCTTCAGTTATGTCAATATTTTTTGGTTCCGTTTTAAAAATATGAGCCACAAATTAAATACTGCAACTTTAGTCAACCTGTGAAAAAATACTTTGAATGTGTTTGTTTGTATTGTGCTGTCTGACCTTGAGCTGTATTCTTTGAATGTCCTGACTTACTTATACATATTAAGATAACAATGGAATAATGCATCAACACCTGGTGAATTTATCTATTCTATAATATTACTCAGTTGACAAAGAGGAACATTTATAAAATGATGAGTTCTCGGCAGAAGCCAGAGAATTTCACCTCCTTCCTCAGTATTGATTCACACACTTCATTTATTTTCAATCCCAAGGCAACGAACAAGCCTTCCATGTTATTTGCTTTATTTATTTATTTATTTTTTTTTGGAGTTGAGCGTCATATTGTGAGGTCTTATTTTATGTGTAAAGATTTCTCTTCAATCATATTTTTTTCTGCTGTATAAATCAACATAGCATCAGTGTATCAGGTAAAATTTCATACCATGTTGTACTGTCTTCAATACATAGCTGACATTTTTGTGATACCCAGTAGCACATCATGCTCAAAGACAATAGTTACAATGAACAGTTTTAATATTTTCACAATCATGTGTGAAAATAATTTTTATCTTCTAAGTTTATTAGTCAGTTACATGGTTTCGTGCCTCCAGACAGAATGATGTAATGTTCTGTCCGGGAAAAGCAAACCATACTGTCAGTGTGGGTTTGTAAAAGATATAATTTAAAGGTGCAACAAGTAAGAAATTTACAATAAAAATAATAATTAAAATCATTCTCCTTTGTCACCTGTTATTGAAGAAACATTCCCTTTAAAAATAAATCTGTCTTCTCCATCAACAACGTCTTGTTCAAGGATTTTTCTTTCAAACTGAGGGTTACGGGTGGACAGAGTTTCTTCTGGGTTCCAGAGCCAATGTGTGAGTTCCCAATGTTGGCAGACAAGTAGCGAAGCATTCTGTACGTACCGCCAGCTGTACACCATGCGTGCTGGACCCTGTGTGCGACGCCGGCTGTTCGTGTGTGCCGGTTCCACGTCCCTAAACTGTCTAGACTGACCTAAACTCTCCCACACTGGCATCCTGCACAACACTCTCTGAAGGGGACGGAGGAAGTACGCTATGTGACGTAATGTCACTTATTACACATTCTTTAGTTTTTGTAAAATGTAAAATAAAATAACTAAACATTATGTTGTCCCTGTGCATGACAAAGTTTTCTCTGAGCATGGCGGCTGATGGGTGGTGACCTATCCAGGGTTTAACCAGCTTTTGGCCTCCATTAGCCAGGATCAGCACCAGCACCCTGAGATGGATAAAGCAGTACAGAAAATGAAGGGAATAGTTTTTCATATCTTTTTTCCTTTGTCTGTACAGGTCTGCAACAGCAATACATGATGAAATAACTTTGTATAACTGATCCACAAAACTTCTACGCCGCCTGCGGTGTGTGTACTTGTGTGTACATTTTTCTTTATTAGAGGAGAGAGTGATGTCTTGAGTTAACACCCTGCTTTGGGCTAACGGTGAAATATTGCTATTATCATCACCTGTGACATTTTAGGGAAATTTGTCTCAGTCATTGTGATTAAATTGTTTCATTTTTTTTCTTCTGACATTATCTCCTGGACACTGGCCTAATCTCTAATCCTGGGAAGTGTACGGTCATATTTCAGATTAACTTGAATATTTCACATTTTATCTGGAAGCTTGATATTATTTTCCAGGTACAGTTTAAACTAGTTCAACAGTCACATTCCAGCACCAGTACAAGTTCACCATTTACTCAGACTCACTTTTTGAAGCTCAGTTTAACTTTGAATTTTCCATTTGAAAAAGCAAAGGCTAAAAAGCTGCCACAAAGTTAGAATGTTGCATACCTGAACAACTGAAAAGATATCAAAAGAAATGAAAACTTTGCAGCATTTCAAGAGAGACTTGAAAGAAAATATGTCTAATATATAAAATGCGCTTGCATTTGTGTTCGTGACTGTCGTAGATCAAAAAGCAATAGTTCATATTTTTATTATCCTCAGTTCCAAACTGCAGCAACATTGATCCAACAGTTCAGCGACAACTCTGGAGAGTGTGATAGATGCCTTTTAAGAAATACACAGGGAGAGAGAAAGGAAGACACATTCTATTGTGTTTCTATTTCAAAAAGGTAGAGAATTACTGCCAACTTCTCCAGGGAGTCACCTTTTCTTTAGCCTGTGGCCCCAACACCGAGACAGGTACCTGCAGTTTTCATGACTTGTCTCCATGGCAACGTCAATTCGGAGACAGTGTCCTGACTGATCTTTTAATCTTGTAGCAGCGTGTGATTTTCATTGTACCTGCCGCATCGGTCAGAGTGTATGACAAGCGCTGGTAAATACGAATGAGGTCTTCTTTCATGATGGGCACCACTCAGAGAGCGTGTTCGTTCAACAGGCTTCCTCCAGTGTGAAAAACAGCGAGACGTTCAAATGTAGGAGGAAGACAGACTGATGGGTCAGTAAAAAATGAGATCTGGCCTGTTTGCTAAAATCTGCTGGTGCTGTGTGATTAAGTGAAAATCCTTCGTACTTTGACAGTCTCACGATTTGACTTTTTCTGGCATATTCAGTTTCATCTTTATCTCTTTTATTTTTTTTTTTTAACAAACATGCCCATATGTCATTCGATTTACATGAAATCAAGATGAACAGAGGTTTGGAATTTCAGCATGTGCAACACGTGCTCTTATAACACAATGAGAAGCGCTGTTTAATTTTCTTATCTTACTGAACACCTTTTGCTACCAACCCTGAGAGAGTACACACTGTGCTGCTATGCTGCCTACAAAAAAAAAAAAAAAAAAAAAAAAAAAAATACAAGGCCTGCTCTCAATCTGCTGGCAACTCTGTCTCCTGAATTCACACTCAAATATAGCCACAAGGGTCAGAAGAATACTGAATAAAATATAAATACTGACTTGAAAACGGTAACTGACCCTACATGGAGTGCTCAGGTCTTGTACCATATGGGAGTTATGGACAGGTGAATAGGTGATGAATGTGCACGGCACAGAGTACACAGGGGAGATGGGGGCATGTGCTTGAATACAGAAACATGAGTGTCAAGGGAGTTTTGACTGAGTTTTGATTTTAGGCTGTTAATACTTGGATCTTGAAATACAAAACTATGCGTTCACATGAAAAAGGAAATAGTTAATTTTAATATATTAAACAAATAATGAAAATATTATTTTGGGCTTAGCTGATCTAATCTAATATTTTCTGGGGGAGTTTCTTCTACAAGAAGGGGGATATTTTTTTTTTTGTTTTTGTTTGGGCAGGTTTTCCTAACTACCAATGGTGATTAAGAAATGATGATTAACACCAGTGATGCATGACATTTAGCAATATAATGTGTATTAAACACCACAGCTGTGTATTATAATCACAATATACAAATAAAGACAAGTGATAATGTATATAATGTCTATAATATGTTATATAAAGTTTATAATTCAACATAACCTACCTGTAGTCTAAATCAAAGACCACAGTATAAGATCAGCCTATATTTAAAGCAAGTTGCAGCTCCAGAAACATTTTTAGGCATCTCCATCATTTAAAAAAGTAAACAATGTATGTTAATTTTAAAAAACAGCTAATTTAGAACAATTTAAGATTCCATTTGTCAATCTAGGAATAAATAGCAGTTTTATTTGTCAAATGTATTGAAAACCTTTCATATTTTAATATTTTCAATCCTGTTTTGCAGTATTTGTTGTTGTAGAATTTTCTACCCATTATTCATTTCATAAGACTGCAGCAGTCAGATGAGGAGGTTACTGAAAAGCTCATTGTTTATTTTACAATCCTAATAGCAGAAACTGCTTAAACATGCCAATGTTGATTAGAGCTGACATGATGCCAACGAAAACACAATTCAGTTCATCACAAGGATCTCTGAACTGCAGTGGGGTGTGTGCACTGGGCTCCTCTGTTTTCTCATTCGTTTTTGCATCTCATTGTTGATATCTCATTTTGGAATGAATCTCAGGAAGATGAAAGAGCGTGTTCAATACAATGCAAACCAATTTGAATTTCAATGAGAGCCTGGCCCTTCTGTTTGGGAACAGTGGCCCCAGCTGAATTCTAGTAAGAACTGATTCTTTTCAAGAGAGCCCATTTAAGTATGTATTAAATTAGTGCATCTATGAACGGCTGTCATGTAAAATATTCACACACGGGTGTAAATATAGCTACATACACCAGCGTAACACACTCACTCTGAAGGTTTTACACTAAAAAAAAAAAAGTTGAAGATGTTCCAAGACAAGAAGTCCCCACTCATCCCTATTCATGATTCACTGACAACCTCTGAAGACAAACTACTAAATCCACCATTATCTACGAGGTAAACTTCTTATGAACTCCACTTCAGAGAAGAGGAGTGCTGATGGGGGAATATGTAGAATACATTAAGGTATATGGTTTGACTGTGCACAGTATGGAGAGCAAGCAGTCCTGCTGTTGGAGGCTTTTACACTTCTGCTTCAGTCACAACAGCAAAGTTAAAGATTATATTATGAAACTGTAAAGTGCATTTCTGTGTCAATCTTGATCACAAAAGCAGTGCCCCCCCCCCAAAAAAAAATATGAACGGGAAAAAAAAAAGTTTTTTTAAGAGCTCATGTTGGTGTGCTTAGTCATTGCTGGTTGTTCACCTTATTTATTCATCAGCTCAGGCACGGTTTATAACAACACTTTCAAGTGAAAATGCCAAACTTTCAATGGATATTGGTGTTATAAGTCTCTAAAAAGGACACTTTTTCCACTCAGTTTAGTGAAAGCCTCATTTTCAAATTTCCTCGACCTCTGTAAAGAAGGAACACACGACAAGCTTTTCCTGTTGGACATGTGCACTACAGCTGCTGTTGATAGTTGTTCTTGAAGTGCATGTAGTTCAATGACAATGGCAGATTCCACAGTGCTGTTTTATACTTGTGGATTTAACAGCATTTCTCTAACAAATTGTACATATCCTGCACCTTGGTCTGGATCAGTAGAGACGCATTTGTTACATTTCATGTTCAAAAAACATTGAAGTTGTCCAGATACTTCAAGCTTACATTATTAAAGTGGTGTAAAGAGACAAATACTAAGTTACTTGTTGCTGATTCTGATTTTTTGTCAACATATGAAATAGTTCTAACCGTCTCTGTTACTTGCGACTACTTCAAGGGCTACAGTGAAACACTGTGTCAACAGTTTTAATCCTCCAGTTTTAATTCCAATCCTCCTTTAATTGCTCAAAAAGGAAGTGAGGCCTACTAATCTCATCTGTTAAGTTAGAGTGTGTTCAGTTGATCCAAATTCTCAAAAATAAAGGAGGTGAGACAAGCAAAACCTCAATCTTCTTCCCCAACCATCTTCTATGATTTTGCTGTTTGGGACTTGGAGTCTCCTCCAGGCTAGTTACGGCCGATGAAACACTGGATGTGGTCTGGCTGCGGTCCGGTACACCGCAGCACTGTGATTCACACCGCCTGCGGTGTCCCTGCAGACCGCTGGAGAAGGTTGCCAGATCTGTCGCTATCCCCCGTAAACAATATGAAACCCGTTTAACTCAATAGAAAGCAGCCCAAACCGCCGTCTCGGTTGAAAATGCAAGTTAAAACTGTATTTGTATGATAAAGAATACGTCATAAACACAATCATTTCATCAACGCGTCCGACGTGTTCAAAAAAGAAGCTTGATTTGGCAGAAACTCGCCCAACCTGGCAACACAGAGCCCCTCCGGTCACAGAGCTGTTTTGTGCCATTTTGGATTAGTTTGACTTTACTGCAGTGACGAAGTACAAAACCGTTCATTCTTCTAAAGCGTATAATGACTACATCACATTGTTTGTTCTGTATTCTACCAGAAGAAGTAAAAAAATAGAATATTAAGGCAAAAACACGACACAGATTTTATTTTAAAGTCACTTATTTTGGAACACGTATCGTGTTTCCTTCCGGCACCCTACTTGCTTCTGTCTGAATTGACGCAGTAGGGCTGCGGCATGCGGAAAAATAGGATCCTTGCGGAAAGAGCCGGACCAGAGCCGGACCGGAGTCGTACCGCAGCCGGACCACGGTCGGACCGCAGCCGGACCGCAGCCAGACCACAGCCAGTGTGCATCAGGGGTTAAGGTCAATCCAGTTCAAATATCTGGAGTACATCAAAGTAGAACTCTGACAACTGCAATTTCATGTTCAACAATTTCGCACTTGTGAATACATTCTCAAAGTGTGGAAAGTGATTAGAAGGGGGGAAAAAAGAAAAGAAAAAGTTTAACGCCCTCTCTGCCGACGCTGTGGTGAGGAACCAACACACCGAATGTCCCATGTATCCCCACCGGCATCTCAGCCTCTGAGACTTTTGCCATGATTGGCAGACAGGCCTCCCACGCACACACATCCGTGTTAAGACTGCTCACTGTGGTTTGGGCTGTCACAAGGCAACAAGATGGCTTGGTAGAAGAGTGACTTATGACTGACACTGCAGCAGGGGACTTGTCAGGGTAACACCAGAAGAGTGGCGCGTAGGTGGGTGAAACCAAGAACAACAAGTGTTCATGCAACGCAACTGAGCGGCATGTGTGCGTGCTTGATGGGGCTTTAAGCTGTCAATCTACAGCATATGTCAGTTACACAGTCAACACTTGGGACGAAACCAACAAGTGCATGTCAGCAAATTAATAACGGCTTCTGCTGACTGATCTTCTGCACAGATGTGAAGCCTCAGACGACACTGGGAATGCTGCGCGCCGGCTCGGAGCGTCGCCACACTGTAAGGACAACTGTGCTTGCTTTGTAGCAAGCTTGTAATACATCAAGTTGTCGCCAAAATGTGTTTCTGCTTGGTTTTAGGACCAATTGCAAGCATTTAATGGGTGTTTTCAAAATATTATAGTTCAATTTGACGTTGTGTCCGCTCCAAGTCCAAATTTCTCCGTTTGCTGTTGCTGCGATAAGATAACCCTGACATTGGGCGTGACAGACAGAGGTTCAATCAGATAAATAAAAGCATTGTCTGTGTTTACTTAAATAAAGCGCAACAGTGACAACCAGTGAAAATAAATCGATTTCAAGAATATTGATTCAAGTACCCAGTCTCTCAGACCAACACGACAGGCATTTAGTCTCTTGTTCACTTGAAATAGCTCAAGCAAAAAACAAAAACAATCACTGAAGACATTATGAAGTTACGCGTGCAAAAAAAAACCCAGCACAAAACTTACTTTGTTAAAAAATCATAACTCTAAAGTCACTTTTCTTTTTGTTCCTTTTTTATGTAAGGACGTACTCTGAACAAGTTTAAGCCAATTGCCAATCAGTGTTTCACGACCAAGACACAGCTTCAACGACTGCCATCCACTTTATCAGCATGGTCATAATCATCGCTGATTAAAATTGTACGTTTCTGCAGCTCCATATTCTGTAGCGTCGGATACTTACAGTTCTATGGCCTTGTTCCACATGATGACGTAGCCGGACAAAATAAAGGACTCGATGTTGACGATGTGTGTGTTTCCTCGCTCCGTCCCCACGTACAGCCATTTACTCTGAAACGGCAGGTGGCAAAATGTGATCCTGCAGAACGAGAAAAGAGAGGAGAGATTGGATTTCAGCCACGAAGGTGTTCCTGCCCGGATCAATCTGATTCTTACTCCACACCCCAACATTACATACAATTCTGCTTTCAGAAAACCGTCTTATTTCACAAACAGTCATCTCAAGAATTATGTGATAGAATCCTTTCTATTGGCGCACTCCCATATGTGATCAATAAGATTGCATTCTGCAGTTTTAAATGTTGGACACCAAAACAAGCAAATCAAATGGAAAACAAAAGTGAGCTTCAAGACAGCTGCTTAATGGACCAAAAATATTTAGAAGCAAAATGATTAAATCTCCACTTGTCTTATCTCAAAGTTTATTTCAGAGTCCATTTGTTTCAGACAGTATGGTGTGGCAACCTTTGTGCAGGTACAACCTGTACTGCGTACATTCATATAACCAGAGGATTCTAAAACGATGTATGTGAAAAACAAAAAAAAGAATCCACAGATTCATTTAAATAATTTATGACTGCAGAGAAAGACGTTTCTAAGTCAATGTTCAGGCCTGAAAGATATCTTATGCCATGAATTTCACACACTTTTCAGTCTCCTACAGCCTGTAGAAGACTCAAGTCGCATGCACCGCTGATGACTGTAGCATATAAAGTAATTAGGATGTGTTGTGAGGCTGAAGCCATTATTGATTCGCCGCCAGCATATATCATGTTCATAAGCATCAAACCGGGGAATAAAGTTCAGGCCACAGTAAGTCGCTCCTGTCCATGCTGATTACCTTGTAGAGATGGTGGGGGGAGTCATTGGGCTCCAGGCCCGCAGCCACCCACCCAGCAAGCAGCAAGATTATTAGATAGTAGACAAATGAGACGGAAGACAATTCAATAAGGATTTTAAGTGCTTGAGGAGATGGCAACATTTAAACAGACAGGGGGTGCAAGAGATTATTCAACCGCCTTTCTTTTCCGACATGAATACAAGTCAACTCATTTAAAATGTTCATATTTCAGGATTAATTTGATTCAACCTTCATGAAGCATTATTATGTGTAATACTTGTACAAAAATTAACCAAAAAGAAAAGAAACAGTTGAGTGGAGCTACATTTCAGCACAGATTACACATATTGTGTAGATTACATATTATTTAAAATGCTGGAAAGTGACTCAACAAATTTACTACAATTCTACAAACATTAACAACATGGGTGTAACTTATATTCAGCATCTTATCATGAAGCAGTGACAAGAAACAAAAAAGACTGATAGTTCAAGCAGTGAAGACAAACGGATTTGCAATTGGTTGTTCACCCATAACCATGACAGTCCTTCACCAACTAGTGAGCGGGTGAACTTGGCACACTGCTATGTTCACGCATTTCAAAGTGAAAACACAACTAATCAATGAACCTTGGTCAAATTCAGCACGTGCACAAAACAGGACAGAGACCCAGTCTGCTCCAGTCTGACATCGTTGCAGCTGTTATTTACTTGCAGAGCGCTCATGTTGTTCAAAACTCAGATGTCTTTGTATCACATAGCTTTGTTTCACATTGACTGCCTCTGTGTTGAGCTAAAGCCATCACTCTTTCATAATAGTAATGTGTTTAGCTCAAACCTAAGTTCATTGAGGCTTTTATTTCCCCAAGAAGCTTAAAAATAAGTAAGAACAATTTTAAAATAGCAAAACCAGACACAGACTTGTACCATAGCTATAATGCTTTGCTTCAAACTATTAAACTGGAGGCCAGCGTAGATTGGATCAGTCATTTTATACTTATAAGTTCAAAGTTGCATGAAACTAAATATCTATTAACGGACTAATCAATATAATATCAAATCCCAACAAATAAAGGACAAAACACAGAGTGGACCATGAACAGACAGGCATATCATCTCAGGTGAAAACATTCACGCACATTGTGGGAAATCATAAAACCCCAAGTCTACATTATAATGCAGTATACTTCTGGACTGCGGGGTGAAACCTGGCTACCTGGAAAAAAAAAAACATGCACGTACATGGCGAACGTGCAACTTCTTTACAACCTCCATGACTGTGAGGACAGAATGTGCTGCACTCGGGTACGTACTGAACGTACAGCTAATGAAGACTACGGCTGGCTGTGTTCACAGTAATTGTGCAGTGACCTTTCATTTGCTGGCCCTGAAACAAAAGAAGCATGATATTATTTATTTTACATGCTTTATGGTACTTTGCAGGTCAATATCCATAACTCCCACAACCACGCAGTGTCCTGGACTAAATGCAGTCCAGATATTACTGCCAGAATATTTTCCCTCTGTGTAGTGTGCACATTGTTTTTATGGAGGTGGTTTCTCCAGTTACTCTGGTTCACTGCTCCAGTCCAAAGACATGTAATAGATGATTTTATAAACTGATGAGATTTGAATGTGGAGTTGTCTTTCTCTGTTTTTATTTTTTTTCCTGTGATGGTCTGGAATACTACCCTATATGCACTATGCCATTGCTCATCGGCAGCTCTTAGGAGGACGATTGATGGTTTAAACTGAACTGCACCAGAGTGATTGTGAAAGTGGAGTGACGCCAACTTTTTAGGTAGTGTCGGTTCTCTGGTGTGACGTGCATACGGATTAAGATGGTAATGCTCACGCTTCCATAAATCTACCTCAGCAACGTTACAATCGCCTCACAACTCATTTAATCTGATCAAAAATGCCAAGTGTGAACACACCCCGAGGAAAAACTGCTTTGAACCATGCATCCTCCCCTGCGCTCCGATTAGCCACCGTTAAACTAGCAAAGTGGATTTAGGCGTGCACTCAACACACTTGTGCCAAGCACTTTAGATTGTGTGCACAAGACTGTTAAAATACAGCCCTGAGAGGCAGCTCACGTTGCATTTAGGAAAAAAAAACATGTTTTTAAAAAGAGGCGTCTTCAGAAAAGCCTTTTAGTAGTAATGATTCCCTCTGTTATCATCTAAACATTGACATAAATGTCACTGGAAGGATCAAAGGAAAACTTTAGAGGCAATAAAGTTAATGACGGAAAAAATGAGAAGATGATAAGAAGGGGATAGAGGTAAGAGGAGATAAATAAAGATTCGCACTGCAATATGTGGATAATGTAGCTCTGACTCCAGGCAGCTAGACCTGGGCACCATTATTAGACATTGTAATTATCGATGCAAGGAGACAAGAGAAGACATGAATTTAGCTGCCAGCTGACCGGCCTCGGTGAGACCAGCCGAGGAGCAAATACCCTTCTTGAAGCAAACAGATGTAGAGATTAATTGCAATGGTGACATCGTCTTGGGAGCTGGCGACCTTGCCATCTGCTCTGCGTGAGTCGCGGCACAACTGGTTAAGAACTTCGACGTCGGCAGTTCTGCTGGATGGAGCCGACCCGGTGATGAAGGCAAAGGGCTAAAATAACTGCCGAAACCTACAGCTTGCATCTAATATAGCGCGCAGCGAGTTTGGATCGTCTTCTGTGACAAAGAAAAGTGGCAGGAACGAGCTGTTTCCTGACAATTATCGCGACACATTATCTCCGCACCATCCCAGTGATTCATTCACTACTGTTGTGGTGTTAGGATGCTAATTGTCAGAGGTTGAGCCCAGAGACACAGAGCTAAATGGAAAGCCGCTGCCTGGGCTCAGATGGATGACTCATGAAGCCCGTTTTCTGCTTAAGTCTTTGGAGAATGATTCACTGCTCTTCTACTGAAAACCAGCCGTCCTGCCTCCTACCTCACTGTGCCACAAGACAGGTAGAAAGCGAGTCATAGACGCTTTCAGTACCTTTGAAGCAAAACATTATTTCAAATGTTCACCTCTGTGCTTGTGTGGGCATGGTTATCTCGCAGTGGCGGCTACAGCTGCTGTAAGACTAAAACATACTGTTCAAAATGGAAAGATTCACAGCATAAAAAGCGATATATTTTAATGAAAACACTGAAGTAATAAAGATGATGCAGCAGAACTAAAATGTTTAATAACTAACTGAAGTGATACCATAATGCTCAACATGCTCTTCAGAAAGAAATCTTTGAGCACAGGGAAATACGAATGAGGTTAGTTTCGCAAAGCTAAGGTATTTTGATGTAAAACGTTTATTTGATACGATTGCTAACAATTACAACAAATACTGAACCAACACTAGCATTATTACAACTACAATTATTAGAAACAACTACATAAAAATCCTCACTTGAGTGCAATTCAAGCAATTGTGTCACTGCTGTCCAGTCATTGTTTTCAATTTAATGAAGCTTAAGCAAAGATATAAATTTGACAAACTTACAGTTTCCATCAATAAACTAAAAGAAAAGTGCAAACTTTATGCAGTTGCTACAAAACAAAGTCATGTTCTGGTAAATTTTTTGTGTTGTGGTTGAGACTACGTTGACTAACTGTTAATAAATTTCAAATCTCATCTCATACATGTTGTTTCCCCGTCACTGAGTGAAACATCTTTCAATTTGATTTTCTCTTAACTCCCACATTTCCTGCTTTGTGTGTAAGTGTTGTTCTCAGTTTGTTTCATCTGTCTCTCCGTCAGCACGTTTCACTCTTGCTTTGTTCCAGTCTTTCCCTTTTCTGTTATGATCTTGGTGAGTTTACTGGTTAAGTCTTGCCTGTTCCCTACAAACCTCAGCTAGGAATGTTTCAACATGCACCAAACTGTCAGGCTTCTCAAATAAACTGTGTTTACAACCCAGACCTACTGTCATACAGTTGAGTCCTTGAAAAGTCATGTCAGCACTAGTTATTTCTCAGTTTATGGCCCAAAACTATATTTTCTTTTATACTGGAAATAACACAAGTGCTTTAAGCAATTAATCCCCATTCAGGGTTTTTAGACTATGTAGTTTTGAAGTTCAACAAATTTAACCAATGCTCGATCAAGAAAGCAACTGGAAATGATTATTTATCTATAGCTAGTTACAACTGTCCTTAAAGAAGAGACACGCAATCCTTTCTCTAAAGACGTTCAGTCTTTCTAAATGAATCTAACAAACTCTTCCTCCCCATTATCTTTTCAGATTTAGTTACATGATGACAACACCCTGGGCTGAGCTTTACGATGTGCTATTTTATAGCGGGATTGAGATTCTTCTGTCTCTGGGAGAAAACGTATTGCCCTCTAGTGATGGAAAGTTTCGACAGGTAGAAAACATGCATCACAATTCAGACGAACTTCTTGACTTATATCAGCGAGACAGAGAGTGCTTGCTCTTATGTGCACAAAGCAAAAGTTAGACTTGCACTTGGCACTGAGACCTTCAACTTCTTGAAAGAGCAAAACCCTTGAAAAAAAAATACTTTGCAAATTCTTTTTTAATGTCGAGAAGAAAATCTGTTTCTCACTAAAGTCTCTCACCTTTTCTTCCTGAACACAATTTTAATCCAAACTACCTCACACTACATCAGTTATATCCATTACATTAACTAGGTAAAAACAATATACGAATAGAAGAATACAGATGTGAGCTTATTTATTTAACTGTGATATTTAAGGCTTATTTACTTCAATAAACAAGTTTAAATTCTTACAAAGATCCAAATTGGATCTGAGTTACTTTTCTTCAGGTCAGACATCCCAGCAAAAACCCAGACCAATGAGTCTAATTTCTGAATAAAAACACATCATGGCATAACACAACAAGAAAAAAATCAGACCAGAGTACGTACTTGTTCCTTGAACAAACAGCATGACTGCTTGACGTTAAAAATGCATAGACACTGAAATGATGGAGGCTACAACGTGATAAATCTTTCCCTGTTAATAAGAAACTTTGCAAGGCGAAGAAAAGAAGGCAGAAAATAGGCTACAAAAGATTATGCAGTACTTTTGTTTTTCACAGCACATCGAGTACTTTCGTGTCGCAGGTGGGTCCTTAGCTGTGGGGCAAAAGCAATATAGCAGCAATAACCTCTCCTCTGACTTCCAGGACCCCCAAGTGGTGTCAAATAAAGAAGAAGTAAAAATGCTGTTCGACAACCTCAAGGCAGAATGCCTAAGAACGACTCCAAGAATAAATGACTTTACCTGGTATTAGAGCTATCTTTAGATGTTGGTAATTTCACCCATATCTAAAATACTCAACACAATAGCCTGCCACAAAGCCAGTTCCTGTGGCGGCACAATTTAGGAGGCAACATGTCAGAGATGTCTTCCTGGCAGACGGGGCAGCCAGCCCCTGCAGCCTGAGGTGAAGGGGGGTGTCAAGTGTCTCACAGGGCAGAGGAGGTCATTAGTTGGGGTGTAACAAAGAGCTTCAAGCCAGCATTTTTCAGACAGGCTGAAAAGAAGATCAAAGTCAGAGGGAGGACAGAAACCTCAAGCGAGACCTGTAAAAACCCTCTTCTTCACTTCCTTCAGAAGGGTGCTGCAGTATATGCCCGGTGGTCTGCAATGCAGTGTGAGTAGATGTCTCTGGGGAGCACAGCATTCACTGTGTAAAGGAATTAATACTTTCTGGAAGAGCTGTATTAGTTACATATTTGTTCAAGCCAAGCTTAAAGAGGTAGCGTGTAACACAGCTGGTGATAAGATTATCCTCATTTTCATTGATTAGGTATGTGGACGTGCTATATCTTAAACCAAACACGATAGTGAAAAATAAAAGGTGATTAAAGTGAATTTTAACAATGAAAGATTGTTGGTACCAGAGTTGGGCTGGTCACAGTATTTCAGAAACTACTGACCTGAGAATAGTCTCTAGGGTTTACACACAAAGGTCAAAAAAGGGAAAAGCTCTACTGAGCAGCAGTTCTTAAAATCCTTTGTTTGTGCCAGATGTCAGAGGACAGACTAGTGTGAGTTGATAGAAATGCAACAGCCACTCAAAAAACTACATAATTTTCGGAACACTATCTCTGACCACATCGTTCCATGAAGAAATGATGGGCCGCAACAGCAGAAGATAACACTGAGTAACAATCCTGCACCCTAAAAAATGAATGGTAAAAAAACAACCCAAATTGGTTTGTTTTTGAACCCAACAGGTAATCAGCATTGGACCAGCCCAACAGTAGTCATTTTTACCCAACAAAATGGGTTGGTCTTTTTAACCCACCAGATGGGTTAACAAATTAAATCCAATCATTGGGTCAAATCAGTTTCAGCCCCGGGTCGATTCTACCATATGATTGGGTTGAATATTGTGCTCATATTTAACCCAAATATTTCATTAAATTAATTTCAGCCCTGGGTCAATTTTACCATATATATTGGCTGAATGTGCCCAAATTCTGGGTAAAAGTAACTACAGTTCTGTGTTAATTCAACTACACACATTGGTTTAATCTTCCAAAAAATGTTGATTCATCCATTTTCTATGCCGCTTCTCCTTCTCAGGGTCGCAGGTGGCTGAGGTTGATTCCAGCTGCTGTGGGCGAGGGCAGGGTCACCCGTCTGTCGCAGGACTAACACATATAGACAAACAACCACTCACACCTATGTGCAATTTAGAGTGACCAATTAACCTGACATGCATGTTTTTGGTCCATGGGAGGAAGCCAGAGTACCCAGAGGGAACCCACACACTCACGGGGAGAACATGCAAACTCCACACAGAAAGGGCCCGAGCCCAAGCTGATACTTGAACCCTGGACCTTCTTGCCGTTAGGCAAGAGCGCTAACCACTACGTCACTGTGCGGCCATGTTTATGCTTAGAGAAATGTATATAATATACATATATATAATATACATATCTTGTAAACAGCTAATTTTCAAAACCTTTTAAAATTCAATATATACTTGGTCATGCAAACAATACAGTATGCAATGACACACTTGTCAACAATATTTAAAGTATTTATTTTGAATTTCTTTGGACCCATTGACAACCCAACAGTGGTCAAAACAACCCATGTGCCGAGTTTAAAAATCTATGTTGGGTCTGTTGGACTATAACCCAACACATGAGTTGCAATAAATAACTCCAAACGCATTATAATAGCCCAAATTGGGTTACTGATTTCATAACCCAGCAAATGGGTTAATAAAATGACCCAACATTTTTTAGCGTGTGCCAGCACGGAACAGGAAACTAAAGTTACAGTTTAAACAGGCTCATTGAAACTGGACAATAACAAATTGGTCTGATGAGTCTCCATTTCTGTTGTGACAGGTGGGGTCAGAATATGCTGTTAAAAAAAAAATTGATCAATCAGTTCAGGCTGTTACTGATGGTGGAACGGTGACTCCTTAGTATAAAATCTTCATAGTTTAAAAACCACAACCACATTTTTTTTTTTTGCTGACCAAGTCCATCCCTTCGTTACCACAGTGTAACATGTTTGTCTGGCCACTTCCAAGAGATCATGTAACACAGCGTTCACTGAACTCCAGCAGCCTCAACAGTCACCTGAACTCAAGTCAGTAGAGGATTTTTAGAATATGGTGGAAGGGAACATTTGCAAATATTCTCTCTAGAAACAAAGTTATAGAGAATCTTCTCTTAAAAGATGCACCAATTCAGTGTTTCAAGTGATTACACACTGATGAAAGTTCCAATTAATACATTCCATTTCCGCTCACAGGTACCTCTGAATCACCCACACAGGGACACTATATGACAGTGTTTTTCAACCACTGTGCCGTGACACACTCGTATGCCATGAGAGATTCTCAGGTGTGTCGCGGGAAATTATTCCATTTCACCTAACTGATCTAAAAACATTTTTTGAAGATGAATAGATTTTGATCTGCAAACAATATGCCACTGTTGAGTGTCTGTGCTGTCTCCTGACTGGAAAAATCATCAAGTAAAGGATAAATTATGCTTTCCACATGGGGGAGACACACTGAAATGATATATATGTAATTCGAATGAGAGAACGTGTGTGACTCTGGCCCCTGAAACTGCAGGGGGCAGTGTGTCGCAAACCCACACCTACCACAGTACAACATGAGAGGAGAAGAAGTGGATTTTCTCTACTCCTCTTGTGTGTGTTTTTTTAAATGTTCATTACAATTATGGCACAGAAACATGGTGACACAGTTTTAAGAACACACCAGAGAAGTAACATTAATGACAAGATAAATAATGGGGTGAATAGTAAATTAAACAAGACAACAAAAAATTTTTTTTCAAAAGTTATGTTTGTGCTGATTGCCAGGAAATTAATATGATTTTTGAGAGGTTTACCAAATAAAAAAAAAAAAAACCCTGCTTTCTTGAGTGCAACACAAGCTTACCTTTCTCTGTTGAATTTGAGCGAATGAAGGACTGCTGGCCGTCTCTGGCGCAGATTCCACAAGTGTAGTGTGTCGTCTGCACAGGCTGTGACCAGCGCCCCCTAGAGGAAAAGACAAAGACCAAACAGAGTAAAATAACAACTTGGATTTTAATTCCACTCGAATTGTTGAAACAATTTTAAATAGACACCCAGATAAAGTAAATGTAGAACTTTGAGTGTGAGATAATATACCATGTAGAAACAACCCACTGTGTAACAATGATTAGTGAACACTGCAAACTTTGCAAAACTCTTTTTTTGGAACGCCGAGCTCCCAAATGAGCAAACATCTCGACAAATATTCCAATATGAGTTGCAGCACCGTCTGCTTAGGCTGCTAAAGAAACATGAGAATGGGACCGAATAACTGCGTAAGACAAATCATTTGCAAATGGTATCAGCTGCTTTCTGAGGAGAATTATAATTACAATGAAACTCCCTGTGTGGCTCAGCTACCAGGGTGTCACTGCACAGACTGGAGCCCGGGGAGAATTAGCTTTAGATTACAAACCTAATCTCTGGATTAAAGACAGCAATGCAGTGAAAAAAGAGGATGAAAATATTGCTTCCCACAAATATCCATATTAGTATTTGCTTTGCATCCATCCAAGCTGTCGCTCTGTATCACAATTGAATGGAAATATTCAAAGAAGATTCATTATACTCAACAGAGAGATTTAGTAAAGAATCTGTTCGAATGTGACAAAGATAAATTACTGTAATGACTCATGGCCGCAGTGCAAAGAAAAGTCACAAGCTTCTGCTTATTTTCCCTCATAGTTTTATGTTATCATTGTCATTAACATTATGATTATTATCATTCAAGGCAAATCTGACAGATGGAGGGCGAACTTACAATTATCTGGTGTGTATCAATAATATCCATTTATTTTCAGGCATAGGCCCACTTTGTTGAAAGCTACCAATTTAACTGGAATCTTTTATCTCATCACAGAATTAATTAGAGCCCGGTGGGTTGAAATTGTGTTAAATGGGCATAATTATTATTCCTATTATTTGCAGTTGATTCTAAAACAGTGAAACAATGAAAGAACTGATGTAATTTTTCACCTGCTAGAATGTACAATCATTAACGGGAAAGATTACTTTTAGAAGTGACGTGTTCCCATTTTTTTCGTGGGAGTATATTAATCATTAACGCTCCTCTGCATAGAAACGTTTGAGTGTGTTATCACAGATTATAATTTCACACTCATTTGTGCATTTCTGTCCAGCTTTGTGACACTTTTTTCTTTTCTAGAAATGTTCTCTGAAATTTCTTGTAGCTGTGGACATGAGTGTGTGTGTGTTTGTATCTCTTTGCAGAACTGGCAATCTATGCAGGGTTGTTAATAACCTGAAACCAGAGTCAGCATGGTTGGTCTTCAGCCAACCAAGACCCCGAAGTTTAAATTAGATAACACAGTAAATGGATGGAAATGTGTCAAATTTCATTTATTTGTGTCTTTTGCTTTCAAATTGTGAAGCACTTTGGTTCATATGTTGCATTATGTACTTCATTTTCATGATATTAATTTGTTTAAGTAGGGCTGACCAACTGCACGAGACAACATCCTACATGTTTGCTAAAACCTTATGTTGAGCGAATCTCTACAAAGCTAAAAAGTGGCAAATTTACCTTTGGATGAACATTTTATGCTTTAGAATTCAAAGCATTCAACAATCTTCAAGACACATTAAAGTCCAAAAAAACAAAAAAAAGAACAAAAAACACACATTTTCTCTCTACCCTCAATGATTTTTTTTCAGCCCCTCTTTAAGAAAATAAGATTAATAAAACAAGACTTGATGTTTCAGTTACAAACTTGTCCTGGAAAAAGTTCATCATCTGGTGACAGATCTGATATCATAAATAAACAAGACATTTTCTCTGAAGAACTTTCATCTTCGAAGTTTTTACACTTAATGTGCCAGATCATGTGAAACAAAGATCTGTAACACTGCATTTCGTTGATGTAGTAGATGGCAAATATGATATCCTTTATTTTTTGAAACAGACGTGTCATATTTTCTCAGAGTTTTGTCAGAGTAACTTTGTATAGATGGATGAATATCATAGACCACATGTAGGACAACCACACACTAAAGCAAACACTACATATCCTACTCAAAAAATGACTTTTCTTTTTCCCCAAAGTACTCCTGCTGACCTTCTTTTCTGTCAGACATGATAATCCTTCTCACATTTTCCTTTCCTAAGTAGTCTCCCTTCTTTACCCTCCACCCCACCTACAATCCTCATCTGACACCAACCTTCACCAGCTCCCTCAGATGTATTATTCATCAAGCAAATTCATGAATTCAGAGCAGAACTGGGGAAACAAACACATTAATTAGCCTATTCATAGTCTCCTCCAAGGGTGCCAGAATAAAATATTTCCTCATAAAATACCAAGCACAGAGCTCATGAGAGCGACACTGTGCCATTATACTTATATATATATTAAAAAAAATCTCAGCTTGATATCGTATTGTGTTGTTTCTGTGCTGTAAAAATAGTGTGCAAAAGCGCACCACTTACAGGAACCTGTGAGAAGTGGCCTCTTCAGTGGGCTCGCATACCTAATGGGAATAAGTCATTACATCTCACTGAATGTCAAGAGTCCAGAGTGAATATGCAAGCCAACCATTAATAGGACTGCCTACAGCCCACGCACTCAATCGAAGGGACGGCTGCTATAAACGATAGCGAGACCTGCAGACCCACAGGAGGGTCCGGTGGAAAGTGTATACTGTGCAGCATGTGCGTGCATGGCATCTGACAGGTGAATGACACTAATTATCACTTCATACTTAATAGTTGATGGGATTTTTACAGTAGAAGGGGAAGATTTCGTTGTCGAAGTTTGACATGGCACTGTATTGACGAGAAGCCTGAACGTGAACATTCAAAGTGCAGCTCTTGGTCTGTACTGGTCACTGTTCATCTTGATTGGTCCAAAGGAAGGAACATTTTAGAACCAGTGGCAGAGTCATGAACGGTCAAGGCTCACTGATGCATATGGCCGACGCGTGCGGTCCCATTCAACAGACTGAAGCTCAAACTGCTGAAATTTGGTCCTGACAGAAATATGTTAGGATACACATTACATCAATCATTGTTTTAACTGGGATTGATTTTTTTGTGTGTGTTTGTTGTTGTTTTTCAGTTGTTTCTTAATATTTGTTACACATTTTTACAAGTGTACATCATCCCAAAGCACGGTGCATTTTTTCAGAGGGTTCAGAGATAAGCCCTATGAAGTCTTCATGGAGAGTGCTTCCATTATCATAATTTAAATGTATCCTCAGCTAGACAGCAGTATCTTTCACACCAAAGTAAAATTCAGTTTTCGTGACATTTCAATAAAGTGTGCATGGATTCAGGACTGGACTCAGCGCATGGCCACAACACTGTGGTTAAAAGGGCCTTTGTGCAAAGTAGGGATGCACATGGTTAACCGTTAACCATTAACCGATAGCAGGAACTTTGACCGGTTAATACTATTGTTTTTTGTTTTTTTAAGCCCCAGCTGGAGCGGAGCTCTCCACAGAGCCGTGCGTCTTCATGCACGCTGGCATTATATTACAGATATCAATGACTGCGCTGCAGATGACACCTTAATTCACTGATTAATTCCAGGTGCCTTCATGTTGTACAGTAGGGGAGGGTGTGTGTATCTTTGTGTGCATTGACGCATGTGGCACAAAACCGGTGTTACATTGAATATTATTTTTTATCTCCAGACGCCGCGGGTCGTCCAGATTTACAGTGAAATGGTTCGGTATGAAGCCGCATCATCCAGATAAATATTAAGCTCCATCAGAACTGTTTAAAAATTGGATTTCAGAAGCTAAAACTTTATTTTGGAAATTAATCAGAACACAGATCACCAGCGCGCTCTCTCGACATAATTTAAAAAACAATAGGAGATGACTGAAGCTTAAAGTACTGTTAATTATATCTAAATCTTTTAGCTTTTTTTTTTTTTACATTTTAGATGAGAATTTGCTGTTATTGTAAATCTGCAGTTAAGCACCGGACTGTGCCGAGTCAGTCACTCACTCGGAGCGCACATTTCCGTGCCGGAATGGTGGGACGTTTGCGTGTCGGAATAGCGGTATTTCGGAATGGTGATATGTCTAAATGGTGGCGTGTCGGAATGTCGGAATGGCAGCATGGAGCCACTCAACAGGGCGTTTAAAAGTCGTCCATGCTTCGAGTCGCTTTGGAGCCTCGGCTCTCCACCAATGCGCACGCTCTTTCTGTGCGCGTTCCGCAGGCGCAGTGTTCCACACATCCTTGAGAAGCTTTTCCGGCACTACAGACTGTTTATCTGCTCCTTTATTACAGATTATTTAGATAAAATTAAGCACAAACATTGTCAGTATGTTATCATTTAATATTAAAGTTTATTTAGCCTTTTTTTTTTCTTTTTTTCTGAATCGCGGGGCGGCGCCAGAGCAATTCTGTCGGCAGACCTTCTCCTCCCTCCAGACAGTCTGCTGTCTCCGTCCACGAGATGTTCACTCTGGTGTGTGGAGTGATCAGGCTGGAGCTCCGGCTGCCGTCACTTTTACCGTCATGTTTTGTTTGCTGTGGCGCTCTGGCGATGTGCGACCTGCGCGCAACGCGGTCACAAATTCTGGCTGCTGCGCAGACATCCGCAGATCGGTCCGCGCAGACCAATGCGCAATGCACACCCACGCAGACATGTGAAGCATGGACGGGCCTTAAATCTTATCGGTTAACGGTTATAAACCGGTTAAAGGGCGTCGGTTATCGGTCATAGAAAAGATATCAAATGTGTATCCCTAGTGCAAAGAGTGACAATCTGTTTCTGACTTACTGTTATTTTAGTTAGAACAATTTACATTTCAAAGTACATTTATTTTCTGCTATGTCAAAGAAAAAAGTAGAAAGGCCTGTATGACATAATATGGACGATAACGTTGCTGAGTATACAATAATGATATGACTTGAAATAAATATAAATGCCTTGATAGATGATGTTAATGTCTTACTGTTTTAAGATTTATTCTTCTAAATATTACTGATGTCTTTCCTGGTGCTTATTTACTTACACAAGCTTGGACTGGGCAGTGTACGAAATTGATCGTGATCCAAAATGATTTTTGCATTAAAAAAAGGGGGTTTTTCACACGTAACCCTAAAATAATTCAGCGTGAGACGCAATCCACAGACAAGTGCACCAAGTATATACACTCACTGAACACTTGATTAGGCATGACTGCTCTATTACTTGTGAACACAAGACCTTAATCCAACATTCTCACAGACTACATGTTAGTGCCAGATGGGCTGGTTTGAATATTTGAGAAACTGCTGGGATTTTATGGCACAACCGTCTCTAGTGTTGAAAGAGAATGGACCAATGAAGATAAATTATCCAGTCAATGGCAGGTTTATGAGCCAAAATGCTTTTTACACACCAGAGGGCAGAGAATAATGACAGACTGTTTTCAGAAGATACAAAATCAACAGTAACTCTAATAATCACTTGTAACAACCAAAGTATGCAGAAGATCATCTCTGACCATACAAAACGTCAAACCCTGAAGCTCATGGGCTACAGTAGCAGAAAACTACACTGGGGCATTCCTGACAGTAAAGAGCAGAGAACTGAGGGTGCAATTCCCACAAACTCATTAAATGTGGACAACAGAGGATCGAAAAAGTGCTGCCTGGACCGAAAGGTCTAAATTTCTGCCCAATATCTCAAACTGAATGTTTAAGAGTGACCTGCAGATCCTATGATAGTCAATCAATCAAAATTATTCTTTAGAATCATATGCAAGACAAATCAGCAGGTGGTTCAACATCTATACCACTCACAACTCATTTCATCCCATGTCATGATCGGATACATTCACAGCCTAATTCTAAAGGCTGCAGGGAGCTCTGCAGATCCAGCTGCCACTTTTTTAGTTGATCACGCAGCATCCAAAGCGTCTGAAACACCATCAGTGCTTAGATAAGTGTTGTATGTAAATTATTGTTGAATCATTGCTGTTTCAACTCTTCGGTGTCTTGGAAAGATTCAAACATTCATTTAAATAGTTTAGGAAATGCATTTAATTAGTGTGCGTTCCCTGCAAATGACTACATATGGCTGTATAGAATACATTAAAATATTAACAGGATTTAACGGTTGCACAATAGAAATCATCAGCCATGGCACACATAAATGCATGAAGTATGAGTCAGTCGAACTCAGAGGCATGCTTTTACAAATTCACCAATTTAATGAGATCTACTTGAACCCACAAACGCGCTCTCGACCGAATACACACAGCTACACTTTTACATAAACATCTGGGTGCTTCCAGGCATACTTAAACCCACACACACAGAGTTACATGCACACACAAAGTCAGCACATATCACACAACACAAACACACACACACATATACACACACACACACACACACACACACACACACACACACACACACACACACACACACACACACACACACACACACACACACACACAGACACACTCCTCTTGAGGCCTATCCACCTCCATTTGCCTCAGACACATCACAAGTGGGCCAATGACTGATGGAAGTGGGCTGAGCGAGGCAGTGGGCTTAAAAACAAACAGACAGGATAAAGAACAAGAAAAAAAAAAGAGTTTGGAAGAGAGATTACAGCACAGCGAAGGAGAAGATGGACGAGCTTCATGTTTTGTACCTGTGACTCAGCTTCTGCACTTTAACAAACATGAGGACCCTTTATTTCTCTCACACACCTACCTACAGCATTTTTCATCAAACTGCTGTTAAATTCCCAAAATCATGCACTCGACACAGCCCTGCCATGTGTCAGCCCACACACTCCTGTACTGTCAGTGGAAGAGTGAACAGTGAGGGGAAAATGATTTCACCTCTGCAACCCCCAGCAAGTAATGATCATAACAAACCTTTAATCAGGACACTTAATCACACAGTGTTTTGGCTCCTGCTGCTCCGAATGAAAAAATAAGGTTTATTAGAGGGAAAATTATGTTATCAGCACTTTTGCTTGAAACAACTTTGACTTAATTATTGATACTCCACAATATTGGATGAAACAAGCAGGGTACGTCATGACGCAGACCTTAAGATTGACCACAGCCACTAAACAGAAAAGAGTCTTTTATTCTCAGTAGACTCACATAATGTATTTTACACATCTGGTTGTTATCTACACCAGCATTTCTTTCCTGTTTGTCTCTTAATTTGCAGTACATTTCTGTATTTACTCTAGACAGCAATACATTTCAGCTGTTCCCTTCTGGGGTCACCGCAGCAGATGGTGTGATCTGGCATGTTTTAATTTGGCGTAAGTTTACCCTGCACACCCATCTTGGCGTAACTTGAGTGATTTGGGGTTAACAGTGTTGATCAGGGACCAACAGCAGTGACCTCTCAGTAATGCAATCCAATACAGCAAACCTCAAGACCACCACTGGCTCACAAACAGTATAGCGAATTCTGCTTTTGTTTTTCTTTATTTTCCAGGAAGTGTTTTTTTGTTGTTGTTTTTTTTTTGTTAATGTACTACTGTGTTATGCTACTGCTGTAGTGCAGGAACTTCTCAAATAAGGATCAATAAAGTATATCAATCCTATATGGAATTTCCTTGTTTGATTGAAAAATTGATATTTTTCTTGAGTGACTTTTTAATCTATTGTATGCGTATATGTATATATAATACAGTAATAGTACTTCCATACAGTAATTAGAATTTCTATGCTGCACTGCTTTCAGTAGTTACCATTCTGTTTCATAGTTCAGATGTAACTACAAAAAAAAAAAACTTGTCAACTGTCAGCCAGCCCTGGAGGCTGTACTTTTTTCTCACAGTCCGAAAACAAGAACATAAATCAGGACATTTGAAGCCCCGTTCCACATTTTAAAATGATTCTAAACACTTCTGTGTGACCAGTCATTTTCATTATGACCGACATTAACTCATCAACATCCAGAAAAATAACTAAAATAAACATGTTCTCACGCTGTGCACAGCACTTCTATCATAGTTGTTCCCTATGTATGTTTGCTTAATGATGACTTCAGTGTTAAACAAATGCTTCAACTCCCCAAAGCGAGATAAAAAAAAACAAATAAAATCACGGACTGTGGCTTACCTCGTTGATGAGGAACTGCAGTTGGAGAACAGCTGCTCCGCTCTCATGCTGACAGTAGCAGTCCACCCCAGGTCGCCCCAGTCTGACGACACCACAGAGTCAAGGAAGTGTACAGAGGAGTACTGCATTGTGCATCAGAACAGGCAAAAATAACACAGTACATATTCATGTGTCAGTGATTGCAGTGTACTGGCAGAAAGCAGTGAAAAACAATATCCAATCAAGACTTAAGCACACTCACTGATGATTCAAAACATTATGTCCCCTTCACAGATGATGTGAATAACATTGATTATCTCATAGCAACAACTCATGTTAAGATCTGAGCTGTGTCGAATGAGGAGTGAACACTCAGTTCCTGCTGTCAGCATGTTGGACAATTATTTTTTCAAGATCAAAAAGTTCATCTCTGTGAAAGTTTTAAAGCAAATGATATCTCTGTGGAGATTCTGGGAGGATGTACCTGTGTTAAATGCGGTGGCACAGAGGCAGGAAAAGCCAGAGTACAACTGCATCATTTGCCACTGGCCCTGTGTGGGCAGGTGGTGCAATGTCAAATCCAGTTATAAAGGATGAGTGGTTTTAAAAAAAAAAGAAAAGAAAGAAGTGCATTGTGGTGTTTGATGACTGTTGACACACCCTGCACTGTGCTTCTCTCACCTTGAGGCGGGTACATTTTTTTTGGGGGGGGGGGGGGATGTATGTCTGTGTCATCACAAAAAGGCCTAGAAATGTACAGTGTTTTCACCCCATAATCAGAAATATTGAGTAAAAAAGTCAAATTTATTCTGACGTACCAATCAAAAGTCTAATGAGACACATGCTCACACCTGCAGTACTAGTACCAGACATTATCTATGGACTGAGCAGTATCAAATTTGCCATTCAAAAATATCCCTTTGAATCACAAATAAGCCCGTTGATGGTTTGTTTAGGTAACAGGTACGGTTGCCCGAGGAAGTCGACTCTATGAGCACATCCTTCAAAGCAGGTGGAAATCAGCGGGAGGGGGAAGTGACACAACATGAAAACACAGCCAGTTGGATCAGAATCAGGCGCAGTTATTTAATCACCACAGTTAATTCACAATCCTGCCATTTTGCCAACATTGTTCGACACAGTGCGGTGCAACAGAGAGCCGTGTACAACTCGTACTAAACAATGCTTTGTAGGAAAATATTTACCAGTTTCTTTTATGCTGTTAATTCACGCTGAACCATTAGTGAGCTCCACCTTCGTCGCTCATTTGGCTGATTTAATAAAAAACTAACATATTTCCACAATGTGGGTTATGAACTGAGCAATTTCCTCAGATGTTTGCTTCATCTTTCAGGGAGCACTAATGCAAGACAGCTATCCATTACAGTTCTTTTCAATCTCAAGTCTATTTCTCATTTGACTGCTGCACATTCTTGGGAACAAAACAGATATTTACTCTGCATCTCCTGACCTCATGTGTAACTGTATTCCATTACAAAACCTGTGGGATGTTGTGGCGGGGGAGTTCGCCTATCGCACTTCTCCCTCAAGAGATTTCTGTCCACTCCGCTTGGCATCAGTAGCCACTCGTGACACCTCGCAAACGGCTGCGGGCGAGGTGACTGTGTGAGCTGAAATCAAACTCTTGTCATGCTGAAGCCTTTTGGCGGTGGAAAATAGAAAATAAACACAAACAGTAGTCAGAGGGAACAAAATGTGTCTTCATTCACAATGAGTCACCTAATGAGTCACGTTAAAAGAAAGAGCAGCAGACTTAAAAAACAAAGCTTTGAGTCCGGCGGAAGACGTGAGTACAGAGGAGACAGAGACTGAAGCTAATTAATTACTTTTGTGTCGGCACAAAATACGGCACTATTGCCCACCTCAGGTCGGCAATGAGGGGTCGGGAAGAATCAATGCCAGCACCCATATATGTGTGTGTGTGTGTGTGTGTGTGTGTGTGTGTGTGTGTGTGTGTGTGTGTGTGTGTGTATATATATATATATATATATATATATATATATATATATATATATATATATATATACTTTTAGCATGTAAATATAATTTACACATTGAAACTGCTGATGCATATTCTCATTTGTACAGGTAGGATGTATCTGTAAATTACCAATTCAAATACGTTTATTATCTCTGGATCTCATAAAAGGAAATCATCAGTTAATTCTAATGTGAGATTTATTGGAATGTATCAGGAATTCTGGTATTTAAAGATGTGAATTCGGCCTGAGACAAAAGCATTTGAAGCATCTGCAGCAAATCCACATACATCCCAATACCTATCTTGGATGAATGGCAGTGTCATGAATAATCACCTTGTCCATATACTGTATTACGTGTCACTCACTTAATTACCGGTAGCGTGCCGTATCCTGATAAATTATGTAAATATTACCATGCTGAGATAAACAGAGACACGGTGTTGTAATACTACAATTGAGATGTTCAACCTATCAATCACTCTGCCCTCTGCCAATCACTGGAACCCCGGAACCGTTTCCAGCTGTATTATGCCACGCTAATTAATGAGAACAACACTGTGCCTGAGAAAAATGGTCCCACCTTAAGGTGACAAACAGGACAAGCTTTAATGTTTACCAGTAATAAATATTCAACAAAATCTATCTTTTGTTTATATTCATTCAAAGTTCTTTTGTTTTTCAATTTACTTTGTAAATTAAATCATTTTACTCCTTTAGATAATTAACAGAAAATGCTGTTGTGTCATTTTACTGATGAAGACAAGATTTGATATTTCAAAACTATTTTTAGACCCATTAAAATTCCAGAAATCAATTATGAAACAAAAACAATGAAGGATGAAAATATTGCTGTTTGAATGGTATGTCAGAACTTTCTGCAGAGGTTATAGAGGAGCTCATGGTTTATTTCTGCATGCTTGGTTAAGGCTTGTTTAATGACTCCTAATGCATTGCACTTGTGTGATTAAATTTACGTTAACTGCTTCATCACCATCTCTGCACTGCATATTTTATCTGCCATTCATGGTTGAAACAGTCGGAGATTGGTCAAATGTTTCACGTCACGTACTGGCTATTAAATTAATGATCTGAGGAAGACACCACGGCAGACATCAGACTTGACGTGGAAGACACTGTCTCAAAGCAGTGACCTTGAAAAATCTGAGGTTGTTGGATGGGAGTCTGAGGTGTGTGTGTCTGAAAGTGTTGTGCGGCTGAAGTCCAGCCAGGAGGAAAAACATGGTAAAAAGAAATGGAGGAACCAGAGGACCCCGAGCACGCAACACGCACAAACACAGGTAAAATTATATTCCACTCAAATCTCAGTGTATGAATCCAAGTAAAAGTTGTGGTCATTTTCATATTTCCCTCCAAAGTTTCGAGCCTAGAAAGTGAGGACTCCAAACGGAGTCGTCATAATCCAAATTGCAATAAATACATCAAGAAAACATAAACATACTTCAACTATTCAACACTATTCAGACAAGAAATGCCTTTGGTCTGCATTCGCCCACACTGTGAAGCCTCATCACCAAAAAAAAAAAAAAAAATCATTATTCATCCCTGTGATGCCACACGAGCACAAGAAAGAAGTCTGTCCACATAAAGCAAGTCAATATGTATTTTTCTCTTGAATGCCGACACAGCATGCGACCTTCAGCATTTCAGGTTTGAATAAAAACAACTCAAAGGTGGATACTGGAGAGTGTGTTGTGAAATGTATGAGTCTTGTGTCCTGTGGTAGCAGCCAGCAGGTGCTTTATGTTACACAAGTTGCTGTGGAGCTCTGCAGACACTGCCTGTTTGTATGTTTGCAGTTACAGGCTAAAGCGAGAACAAAAAGAGTGGTATTTGGATCTTTGATGTGGTTTGACTGTTACAGAACCAACAAGGTACTCTATATGTGGAAAGTCTGTTTGATGCAAGCTGCATCTATCGTTTTGTTTTTTTGTTTTTGTTTTTGTTTTTTTAACTTCCATTGTATTATTTGTCTGCTGTCCTGCTTGAGGTGCCTGCAGGCCTCAAACCAGCCTCATATCTTTACCTCACTGCCTCAGAATTGGAGCGGTGTCATAAGTCATGGAGGCCTTATTACTCCCTCGAGTGCAAATTGTCTTCAATAAATATTTACACATGAAATATCGCAAACATCTCTCACTGCAGCTCGGCAGTTTTCTTCACAACATTGTCAAGCTTTTCTAAGGCACCAGTTCAGACAAGACGTTCTTACAAACGTGATATTGTGAATCCACTCATTTCTAAAGAATGAAAAATAACTAATAATAAATCTAATTTTAATCATTACACTGGCAATAGACCAGAAGTCCGAGACAGAGAAATCCAATGAAATAAAAGAGAGTGCAGAAAATGAGCAACATCAGGAAATACTGTTGAGTATGGTGGAATTAAACTGCAGCATACATACAGAACTGAACTGTTACTAGAGGAAACTCTGGAAAACGTCTTCACTTTTTGTAATTGAATATCTATTAATGTGCAGCTCACACTTTGTCAAGAGAATAAAGTTACAAGTACACATTTAGCAGTGGTAAACAGCAATGCCACTGTTTCCAGATTGTGAAGGGAGGGGAGCATGGGGACATTTTCTGGAAGTCTGAAATCAGCAGATCAGCACTCAGCTACCTTGGCGCGGTGGCCATGTTTATTTAATGCAATGAGCATTGCTGAGTTCACTTGCTGGAGCAGCGTGTGCACGTGCGCGTCTGTGTGTGTCTGTGTGATTCAAGAGCTGAATTGAAGGCGGATGGTAGACTTAAATCATCTCTCTGTCGGTCTGCATCACTCTCCCCCTGACAGCCAAGCCTTTGTACACATCACATTTAAATTCACATCACACTCAAGACGGCATCAAAACACACAAGACGCTGTCAAAATACAAAGCCGATGTGAAGGTGAAGTCGCCTACATCCATGCAGGAGACAAACGCAGCACCGCTGCCAGCTGACAGGAGAGAATGCCAATGAGTAATTGTGAGATGAGGAATTAGATGATGTCTGCCTTCAAAAAACTAATGAGAGAAAGCCAGTGAGTCATGAATTTAAAATACAACACCTGTTGTTTGCCATGCACAGAGCCATTATGTTGTCTGTTACATGTTTGTTGTTTGTGTGAGGCGCCAGTGATCACAGTAACAACTGTGTTTGGCGCTCAACTGCAGAGCGTCCCAAAAGAAAAAAGAAAGAAAACAGAGTGCAGAGTGGACATTTGAACAGATGACTCAACTTTACTCATCTTCACCCAGGTTGTAGCTCTAGAGTTGAGTGACATTAGGATTTACAACAAGCACAGGGCAACAAAATGTAGTCTCATACAGCATTTTAGCACTTCGGTATGTCCATTTCTGTTGCATTTTTAGATACGCTTTATAGTAAAAAAAATCAGTAATTAATTGAAATCGATACCAACGGCTTCTACTGGTTTGGATATATATTGCAAAGAAGTCTTTTTTTCTTGTGATATAGTGGTCACAAAATCTTTGTTGGGTCTGCCAAACAAAAAAGTTGTAAAAGAATCCACGGTGGCCACTACAGGTCCATGGGATCATCCTAGGAATATTCATAGTTAATTTTCACATACTCAACCTTTAAAATGACCATTCGAATGACTGCATTACAAAACTGACTAAAGTAACTTAACATTTGTTTTTTTATTAATCGTGATCTACTGACATTTATTAAAAAGTAAATTACTTTTATGGGTCAGTCAGAGGTATAGGCACAAACAATACACGTTATTTTCCAATCATATATGACAAGGGATCACTGGCAAAAGCAGAAATTGTCTTTTTTTTTTTTTTTTTGGCAACTGTAGGCAACAACAATATTTAAAAAAAATTATAATTACCTCCGCCAAGGAGGTTATGGAATCATGTCGGTTTGTTGGTTTGTTAGCAACATTACGGAAAAAGTTATGGACAGATTGCAATGAAACTGTGTGGAAAGGCGGGTCTTGGCCTAACTTAGAATCCATTAAATTTTGGTGATGATCCGGATATTTTGGTGATGATCCGGATCACTGTCTGGATCCAGGAATTTTTTAAAGGATTCTTTATCATTGAGAGATAGGGCAGTCTTTCACGTAGTTGGGCAGGCCCGCCGACAAGGGGCCTGTGCGGCATTGCGCACCGCGTTGCATGCCGCACGCCACACGTGACACGCCGCGCCGCAGCGCTCCGCTCCGATCACACCCCCGATCACAATGTTGTTTTATTATATATGGTGTTCTTACTGTTGTTGGTGACTGATTTGACCTGTGGCGGAGGTCGGCGCTCTCTGAGTGCCAAATTCTAGTTAAAGAAAGAGGTAAAAGAAGCTCTGAATTGCCCATGGCTTAATCATTCACCTGGACTGTCCATTAGCTTCACCTTCAGTTGCGGAAAAAAATGGGAAAGTTGATGACTGCGAGACAAACAGGATACATGTTGTGCAGGATTAGTTCCACTCAGCCAGTCAGACTACACAGGACCGCACAAGAAGATAAAGCAGGGGCCAATCTGACTGGAGTCGACATCATGACTCATAATTTGTCTGCAACATTTATTTGTGCAGTGCTTCAATATATCAGCCTCCTAATTCCCTTTTACAAACATTCAAAATGTTCCTCCGCTTACAGAGCTCAATCAGGTTGATTCAACCAACACCTCCACACAAATCATCTTTACATGTTTAACTTTTTAGAAATGAATGTCCGCTGGGTGCAAACGTGTAGATCATTGTTCAAAATAGATGCACACTGGGAGTCTTTACCGCCAGTTGCTTTAGATTAGGTTAACACTAGTCACTGCCGTTTATTGCTGTACTTGTTCCACAGGTTGAAGCATGCTTCACACCACAGCAGTGGCTGAAATTACTTCACTCACTGTTCGTCTGCTCTCTCTCTCTCGCCCTCTCTCAATTCGTAGCCGCAGATGTGACTAACTAAACACGAAATCTATTTAAAGAAAATCAACAATCCCGCATCTCAGTGGCTCAGGCTAGCCAGGTGTTACGTACTGTGTCTGACTTCCTCTACATTGCCGAGAGCAAGAAACACAGACTGTGGCAGACTGTCCTCCCCAAAATGTTTCTCTTATTTAAGAAAGGGAGAGAGTGAGTGAGAGAGCGATAGAGGAAGGATGTACAATATTTATAGCACATATAACAGTGTGAATGCATGTTGGCAAAAAGCCTAAAATATCACAACTAAATGAGCTGTGCCCTTATGTTCATACCAGATGACACGAATGTGAGACCCAGCAAAAATGCTATGTCCAAACACATTTATGAATATGCAGCATGATATGATGGCAAGCAAAGTGTTTCCAGCCTCAACTAACACCTTGATTAGTGTTATAACACACAAGGCTCGTGAGAACGTCTCCCATGTGTGCACGGGTTGCGTGTTTCGTGAGTCTTTCTCTCCAGCAGGTCCCTTCAGGATATTTGAGAGAACACTGCATACCAGGCTCAATTTCATAAATGCAGTCCTGCAAATATTACTTTGATTAACCTTTAGCTGTCACATATCTCACCACATATGAAATGTGATTTCTCCCAGCCCTTCGCCACTGCACTATGAAGAGAAATGTTCTATATTTATATTGACAACCTCAGAGCGGAAAAAAGCTTCAGACCACCTGGTGAAACCTGGCATCCCCCAAAGCGGGTCCTGAACCCAAGGTTGAGAACCGATGCTTCAAGCAAAAGTGCCAAAGATACTGGCTCGAAACAGGGACCACTCTGGTCTGCAGGATACTATATCAAAGAGTGAAAACATGTTCTATTTTTCAGTAAAAAGAACTGCTGTTTCTTCCTTGTCCTTCAGTGAAGATACATAACTTTAGCAGGCACCCATACTTCGCGGATGAATTTTTTATTTTTTTTTTAACATCCGTGATAAAGGCAGCAAAGGTTGCAATTGTACGAAATGTTTTGGAGTTTTTTGTTTACTTTGCTCCAGCAAGTATCAATAAAAAAAAGTCACGACAATGGCCCTGTCCTTTTTTTCCCCAACTTGTTCAGATTTTTTGAGAATGTATCACATTTTATACATTACCGGTTGGAGTTTCCCAACCCGAAGGAAATATGGTTCACTTTAACTGCTTTGAAACCATTTTTCAGGGTCTAATGCACAACAGTTGATTAAAGAGAGAGAACACTAACACACTAATAAAGTCAGAATTTTGTTGTTTATATGTATTTGTCCAATTTTTCTTCTTTTTTTTAAAACTATGTCAAGAACAGTAAAAGCACCTTTTCTGGAAACAAAATGAGACACGCCTGCAGTGAAAAATTACAGAATAATTCTGTGAATATGATAACGCCCTTTTTCTTTATATACCAATAGGGGCAGTTTTACTCAGAGAAGGAATGATGTGAAAAGCATCATCTGAAAATCCGCGGGGCTGCCAGGGTTCTGGAATCCACTCTTCACTATTTAAGAGTTGCATGAATCAGTGTGATTGTTGCACAGTCATCCCTCAAAGGTTTGTTTGTGAATGGCATAAGTCTGCATTAATCCTGGATTAACACCGAGCTAACCTTTTGAGAGCTCTTGTATCTGCTGCGTTCATTTGGGTTACAGTTGCACTACCATCTTTCTCTCTTTATGTTTACTGTTTCCCTCCATGTCAGAAAAAAAATGTTATACAGAGATTAGGGGCATTTTTGAGATAGCCTGCCTTGCATAAGAAAAGCAACACATAATTTTGTGTCAAGCAGTGTACAAAGAGTATTCAGGAAGATGAAGGAAAACATTATAACATTACAAGTATGACAGTGTGTGAGTCTTGAACTGATTGCTGAATACAATATATTTTTTTAATCAGAAAAAAAAAAAGAATTAGGGTAATGTCACTGCGATACCATTGTTGACCCAAACTATAAACGTTCTTGGTTCAAATATTTATCCATTTTTTATAAATACAGATAGAAATCTCATAATCAAAACATGTTTATCATACTCCAGCGTTCCATTTTTTACACAGTTTTATCACATGCGGGGAGCTGGAGCTGAACACAACTGACGATCGGTAAAATCAGGATACACCCTGGATGGGTCACCAGGTTATCTCAGGCTCCAAGATTAGGTCTAACTGTGTAAAGCAGAGAATGTTTGGAGACAGTGACAGATGATGTGATGGATAATATTTAAGTGTGCCACTCTGTTACCAATATGCTGATCCACCTTGTTTTCCTCACCCTTTCGAAAATGTTCCCGAATCCCCTCCCTCGACGGCATTATGGATGCTAATACCATGGTTTCCTACAAGCAGTGGTTGCTGTGGGCTGCAGTTTGAAGTGCTGACATTTAAGCTGAATCCTGATTAAAACAACACAACTCTTCAAAATTACACCACCGTGGCTTTCTCTTGAACTGAATTGATCCCACTGTGCCCTCTCTCAATTCACCCCATCCACGCTCAAAAATTCTCCTTCATCCTCGATGAATCACAATTACTCTCATCCTGCCCCAATCCCTTTCTTCCCCTTCCGTGTCTCCTTCTCGAAGTGTGTGTGAAGGGGGTGTATAATAACTGTTTTGTGTGTTTAATAATGCTGGAGGAGCAGTGGGGACACAGCTGGGCAATTTAGATTTGAGTATAAACATCTCACAGCAGAGTGGAGACAGAAAAAAAAAAATGTGTGCGCCGCTGATTGGCTGTCTCGGTATCTATTCTAAGGCACACATTTCATTAACGCTCTCTTTTACTTAAACAGTGTTGACTGACAGAATGCAATTTAATAAACCTGAATGAGTCTGCCTAGATTTCAGAAGTACAAGTGACAAAAGTAGCAGTTGTCAAGCCTGTGCTGGGAAACAACAAATACATGTCCTCTGGCTATAAAAAATATAAAATTGAAAATGTATATATTTTGGTTTCCCACACAGTTTCTACCTGTGGAAGTTGGTCGGGTATACGTCAGCCAACGGCATAGGTTAAAGGAGACATCATGACATTGTCCCGTTGGATCCAAATTCATTAATCCATAATCTTTGTGTAAAAATATATGTTCCATACAAAGAGTAAATACAAAGGTTTTAGTGTTTTTCTGGATTTATAGGAAACAAAAAAATTATTACAGTTTTAAATCTAAAGGTCTGCAAGGTCAAAGAGTGCCATGTGAATAAAATCCCACAGTGCAGAGCAGCAGGACAGTGACAGACTTACGCTCAGTACAATGTTGAGACAAGAGTTGACAGGAGAATGTTTGTTTTTTTCCTGCCGCACAATTTCAATTGTTGAACAAAGGATAAAGCTACACAATCTGTGAGTATCTACTTAAGTGCTCAGATTGCTCAGATAACCAATTATATCTCAATCTGCTGGCATGAAGCGAAAGCTAACTCTATCAAACCAAAATAGGATGGTTTGATTAGTGGAATAGTCGCCCTGTAAATGCATCCTCGCAGATGTTGCTTGGCTGTTCTTTGATGTGATAAAAGTGAGAGAAGGCATCTGTCTGGCTGAGCCTCTCATCATTTAAAGATATGTGCATGTCATTGACTCCTTCACAGTTTCACATAATAGCAATTAAAATGCTGAAGCACATCTGCTCTCTGCCCAGCCAACCCTCGATCATTTCTAAGACTGACCACAAGGAGGTTCAGATTACTGATTGATGATTTTGCCTGACAAAATAAATAAATATACAACATAGACATAAATATTGTGTATAATTCATCTTCTGCCCCCATTTTTTTCTTTTTTTTGCTTTGGCTTGGCATTATTCACTATTGCTATGTAGCAAAAGGTTAAGCATTTGTGTGTCATTTCTTGCTTTTAAGTTCAATTTCATCATCTTTTCATTATCTTTCAGCCATCATTTTAAGGCACTCTTTCCTTTAAGCAGATCACTGGAACACTTTTGAACTTACTGCATAAACAATCTTGACACATTGCTTGGTGAAACATTTTCATCATCAGCTGTCAATATTCAAACATCATATTAACCCTAACTGAACCGTGACACAAAGTCATCCATGTGCAAACATAATCGGGTCTCTGCAATGACACTGAAATACATGCAACAATTTCAAAAAATACAAAACCTGTCTGAATTGCCACTGCTCCTTCTAACTAATTGTGACTGGCTCATCCAAAATCAGGGCATAGCTGTGGGCGACAGTGTTATGACCTCCTTCTCAACTTGTCTAGCAAATGTAATAATGAAAATAATTTCACGAAATGCTTTGAATTACAATAAAACGTGGCAATTTCTTACCCGAATGGTGTTGAGCATCAAAGTCCACAAACTGCTATTGCTTCAATGTATTTTCCTATGTTTAAATCACCGCATTGCATATTGAACTCTGTCAACATTAGTGTTAACATTTATGACGTGCCAGGCTTTTCAACCCCAATATTTTCCTCTGGCTGCGGTTTTGCGGTGCGTTGTATTACTGTCTCGCTGTCGTGCGCAACATAAAATCCTTTTCCTACTTTAAAAAAAGAAAAAAAAAAGCTGTCTTACTCTTCTGTGGTGCACCACTTTCGTCATTTATTTTATTTCATCAGACGTGCGTGTAGCCCATTTGTGGAGAGATTTTTTTTTAACTATTTATTTTCGAACAGGAGCAGTTATACACATATAGATCAATAATAAAAAGCAACTTAAATGTTGTTCCTTACAACTATAAATTTGTCTTGATGAAGGAAATGCATGTTTTTTTAAATGCTTTCAGAAAGGATTTAAATGCCCTCGGGTTTCACCCAGGTGTGCACACACACGTACAACTTTAATTCTTCCTGATACCTCAAGCAAGCTTGATTATTGCAGCGTGGCAATACTTGTGGGTAACTGTGTCAATCAATCGTCAATGAAAACAGATAAACAGCACTGAGCCCTCGCAGCAGCATTATTTCTCTTGACCTGGGTTGCACTGTGGCCTGAGATGCAGCTCCCATCCTCTTGAAAGCTCTCTACCCATCTACTATGCTTTATTCCTTTGTTATTTTTCCTCTTCGCCTCCCACACACACTACACTACGCAGACACTCACAAATGGACAACACTGTTGCCAGATTGCATATCTTATTTTGGGTCCAAAAATACTGAGCGTTCCCTGAAAAAAAAAATGTAAAAAGAAAAGAGAGGAAATGGGACGCATTTGTTGTCCTTTTGCCATTTGCTGTATGAGAAAATTACCTTACATTAAGTTTATTGAATTAAACAATAAAAACAGCTACAAGCCCACTGATGCCTCATACCCATTGCTATGCAGCATAATATGTCACTATATACATACATACATTTTATGTGTGTGTGTCTATATATACATAGAAAAACATGTCAAAAAATACATTTTTTAAATAATGATGAATCGCATCATTTCCATAGTTAATCATGATTAATCGTGTTTGAAAAACATTTTTCTAAATTCCGTTGTTTTCCATTTCAAGGCGGTTTTCAGCCCATAATGTAAATCATTCATCAGTCCAAACAGTCAGATTGAAAGTTGAATTTAAAGTCATTGTTGAAATTTCAGCATCACAACTTCCTGCAGTGACTGATTTCTTGCTGGAGCGTCTTGATTGGGAATCAAACACACCTTTTGGGCCTTGTTGGATTTTCTGTCAAAATAAAGTGAACAGTAGACTAACTGCACACAATGTCCATGTTAAAAATACAGTTTTCATACTGAAAAAAAGCCTAATTATGTGATTAATCATGATTAATGTGATCAACTCTGACAACCCCAAAGAGTGAGCGTGCGTGTGCGTGTGTGTGTGTGTGTGTGTGTGACCTTTACATTCACTTCAGTAACCACAATAACAGGCAGTAATCATCACAGTTGTCAACTTTAAGCTAAGGAAAAAACCCCACAAACAAATGCTTTTCAATAAATATTTTTCTTCTTTTCATCATTTTCACTTGAAGGCCATCACTAATTTCTTTTTTCTTTCAAGTCTGCAGTTCCAATCTAACTACTGCTACTCTGCTTTGTTTTGGTTTATTTTTCTTTTACATTATAATGAAGAGTAGTTTGGGCACAGCTGAGAAATGCAACAATCTGAATTGGGTTCAGGACTTAAATATGAAAACAGAATTTGCAGAATCTGTCAGATGGTGAGGGGATGGTGGTGTGATGTCTCGTGGGTCACCGCTGTACACCACTGCCAAGAATGACAATTGAGTATTAGCAACACACACGCCCCGGCTGCACACCATTAGTACACTCTCAGCTGCATCTTAATGAGCAGCTCACTGAGTAATTAACCTGCAGATAACCTGCTTTGAGGCAATAAAATTGCTCCTCCGGAAGCTGGAAACATGTCTGCAGTACAGAGATTCTTACGGGTCAAACAAAAGCCCTGCAAATGCAAACAGACTGATGTTTCTTTCAAATCAAGGAAAGATGAAGAAGCCTGGGGCAATTTACCGCTACATAAAAGTATAAAAAGTAGCCCTACTTGAATTAGGAATGATTAGAGTTCTGAATACGTGATTTAAATTTCAGGTTTGGGCACCCACCACCTGTGATTCATCTTGAACTTTTACAATTATAATTATGAAAAGCTCTTGCGTCTTACATGCAGTCTTACATGGGAGAAATGTGAACAACTGAAATGAAACAAAATCTACAAAACAAAGCCAAGGCACGGTTCACTTCTGAATACATTTTATGCCACAGATTCCTCATTTTCATGCTCACCCACACCGTGGGATTCATGGTACCACGCCAGCTCATGGAACTTTATCAACACTGTCAGGAGATATGTTCTTATTTTGACTTGCGTACATCTGCTTTTACTTTACTGATGTCCGTTTGAACTCGGACAGCTTAATGAATATCAGACCAAATACTTTTTATGTTTAAGAGAAACATATAAGCATTGCTTGAAATCATAACAATAGGTATGGATTTCCACAATACACGCTCATCTGGTCAGCTTTTCTCCTGCTGAGCCTTCACAATAGTGATATAGAGAACAGAGTAAAGGCCAGACGCCCCTGTCCCCCACAGCCGCTTCCACCTCGTCAGGGGAGAAGCCAACTCATCCCCAGGCCAACAAAGTGATTTAATCTCTTAACCGGGTCCAAGGTTTGCTCCAGGGTTTCACCCCAGCTGATTCTGCTCGACACTCCGACAAGAAGCAATCAGGTAGCATGTGAATCAGTCATCCAAACCATCTCAACTGCTTCTTCTTGAAGCGAGGAAGATGTGACTCCGAAATGTACTTCTTCCCAGTTGACCACACTGGAGATCTTGTCAAAGCGGATGATGACTGCCACCCTGAGAAGAAAACTAATTTTCCCTGTCAGTATCCAGCTGTTCATTGTAAGAGTCGTCACACCCAGAGTTCAGGAGCACAGGTGAGGGTAGTTGATGGAGACAGACCTGTGAGGCAGCCAGCATTCCCATATGGATTGGCTTCCTCTCTGCCCTCAGTGAACTTCACTACTAAAGTCTAATACAGTGAGCACATCAGGATCACTCCTCCAATCTCTTGTTCAAAAGATATATGATTTCCTCCCACCTGGACCTGAAGAGAGCAGGTCGTCTTTTTCTATGAAAGAACCAGAGACGAAGACTTGTAAGTGTTGCCCTTCGCAACTTATTGTAGCTCGTCACAGAAGAAACCAAGTCATCCCAGGCCGACTGAAAATCTTCAATAGATCCTGGGTCCGCCTCATAATTTTTTTAAACAGAAAGCAATCGTGAGACTCTCCAGTCAAACTTCCAAAACCACCTCAACTGGTTCCTTTCGGAAAGATAGAGAAGTGGCTCTATTTGATCTCCTCCCAGGTGACGTCTCACCTTATCACCACGCGCAGTAATTCATGAGTATCTGGTTCCTTATTATTCTTTAGGTCATCACAGCCTGAGTTCCCAATGGTTGAGATAGATCAGTGAAACAGATATTTTCATACAGATTCACCAACAGTCTATTAAAGCAATCACATCACAATACATTATCCCCTAATATGTCAATTGGCCCTCTTTGGACATTTAACTCCTTCAGCAAGAGCAGATTCAGGTTCTCCTGAACTATTTTTCTCCAACCAAGACCAATACAGCCATTTGGCATGACAACATAAACCACAAAAAAGACAACAAAAAACAAGCATATTAAATAATTAATGAAAATATAAAGATATAAATTGTTCTTTCATTTAGCAAATCATAGAAAAGCCAATGCTATTTCAACATGCAATTGTAATATTGACTGTCAAGGTCAGATATTTACACCTGCCAAGCAACTGAAATATAACAGGCAATTAGTAACAAAATGGCAGTGAAAATACAATGACTTCAGACAAATGAACTGTTTGACCTTGAATATATCTCAGTCAGGATCAATCTCAGTGACGCAGCAAAGCGGTCAAGAGAACTGCTGTGGAGATGAATAATGTATCTGACACATGCTCACAAATGTGGTTTGAGTTTACCCTAATGCATATCTAAATTTAATCCATTTTTATTCTTTAATCACAATTTTACCTGTTCTATTTTTTTTTTCTCGCCAACTGATGATAATAACATATTTAGACTATCAAAACAAAGCAGAGGCTGATTTATGTATAATAAACCCAGACTAATGGGTTTGGATACAGACAGAAACGTGCTCATACCGTAACAGATAATGATTACGATCTACTCATAATACTAACAAGAAAAAAAACATTAGCTTACAAATGGTGGTGATGTTTGGCTGACAAATAGGTCCTGTGTCTCCAAATTTGCCTTTTCCACTTTACGGCACAACAGTCAACAATTCAACTCCTTTATCAGGCACAGAAGATTAGATATGGCTTCCTGCCCCTGATGTGAACTCTCTTAAAACTGAGATTTTTAACAAAGCGAACCCAGGGGGAAAATCGCCTTTCATATCAGGGAAAGCACTCTGCTGCAGCACAGTGACAAAATGAGACTCTAAATGACTCTGCTGAGCATGTGCATTTCGTCTTCCTTGGCATATTTTATATCAAGTATTATATCCACAATAATGATTTCAGAATACAAATACACACACCCACACGCATATGTATGTGTGTGTGTGTGTGTGTGTATCTATATATATATATATATATATATATATATATATATATATATATATATATATATATATATATATATATATATATATACATATATATATATATATATATATTTTTTTTTTTTTTTTTTTTTTTTTTTTTTTTTTTTACTGGGCTCCTACAATATTACAAGTCACATGGATATGTATGTTCCAGGACTGTGAAAAGCAGGGCTGAGCTGTTTGTCAAGCACCACAATGACAAGCACAGAGAGATTTTCTGCTCCAAAGAATTAAGTGCGGCTAATACAAGGTCCTGTTGTGGACGGGCCTGCCAGGGTACACGCACATCCACTGGAGAGTCATACTCACAGTCACACCAAGTCAAGAAACACGCGCACACACACACACGGCCATGCAGAGCAGAGACACAGTGCAGCAGCCAGTAGAAACTCAAGATCCTCGGTGGCGCTCTCTGGGTAAGGTGCAATTTGACAACAGGAGCTATCGATTCAGCTGCCTGCAGGCTTTTTATAGAATCCAGCACCATCATTATGACCCAGAGTGGAGCCCAGCCTGCCTCAGTGCCTACCCATCTAGCCAGAGACATTAGGTGAAAAAAGGGGGGGAAAAAAAAGAGTGGGGTGACAGTTGGAGCAGGAGAGGAGAAGATAATGATGGCTATCGTAAACACGGTTAAATGAAGGGGAATTGGAAGAAAGACAGGAGGGGTAGGAGGGGACTGGAATGGAGAGAGAAATTGGAAGAGGCTGTGGCAAACGGTAAGATGGAGGCTAAAAGGGGGTCTGTAATAAAAAAGAAAAGCAATGAGATACATGAGAAAGGACAGCGGATAAAGATATGGGCGAAAAGAAAGCTTAAATGTGCAAATACGGACCAATGTTGTATATCTACCCGTCAATAAATAAGGCGAGGGGAAGAAAATACTGTCAGTACATGGAGTACACACAATAAACAAGTCATAATGTATTTCTTATTAGTGCTGGTAAACACAGATGCTTCAATAAATTTGAAGGGGCTTTTATGATACACTTAGGCATTACATAAAGCTTAAGCAAGATTTAAAAACTTCATACTGACTAGGATTTCCATAATCACTTTTCTGCCAGTGATGGATTTTAAAAAATTAATGCTTGTATTTAACATCTTCATAAAATAGCCCAGGGGCTTCTTTTGCCTTTATTTCAAAAATGTAAATATGGACTCATAATCCTTGATGCATGGGGGTTAATATCCAGTGATGGGAGCATGCACATGTGCGGAGGAGTAATACATGTTCAGTAATCATAAGACCCGGGCTACCATATTTATTTACATGTAGATTGTCTATGGTGACTTCAAGGTTGTTGTTTTCTTTTTTTTCCCAAGGAAATGTGCCAGAACATGTCATAGATTTAATCCTAACCATAATTCACATTGACAACATACAACATACTTAAAATTAGACATTCTGGGATGTCAAAAGAGATATTACCTCATTTGAAATGTACTGACAGTGACATACAGACCATCGAAAAAGATGGGATAGGGGCAAAGCAAAGCTGGAGAGTAATTAGTATTGAAAAAGATCTGGAAGCATTCTCAAAAGAGAAATTTCCCAGAGTTTCAGAAAAGCTACATGTAAAAAAATGGGTCAGAACTTTTTAAAAATTGTGTTTGGGAAAAAAAAAAGACTTTGTAAATCAAACCATCTACAGCACTTTACATAAAACTATTCCATAAATCTGGAGGGATTTCATTGTACAAAGGACATGGCTGAAGATCAATATTACACGCTTGTGATGACCGGGCCCTCAGGCAGCACTGCAGTTAGAACAAGCATAACTCTACTGGAAATCATCACAAATACAACAAAGTTCCCCATGTTATAAACAAACGCACATTAAATCTGTAACTCTGAGCTGCAGCTGATTCCAAAGTCTTGAAACTTCTTTTAAGACATGTAAAAAATCTGCTTTTGTGCATGAAGCTGTGATGTTAAAACACCACTGAGACACAACACGCAGTGTAAGAGCGGCATTCAAATTCAGTATGAGGTAATAGTTTTCATACACTCATTTTCAACATCAGATATCAATCAATCAATCTTTATCCATAGAGCATGATTCAGGCAATAAAACGTCACTGAGATTTCCAGGGTGTCAACCCACATCACCCTACGTCAGATAAAGACGAATAAAAGCTCATGTATTCACATAAGCAAATCTCACATGTAATGAAATGAACAGATTAGATGAAACATATAATAATGACTTGTATGTTACATACGGAATAAAATATATGTTCACCAGACAAAGACTTAAGGCATGTTTTCCTTTTTCTTTCTTTTACAATGAATTTACACATTCTAGGATCGTTAGAATTGGGGTTTTCTGGCAAATTTGTGTTATTCAGTACTGATATTTCTTACAGATACAGTGTTAATTTTCCCCACGCAGCAAACCATATGATATGCCATCGTTTTGGCCTGCAATTAATCTTGGTCCAAGCACTCCTGATGCTCTGCATGCTAAGTGCAATGGTCCCTGTGTGTCAACTGAAAATAACATGCTTATTCTCATGAGATTTACCACACATGTAAACTCTTCTCTTTCCACAAAGTGGTTATTAAGGAAGGCAATTTCAGGCTGAATAATGTGGCAGCCAGGATTACTTGTTGAGTGCGTGCGTTCCTTCAGCCACTCTGCTCAGGCCTGAGGTTTAATCTGTAAGATGTGTGTGATCCCTCCACAGTTATTATCACTCAATAGGGGCTCTTCCAGGTGTTCAGAGGCCGTTGACAGGTTGCAGAGCAAACAGCTCTCACTGAGAAAAAAAAAAAAAAAAAAAAAGCTTAGGATGGAAATAGGTTCAGAAAATAGTGTATCCTGACCACACCAGCTCACCAAGGACACTCGGGAAGACCATATGAAGGTAAGACCATGTAAGAAAAATGATGTGCAGTCATGCAAGTGGCTCTGTAATTTTGTTACTTTAGGAATATGGCGGTTTGAGCTAAAAGGCAAAATCAACATGGAAACACACCCACACTGACCGCTTGAGCTACTGCAAGCAGATGGTGTTCTCCGTGTTCTTCAAAGAACCATTAATCTCCAGGAGGATAATTGAAAATTTTGATGAACAAATGAGGTTCTACCTTCTGCCAAGTCCAGTTCAGATTTCCTTTATTTTCTTCTAATTTTTGGGTGGGAGTCGGACTCTACGTATGTTGCAGTTCTTTCTGAGATCCTCCACATTCATTCACCTCAATGATTCATCAGCTGCAGCCACTTTATCCAACTTACATTTGCTGGGAAATGAAACAGATCCCATCTGAGTTAAAAGGTACACTGTGGACACTCACTCACACACTCAGCAGACTCTCCCAACATAGTGTGTGTGTGTGTGTGTGTGTGTGTGTGTGTGTGTGTGTGTGTGTGTGTGTGTGTGTCTGTAATGCAAAACCAATTGTTAGTGTGAGCTGTTGTCCTGGAATGAAAAGACTGTGTCTCTTTCATGCTGTATGTCTCACTGACAGACCTAAACTTCCTTAGCATGCTATTCTGAAGCACAAAGCTGCTCAGAAAAAGGCCGGCAGGCATCAGCACACGTGCAGGAAAGGAGCTGCATGGAGTGAGGGTGTCAACATGGGGTGTTTTTGTGTTATTTTTGGAGTCATCTTATTTTCAGACCAAAACGCTAATTCACTAAGCTCCAAAACAAGTGACTGTGACTTTAGATAAACTGAATGAGGTTCTAGAAATACATCTCTGTGCACAGTATTAAGAAAAACAGACAGAAGATGGAAAGAAACCCTTTAAGTATTCAGTTTTGTTTCATTTTCAGTCAAAAAGTCAATACAGAGAACAAAGACAAAATGAATGCATGTATAACCTCTGTTACTAAAACTTCTACATGTCAGATTTTGTCTGCATTGAAAATGCTTCACCGCGCTTATTGCTTTCTCCATCACAGTGCTGCCTGGTTTAGCTGCACGAATGTGACAAACAGAAAATTTGAATCTATGTGGTCTCCAGCCTCGAGTGATAATGTGAATTTTAATGGCTGCCATTTTGTTAAAAAACACCAGCATGTTCTTCCATCACATCCAAATGGCCTGTTACTACAGGGATTCAATTTTCCTGTGATTGGCTCTCTGATGAGCCAAGCCAATGTCAGTACTTGTTGGTAATCATTTTCGGTGTCAAAACTGATGTCTTGCTCCCATTCTGATTGTCTATGCACTTGTCTAACTGTGACTGGTCTCGTGCCAAGCAGACATGAGGAAGCAGTGTGTGACACACTGCGCCTCACACTCGGAGCGATTATTATTGTGATAAAAGTGTCCAAGCCAGTGACCCATTTTGCCTGATTCTGTAATATAAACTCTTACTGAACCTACAATTTGTCTTCATTTAGCATCCTCCTTGTCTTTACTGCAAGTCATTATATTTTAGGGTAGGTGTAGCCGATACGTTACCACCAGCTCTTACTAATTTTATCTTTGTTTCATGCGACCAGTTCTCTTCTCTTAGTCGAGTGACCAAACAGACTCTTTATTTTGTGTGGCCATTAGCTTCATTATGATGACTGATATGTTTTTTTTTTCCCAAGACAACTAAAAATCAGGGACTTTTGTTTAGGAAAATTAGGTCCCATCACAAAAACTCTTAAAACCACTGATGCCACAGTGTAAATTGTGGTTGAATGCCAGACTTCCTAATTTTATGTATTCATTAATGGTTGTTAGGAACCAAAGGCAAAGCGTCATTCTTCTTGTGCCAGTTTGGCATTTTTCATTGTAGTCTTTATATATAGTCTGCAGCATATACCAAAGCTAGTCTAAATTTACTTTTAGGCAACATTTGACCCTCGATTTGTCCTCCTGCCTGCTACATCCTCCTTGAACACCATACTTTGAAATAGACTAGTCAGTGTGAGATAAATAGGGCGTCTGCTGGAGGTTTCAGTATATTGGGAGTGGCAGCTGAGTTTAATCCTAAAAGCTGCAATCACTGCTTAAAAAAAGATCCATAATGCATTTGTGTTTTGTATCACTGAACGCTCCACTGTGCTCAGCAAGTGCTTTCATAAACCAGATGAAACACTGAGTCGAACAATCACTTGGCACTGAAGTACGTAACGTGTTGGTGACGTGTGTCTGACGATGTGCCAGCTATTCCTAGAAAAAAAAAAAAACATTTTATTGTTGAAATGGCAAACATTCAGTCTCAAATAAACACAATGACACACAATTCCCTCCCCAGTACCGTACAGATTTTTGTTTTATTCAGGGCATTAATTTAGTTTACCAACCACACCACAACACCAGGGTAGTTACCCAAGTATTTACAGAACACACTCTCAATAGTGGCACATTATTATTTGGCTCTTGCAGGGGTGATTGCTTAAGTTGCCCACACACTGCAGTCCATCCACCCACACCCACAAACACACACCGAGACCAGAGTACCTGGAGGAAACTGACGCAGGCATGGAACGAACCTGCAAAATGCCAAGAAATACCTCACACGCAACCTGTACTTAAACTGGGACATTCTTGCAATTCAGTCACATGATGTCAGGAAGGAAAGTGGCTTCAATCTGTAAGACAAGTGACATGATAATCATCATTCATGTCTGTATCCTGATTATTTTTTTCTTGCCTCTGAATGTCAATGTAGCAGCCAGTTTATTCAACTTAATAAGCTCAACATGTTCTGCACTACACACAACCTATTTGGTCTCTGAAAATAAAAAAAATACTTTACAATCCAGCACAGATATTTACTTTGTTTTCAGCAGGCTACAGCAAGAAAAAAAAGTTGTTGCCCTACTTTCTAAAGTCTCCACTGAAATTCATATTAGGGTTCTTTCTCAGTCACTCTTTCTCCTTCTCTCTCTTTCACTCCCGATTCTTTCCATCACTCTCTCTGTTCTCATCAGCAACTGCTTTGAAATGTAAACTGTGTGGTTGACAAATGGTGAGTCACAATGTAGGAAGATAAATCAGCCCAACTCCGCAATGCTGCCAACAACCCATCTCTTTTCCCAACCTCTCTCTCCACCTCTTTGCAGGCGTCTTTGCATTCACACACGTACACCTACACCGATCGCCTGGCTTCTACTCGGAGGCGAGTATCCTCTTTCTGAAGAGCCGACAACACATCTTCCAACTTCTCTCTCTCTCTCTCTCTCTCTCTCTCTCTCTCTCGGAGCCACGAAACTGTGTACACAACACATGTTCAGAACGGCTCCACACACACACAAGATCACCCGCATGTTACAGTCTCTGTAAAGCTGCAGGCAATATTACAGACAAGATTAGAGAGCTGTAATACCGAGGCATGACTCATTCACCCCAGAATCTACAAATGTTTAGAACTGAAGTCCAAATATCATAGTTAATGCAGGGGAATAGAGCAACGCAAAGAACAGGAAATGGAAGGAATAGAATGACAAGTGGAGGAGGGACTGTAGAAAGATGGCAACATCTTAGATTGTAATGGTGATGGATATCAGCAAGGATGCTAATGACAGCTAGCATAGTAGCTCTAATAGCTCATTATGATCCAGATGGCCTGGCTGATACATCACAGGAGTGCTCATGACCTTCGCTCTTATTCTTTACAAATGACTGCAGCCAAATGCCCAAAGTCAATCAACACTGACCTTTAGAGCTTTAAAACCTCATACTGAAGTTTCAAAACAAAAACCACATCACTACAGTCACAAATAAAGTAATTTATCACTTGCAATGCTGCAAGACTCATACTATACACACACATATATATGTACACATAAATACAAATTTCCAGTTCCAATTTTCTCAACTTACTTTCCTTGCCTTGCTTTGCTTGTTGTTACTAGTTTTTATGAAGTCAGAATTCACCAGAGCACAGGACTAATTAAAAAATGGAAACTTCATTCAGAAAACTGGGAGCTTATTGTAGAAAACAAGGTCAAGTACTTTTGTAAGTAGAGCAATCTTGTGTGTGCGTGCATCAGCTCCCAGCACACCTGCGGAATGGGCACACACCATTATCAACTGCAATCAAATCAGACAACAGCACAGCCGTTCACAAAACGTTGACTGTGAACACTGATCCGGCAGTCCTCGACTCCACTCCTTCTCCCACCGTATAAACCACATCTCTGTTTTGCTCCCGTGCTCTCCTTTATATTCTGACCGTGCAGTTTCTTCTTATCTGTCTCTGGGAATTTGTTTCTCCCTGATCTGCCCTTTTTATCATTCCTACTCATCATTCGGGGAGGCGGAGGGGCAAGAGCAGCAGATAAAAGAGCCACCTATCGGCCTCAGCATGAGATGAGGAATCCGGAGGAAAATAGTGGCAATTGCCTATCTGTATTGTCCTCTGAAGTATGACCAGCATGAAATGAAGGCTGACACAAGGATACCAAAACTCTTCTTCAAGAGGTAGCACACACATGTGAAGTTCCAGTGCAGGTATGCTGATTGCTGAGAGTCTCAGTATATAAGAAGATATAAAATTATCTACCAGGGTGGCTTGTGTGTTTCTTATGCGTTGATGAAATTTTTCATTCACACTATTTCACCCCCAGATGGTGGACAGAAGGCAGAAATTAAAGTGCCACAATGTTACAGTTATAATATTCAGGATTTAACAAGTTTAATGTTATCAATTTTATTAGCCCGCACAAAATGGGATTTCAAAAGTGTCAGGAAATCAGTTCCTTTTATAAAAGCTCAAGTAGCTTTGTTTGCAAGTGTGTCACACAGCAATAATAGTGACACAGAAACAGAAAGACTAGAGGGTGTGTGTTTGGATATCATTTGGCAAAAAAACCTTGTGTGTTTCCAAAAAACATGCATCATTTCTTAATTTTTCCCACATCTTCCACCTACTGTCTTGCAGGCCATGTCACTGGAAATGAAAATGGACACCATCCGAAGTGGTGCAGCTGGCCATATCAGTCCAGTGGTACAATGACATTGTGGGGCATGTCCAGCTGGAATGGGAACGCTTTGGCCTCACAGCATGTAAACCAACCTGGCGTAAGGCTCAACATCAGAGAGGAGAAAAATGGTAGTTGTGGAGGTACACCGTCAGGAGGAGGCTGACAATTCAGCCACCACCCTACGGCCAGACTTGGTGCTCTGGTCCCCTTCACTGAAGTCTGTCTACATAGCTCACAGTCCCATGGCAGAATTCGACCAAAGAGGCCCACGACCACAAAAAACTGTGCTGTGCAGAACTGCTCGCCAATGCTCAACAAAAACAATGGAATGTGAAAGTCTACCCGGCTGAAGAGGGATGCAGATGTTTCCTGGCTTTTTCCACAGTCATGCAGCTTAAAAAGCTCAGAATCTGTGGACAGGCTCTACGACAGGCAATTAGATGAGTCTCTGAAGCAGTCAAAAGAAGCAGGCAGTGGAAAGGCATCAGGGAGAAGGACCCTAGCTGGGCTCAAAGATTAACAACAGGATGTGCTCACTAGTCCCTCCTACCTCACCCCTAGAGAAGCGGGTCAAGGTATGCAGTCAGCCTTAGGCGTGACTCAGGGAAGGGGACGCCCCCTGCTGCGCATAGTCCCATAGTCCTGCTTAAACAACTAGGCAATTCTCATGAACCGACATGCAACACAAGTTCAGGCTTGATCACTCTGTAGCTGGCCACTTTTCAGAAGACTGTCAAGTGTTGAAAAGCCGAAAGACCCTCTGATTCAAAGAGACATTACTGATGATGTGTCTTGAGACTTACAATATCAGAGACAAAGCTCACAACCACTCTCAACATCAAGGCAAACCTCATGTGAATAGCAGTGATGGAAACTCCAACAGTGAGCGACACTGGGACCAGAAACTATCAAAAATAAGTTTTCGTTCCACACCCTGGCCTGCAGCGACATTTGTGACAGCACCTTATATCTTAGATCTCTAAGAAGCTTCGAGTTTCACTATTACATTGTTTTCCATCTCATCCAATGAAGAACCCCCACTCCCACACACTCCACCCACACCCTGGTGATCAGGAACAAACTGTATCCTCCTTTCACACCTGCAGTCAATACGTCCAAATTTGCAAACCAGTACGGACAGGCAACAACAAAAGTCCCTTTGTCTTCACAAGCAGATGTCTAGACGAAACCGCCTGGGTGGCTCAGGAGCTGACGGCTACAGGCCCGGGCGATGAGGTGAGGAATCAAATTAACAAGGGAAGCAGCTGGCATCGGTAAAGCCCTTTGGCTAGGCTCTGTTGTTTTGGTGATAGACAGAATGAATTAATGAGATATAATGTGATGCACTGCACTGGCTCACCTTGTGACACTGATGACGGTCACAGTATTGTGCTGACCAAGGACACATCTTTCCAATCTCATTCATTAGAGCATAAACAGGAAACAGGACTTTTTGGATGCATGTTCTCAAAAAATAACCCAAAACATTGCCTACTGGTTGAGCCCATTGTCCCATATCTGCTTTTCTGCATCTATTGAGAGCTCAATAAACTTGTATGCATTAAAAGGATTAATTTGGACGTTATTAAAATATAACCTTCCGTGTATGATTTGTCGTGTCCCCTTTTTTCTGCTAAATGAAGCAGACGGTCATGTACACCTGAGGTGACTGCATGAGACATGAGCATGTAACCATAGCAACATCACAAAGCCAGACTAAAATCCCTTTGTAAACATTACTTAAAGCTCTCCCACCCTCTCATACAGTGATGGGCATTTTGTCTGCACAGCTTCAATAAGATGCTTGGTGAAATCAACCCACTGTAACTCCTGCTGTTGATGACATGTACGCCATGATCATTTTCATCTGCTGTGAAAAAAACAAATATCAAATTGACTGCTTCCATTTAGGGAAGTTGCTATAAAAAGTCAACTTGAACTGTGGACTTGGGTAGTTTGACCTACGGCTGCAAACGGGCAGCAAAACATGCACAAAAGAAAGAGAAGATAGGAATTTAGCGTGTTGTTACTGAGATGAGTTCTATTTTTGGAAGTGTATTCGGGGTAAGAAACTCTTTATAGGTCACATGCATTGAAAGGTGCCTTACAGGCCAAGTGTGATAGGAACGCACTTGATGCCTGACAAAATTTAGAAACATTCTTTTATAAAGTGTCACACTGGTCACCTCAAACGGTAAGAGAAGGATCCCTTTGAAAGATTTTCTGTGGTGGAACAAAATGAAAGGGAAAATGAAATGAGACGGGATGAAAAGGTGCCTCTACAGAAAGGCCAAAAAGCTGCTGGTTGCAGACTCGTGGTCTAAGAGAACCAAAAAGAACTGAAACATAAACCTAGTCATTTCAACACTGCCCATGTTTATCACAGCTGTACCGCTTACCTACAGTTTTCACACCCTCTTTTCCATACTGTCATGTAATAAGTGATGTGTGCTTGGATGCTTGGATCACAAAAGCAATGGACAGGAGAGTCCAACACAGATAGTAAACAACCTTGCTATTTCAACTTCCATGTGTTTTATTCAGTGACAAGATTTATAGCTTCAGTTGTTGTATAGGCATAACCACTTGTATTTTTGCCAACTATGAATAATAAAATGAGACAGAAAGGTTCAAATTGAGTTTGAATCAAACAAAAACAATCAAAATAAAATTCAAGTTCAAGTCAATATAAGCAAGTCCAATGCATATATTTCAAAAACAGCAAATATATCAATTTATATAATGCTGTTGCACTCAAGCTATGAGAATGTATTTGTGTTTTTAGTCTTTCCTCGAGCGTACACACAAGACTTTCCAGCCAAAAATTAAATTTGGCTGTTGAAATAACAACAGCATCATTCTAAATGCATAACTGTAGCACATTTTTTTTTCCTCAATGGATGATGCTGATGATAAATTATGTGATGGTGAGGTGATCGTGAAAACATTCAAATGTTGCATGTGAGACCACAGAGTATGAATGAAAGCTAAATGTTACGCATTCTAAGTATTCCTAGTATATTCACAGCACAGGGTACTTTAAATATTCCCACTTAATTTGAATTTGCACATATTACTGATGCAAGTTTTAACCACATAAAAGATCAAGAGAACAAGGTCAAACCTACTTTACTCAAACTACAGAAAATTGTGTTTGAGAGGAGATAAGTCAAGTGAACTTTATTGATATAGCACTTTAAAAAAAAACCAAGCTTGCTTAAAGTGCTTTTCACTTCAAGTACAAAAACACGACACGATATGTGAGTAAATATACCGAGCATCAGTCCTTAGCTAAAATTAAAAGCCAGAGAGAAAATATGGGTCTTCAGAAGGTACTTGAAGGAATCAAGAGACCGAGAGCTTCTAATTTTAACAGGTAAGCAGTTCCAGAGTGGCTGCAGCCTTAGAAAAGGTGCCGTCACTTCTATTTGAGTCTGAACTTGGGAACGTGAAGGACCGTCTGAGTGGTCGACTTCAGCGATAAAACTGGAGTATGGTCATGTAAAACCGCAGATAAATAAGAAGGTGCCAACCCATTTAACACCACAAAAACAAGTAATAAACTCTTAAAAACAATTCTGAAGGGTGCAGGAAGTCAGTAGCGTCAGGCTAAAACTGGAGTGATGTGCACCTGTCTCTTAGTCCCTGTTAGACGACCTGCTAAGAGGAGAATTAGGATTTTGTACCGGCTGGAGCCGACAAAGAGACATCTGATCAAGACCAAAATACAGGGAGTTGCAGTATTCTAACCGAGATGTTATAAAGCATGTATGACTCTCTCAACAGCCTCAACTAAAAGAATCTAGTTTTGACAACAGGAGTAATTTGTCATATTTAAAACCACTGTATAACATCACTCCCAGGTTTTGTGACGAGGGTCAATTACAGGTGTCCAGGGTGCCAGGAGCACAGGCATGGTAAAGTAATTGATCTGGATAGCGAATAACAACAATCTCTGTTTTAGTGTCATTGAGACAAAAAAAAAAAAAAAAAAAAAAAAAAAAAGATTTTAGATCCTTTATAGGCAGTTATGTCACGGCTGTGAAAAACCTGCAGGGTTGAGGCCACTTGACAAGTAGATCAGGACATCGTCTACAAAACAGTGAAAAGACTTCTGTTTCTTAAAACAAAGACATGTCCTGTGGTTTTTTATGTGTTTTTTTTTTAATCAATCATGCTATTAATTCCAACTCTGAATGTACCTGAAAGTGTGATGGACAAGATCTTAGTCATTATTCATAAGCTCATTGATCTAAAGCTGATGATTCTACAGCAGACGTATGTGACGCTTCAACTATTCAGGACTGGTCTGTTAAAGTGGGTGTGGCTAATGCAGAAAACTGAATACACCGCTTACATTCATTGTTTTCTCGAATAATCACAGGAATTTCTTGTGAATTTTGAGATGAATAGCTGCTCTTGTTCTTAAAGGTGTAATACAACATTTTGATTTCCGGGTGGATCACCTAAATAATTGGTGGGTCTGTTTGTCAATCATTCTGACGAGCTGCTTTCGTAAGGCGGTTCTCCGTGCTTGCGCCCAATCAGCTTCTCCCTTTTGCGCATGCGCATTCAGAGTGTTTATGTAGCCGGTGAGCTTCTGAGTTCGTACTTACCGATGGCGAGTCTGACATAATGAAACTGTAGCTGTTTCGGAAAAAAAAAGCTTTATTTATGAGCGAGGCGGATCGCAGAAACTGTACAGAGCCGTGCACGCCGGAGAAGAGGAGATCACGCTCGTACACTTCCGCGTTTTCTGGGAGAAGCAGGAGAGCCGGGCGGATGGTCTGGCGCATGCGCGTTGTTCAAAAAGTGAGTAACAGACGTGGGGCTTCGTCTTTTCGAGAAAATGTTGTATTCCATCTTTAACACAATGGGAAAAGATTTCCTTTAATGTGCCTCCACCTTGAAGACCCAATCTGCCATAACATTATGAGACTGCGAGTTTAAAATAGTATTGGTATAACCTTTCGTGACTCATGTTCTGCCAAATAACTTTAACCTCACTAGCAGTTTGTGTCACAGTAACTCAACTGTTGGTTCAAATCACACAGGCCAGCTTGTTCACCACTTTTCCTTGTTTTGCTCTTCCGCATAGATATTCCAGGCACCCCAAAGGAGCTGCACTGTTGAACATGCTCTGATTCAGTCCTCTTGCCATCACAATTTAATCCTTGTCAAATGACACACTAACACCCTACATTGACCAATATTTTGCTTTTGACATGTCAACTTTCAGGAGGAAACATCAAGTTACTGCCAAATATATAGAATCCACGAGCAGGTGCTATGAAAAAGATATAAAATATGTTCATTTTTAGGGTGTCAGTGGTCATAATGTTTGGCTTGACTGGTGCTGCTGTGCAATGCAGAAATGCACAGGCTGTTTCAGTAAAAATGCAACAATCCATCAAAACCTACGCCAAGTTTCTGTATCTTGCCACCTGCTGATCCCACCTGTTTGTTCTACTGGAGGCAGCGAGCAGAGGCGTCTGATGCCATTGAACTCTCTTTCAAATATTGTGGGACAGCTGCACAGTCTGTTTTTACGGCTTATTGCTCACCAAATATCTAAAGGTGATTTATATGGTTGCTGGAACAAGTGTAACTTACCGGCAGCATGGAGCAGCAGCTCACGTGTCTGATGTGAAAGTAAGCACAGTTCTGCATGGATTTACCAGCAAATGCAAGATGTAGGGCAGTGTTCTTCAATATAATTAAGTCACCTGTTATCAATGCATTCAGGATTAATAAGGCTAAAATATATTGAGAAAATCTGCAGGTATTTATGACACCTACTTGCAGAGAATTTGTTTTAAATAAAATATCTTTAATTCCCACAGCTGTCAAAATGGTACATTTTATGCAGAAGTTTTGGAAACACACTTCTAATGTCTACGTTTGCATGATAGTTTCTCCCTAAAAAAGGAAGGAGAAATACTCAAGCATGACCCCATATTCCCATTACTTGACTTTTTCAATCCTACTGTAATGCAATACAGATGGATCTTACAGTGCATTCCTCAACTGTGCTGCAGTGCACACAGTTTTCCACGTGACCTCACTCGGTGCCGAGATAAGGATGGAGAGCAGCTCTTTGTGTCTTGTCTGTCACAAAGACTCCAAAACACAGCAGCAGCCTTTCATTTTCTCAGTCATTCATCCCTTATGTTTCCTCTGCCTCTGATGAAGTAAGCCTGGGCATTATGTAATGTGTGTACACATGGCAACACCGTGCCAAATCCACACTCAGTCTGCATACATATCAACACCTCCACCATCACGTGGAGTAAACAAGTCCCAATATGCCAAATCATGTTACTCAAAGGGACATGTAATCTGATCTAATTAAAGACTCGGAGATTGCATGTACCATTGCATTGGCAGTTTAGCTCATTGCATTTGCAGGATTTCTTTGCAGTTTGGAGATGATAACTGCAAGGCTTCCAATCAGTCAGGCCCTGGCTCATTTTGCATAAATCAGACTGAAATATAAATGTGGTCGAGGCGATAATATGAGAGAGATAAGAAGAAAAATCAAGGAGCTTGAAAAGAAAATCATATTAATGAGATGATTTGAAGGCAGAGTGGTTAAATACCAGAATGTGAACACAGCATCTTTAGAAGATAGTGTACTCAGTGTAATTAAAACTAATCCACTCCAGAAATCAGCATCCTTAAGGTTATTTGGTTGATGTAGTTCAAGATGGTTGAAGAGGTTCATCAGAAAAGAAACTCAGCCAAGAAATCTAATCGCAGTGGATGTGAACCACTGTTTCTATAAAATCAAGGCGCGAGACGTGAAGTGCAGTCAAGTGCACTGTCTGCAATGCACCGAGGAAGACGTGCGCCTTAATACAAGTATTCATCCGATGCCTGGACAAACCATGTGAAAAACTGCAACAGACTGTTTCACAGTAGATATGAATTAAAAAGTTGATTTCCTTCTCCAAAAGTACTGTTTCTAATCTGCTTTTGGACTCTGGCTGTTCAGATTAACAGTATTCCCTTTGAACATAACCTGAAATGGACCAGAGAAATCTTATCAGAACCAGTATTATTTATTGCCATTGCTTAGAGGTTGTGTGTACGGCAAGAAAGCTGTAGGTGCAACTAGTGATTTTTTTCTACTTCAGTCTATCCATTTTCAATGTCATTTTATCCAGTTCAGGGCTGTGGTGTGCTGCAGCCAATCGCATCCAATAATAGGTGAAAGCAGAATACACCATGGACAGCTCACTAGACAATCAAAGGGCAAACACAGAAAGACAGAGTACCTGGACACATCCCACACCACCACGCTAAGAACATATGAAGTCCACGCAGAAAGATCACGTCAAGCCTAAAACACTGAAGGGATGTAGGAGAGAAATTCAATGCCATATTCTCTTTCAACTTCCCCTGTAATCACTTTAATGTAAAGGATCGGGGGCATGTTCCAGATTTGATTGGCATTTTGAGCTGCAAAATGCACTGTATGTTCGTTACACACGCCTGCAAAGCTGCATTTACATTTGTATTGGATGATAAATTAAGAAACACCCTTGAGGGCAGGATCAGCCATGATACAGTTTGCACTGTTTTACATGAAGAGAGAATTATAGAATGGGATGCAGAAAATCTTTTTATTATTATTATTTTTTTTTTAATAAACTATTTGGCACAGATCAAGAGATAAGTCAACAAGACACAAGATAAAAACAGGGAATTTTCAGTTTAAAAGGGTCTTCTAATTTTATCTGCAGAAATTAAAAACGTTACTTTGATGTATACTTTTCTTGGAAATGTAAAATTGTGTTGAAAAAGTCCCAAAGTTTTTCAACATGTCATCCATATTATTTCTATTTCATATTGTTATAAAACCAGGTGTGATCAGCTGCTTTGCACACCCATCTTGAAGAAATGTCGTCAGGGGTCACTAGAACCAGTTCCACAAATGAGGGAAGAGCAGCTGCAGTTGCAGCGAGTGCCAAAGTGTCCAGTTAGAACTTTGAAGCAACACAAGCCACTCAAATGCACCACCCATTTTCCACCCATGGTCATACCGTACTGTTTTATGTGAACAATCAGATAGCTAAAAAAACAAAAGAAGTTTTTTGAAGTTCTTTTTTTACTTTCTTGAGTACCTGAGGTGGCTATTTAAACAGAACATGTGCGTTTATGCCTGCAACAACCACAATATTATAACACCCTGTAAAATCTACACAAACACTTGAAGTATCATTGTGTGAATTGTTTATTTGTCTCACATTATCAGTGATCCTTGGTCCCTTTTCCAGAGCTTGGTGAAACCAGCAGTTCACCAAGTTTAAATTTATGTGGTTCTTGAAAGGAATGTCAGATGATCTTTTATCACATCTATGAAATAATCCAAGGAATGGAAACTAAAATATTTGAGGTCTACATAATATCTAAAATAGTATTTAACACAAGCTGTCATTTTACTGTCTTTCCAATTGGATTTTAATGGATCCATGCACATTTTTACAATAAACTTTAGACATTGCATTGTGCAGATCTGAATGACCTCAAAAACTATATAATCTCAACAACACCACAGACGCACACAGCTATTAACCCCAGTGGCCCAGTTGCATCTTTGCAGTTTGTTTCATTTTACCTAGAGGCTGACGATTAATTATACACCTGCCATTGATCACCTATAAATATATTACTGACAGAACTTCTTGCTGCATCCGTGCTTTGCAACGTGTCCACAAAAAACCACTTGTCTTCGACTCTTAGTTTCTGCAGCACCTCTACGTCTCTCTTTTTCTGTACACCTCAGGCTTTCTACCTACTCAAGGCACCCACCTTTTATGATGGGTTATTGAAAGAATAAATATGTGCGTGGATGCACGCACAGAAACTTACGCAGCCGCGCTGACTCACACAGACCTCTTTTTACCTTTCCTTTTGCTTCCATATCAAGCTCCTCTCACGAGAGCACAGTAAAGTTGACCCTGGTGTAACATTTCTGCTGAAAACAACACTAGGTTTTCACCTTATGTTTGCTTGTTTGTGCTTGTGTACATGTGAGCGTACAAAGATTCATCAGCCAGAGGGTCTGTGAGTAACACATCGAAGCTGCACAGTAACTTTACTCAGGAACAAAGTAGCATTTCATTTACAAGTCTCAGTAATCCAACAAAAATGATGAAGCACGCCAACTGTCAACGCCTTTCAAAACAATCAGAAACAATTAGTGGGAGCACTCAGCTCCTGGCTCTTTTTTTTTCTTTTAACAGAATACTATTAGAACGTGTTTCTTAGTCACTGGCGTTGAATGCATCTTATTGCTGTAATGAACTTTCGCTCTAATCATTCCTGCAGAGTTCTAAAGCTGCAGTAGCAGTTCTAGAATGCTTGTTAGATTTTGCTTCCTGTGTGAAGACTGATAAGAGAGATCCATGTGGTTTTAGGATAAAATGATGTCTTGGTTTATGTTTTAGCTCAGAGGAAATACGTGAGTAGAGTTCCGTGAGTTCCAAGTGTAGCTATTTAACACTCTCCTGTTTCCACACTGTGGGTCTTTTTGCTGGTGCTATGACAGAGCGCAGCAATCACAGAAGCATTCAATGACCTTTTTTAGGGGAAAGGCGTGAGAGCCATCTTCAAACATCAGATAAAGGCAAAGGTCAGTCTACCTGCTTGCACAAAGGTAAAGCCTTCCCTTTTCATGGAAAACTGCAAACCCGTGTCTTTTAACCTTTCAAGTTTTAACAGCTCGTTTCGTCACTGTTTTTATCATGCTAGTTCTCTGATCAGTGTCACACGCACGCAGCAGAAGTTCGGTTCTGACTGCCGATTCCAACAATTTTACATGCCTGAATTAAAAAAAAAAAAAGGATTGTTTTGTTGTTCTTTTACTGTAGGTCGTTCATTTTTTCCTGAAACAAATGTCCACTCATACTGCTTTGTGCAGGTCATGAGTGTGTGTAGAGCTGGGAGATAAAACAATGGATATAAATCGCAAAATAACTTTTTCTCGATGCACAGATGAAACATGATCAACAGACTTTTAGATAGATTGGATTCCTCCAAGCTTTGACAGACAATATGAATAGTCAATGATAATGAGAGTTGCTCCTCGCTGAACCAATCATGTGGCTGGGCAGAGAAAGTCTCATTATCTTCACCATCCATGTTTTGACAAACAATACGAAGTCAATGATAATGAGAGCTCATCTGCACCGAGCCAATCATGTTGCTGGAATAGAGCCATGCCAAGTTAGCACAGAACACAGTAGCAGCCAGTCACAACACATTAGGGGTGGGCAATATAAACGGTATAAACCGTATGTGATATACATTTGGCCCACGGTAGGGATTTTGGTCATACCGCCCAACCGCGATAGCACATTACGTCCTCCAGGTGGCAGTAATGCAGCTTTCTACATGCCCGTTCCCGAAGAAGAAATACACAACAACAGCAATGGCGGTGAGCAGTGAACAGACAGAGGAAGAGCTCGTGAAAAAGATTGGTGCAACATCTAAAACGGCGATCTGTAACTGGTGGCCCGCTGGCTGAACATTAATATCTGGCCCGCCAGATGATTTTTAAAATCTGCGGCAGCTGCTTCACGGAGGCAGTAACACCGTCCATTAACGTGTAAGTATCTAGCTCCTCCTAAACCGCCTTCTTTGCCTGTGAAACATCTGGAAACCCTCTGATTCAGTGAACAACCTGAGCCGTGCAGTTCCTGCTGCCTTCAGGGACACTTTGTAAAAGTAGCCTACTGATAGATGCTACCGGTGTTTGTCAGCTGTTAGCTTAGCTGTTAGCCACTGACAAACGGGGATCAGTAAAAAAAAAAAAAAAAAAAAGAAAAATGCCTCAATCAAGTTGCCGACCCCTGATCTGTAAGCTCAACATGGTTTGGACTAACCATTAAGAAACTGTTATGCTGTAATTTGTATATCAAATTATACCGTGATACATACCGTCTACCGTGTAAGGTTCAAATTATACCGTGACATAAATTTTAGGCCATATCGCCCACCCCTACAACACATGTGTACACAACGCAGCGTCTCGGGATGCACAGCACCCCAGTCTCCCCTCCACTGTTCTGTAAGCTGAAACAGCACCCCATCAAGCAATGCCAGAGTGCAAACGAATCGTCCAAAACCCAGTCAGCCAGCCCGCCAGTGGCTAAGCTAACAGCCACGAAACACCTGCTCCACAGCAGAATGTGTAACGGTTTAAGAATGTCTGACAGTTGTAGAATGTTTGACAGCTTCAGAATGTTTGATAGCTTTAAAATGATCGACAGTTTTAGAGTGTTTGAGAGTTTGATAGCGTTGCAGTGACTGCCGGTGACTTTGATCCAGAAATTGTGGTACACTGATGTGTCTTTAAAGTCACTGGTTTAATTTAATGTTAATTTCCCAATGTGAAGTCCTCGCTCTCCATGGTATGGTTCACTTTTTACTTTTGTGCAAATTTACAATGGCCTCTATGTTCATTGTTCCACACACAGTTAAACAACATGGTAAACACTTCTCTCGTACTGGACTGGGGGACAGACTTGACAGTGAAGTGTCTCAACAACAGCATCTTATTGTTCAAAGTGAGGCCGCGATACCTGAGTGTGGCCTTTCATTTCACTAAAGTCCAGACAGATTTGAAAGTGTCTCCTGTCATACCATCTACATTTTGCAGTGTATTATTTTTGCTGTAGGTGGCCTGTGAATGTATAGCATTGGCCTTTGCTAAAGCCTTCCCAGTACTGCTATTAATAGGCAGTCGGCCTTTCATTCCTTGACTACCTTCCTATCCTGAACACAGTAGATGAAGGACCACAGAGCGAAGCAACAATGCGAGCAAAGTACAATATTAGCGCATATAGAGATCAAATGAAGCTGAAATAAAATTATTATTGTGTTGACTGATATAGCCAAGGTACACAGAACAATCATCAACCTACAAACCACAGGCCATCATGGAACAAAAGACGGCATGTCTACAGAGTCATTCGTGGAAATATATGATAGGGCTGAACGATATGGCCAAAATTTCATATCTCGATATCCATGCCAGATATCTCGATATCGATACGATATATTACAATGGATTCCGTGAAAGTTAAGCATTTTTCAGAAAAATAAAAACATCATAATACAAAAGGATGTAAAAAAAAATGCAGTTTTATTTATGAGAACTCACTGCCACTACCACCAAACTCGTTTGTGCAGATTCTGCAACCGCCCTCTGCCATCAGCTGTCAACCACTAAACGAGGTTTGTGGTTGGCTGGCCTTACCTGTGCATGGGCGAGCTTACATGCAGGGCAAGCAGGGGAAATCTTGATATTGTTGATTTTGAGGAACTAATGTCCTGAATGTTCATATCGTGATATCGATATAACGATATATCGTTCAGCCCTAATATATGATGCATATGTATATGAAATAAACAGCTGTGTATTCAGTTCAGTATTGACAATGACAATGGAGCCCTAACATGAAGCACAGGCAAAAAGTGTAATGCTCACTCAAACACGCAATTAGCCAGTTTGACTGGTTCAGATCATGGCCGCCAACTGAACATGGTGAGACAACGTAATACTGAACAACCAGAGAGAAACTAATAAAAAAAGGAATATACAATGATTTATAAGAGAGGAACATTACCAATGCAAACAAAAAACATCTTAACACTATAAAGATTTTTGCATGATATTGTAATCTATTCTACCTAAAATCCAAAATGAAATCATCTTTTGCTTTGTCCAAGTCATTCCTCCCTCAGACAGTATAAGGAATAGATTGTGTACATTCATATTGCACACTCAATTGTAAATAGGTGTATCTAGTGATGAGATTCCAAAGACTGTTCAGCCGTAATGTCAGTAGATGGCTATAGATCATCACTTTGTCACCAAAAAAATTGCAGAAAAATGCAAAACAGTTTGCAGTTTTCCTGAATGAGGTGCGAGTTAATACGAGGGGGTACCGGAAAGTTCCAGGACTGTGTTTATAAAATTAAAACAAGAATGATTTCAGATTTCTGGTTGTTCAATCTCGCTAGAGCATGTTCTTGTGCAGATCTCTGCAAAGTATCGTCTCACAAAGTTACACAGGGAAAGCACAAACAGTGGTAACGTCAACACAGCGGGACCGCTTCTTCGGAAAAGCACAAAACGGCGGAACACATATCTAAACGCGATCAGCGCGCAAGCATCAGATTTTTTTTTTTTTTTTTTGCTGGGAAAAACAGCATCAGAAACACTCACCACAGTCCAGGAGGCGTATAAATATGGTGCCATGGGGAGAACCATGGAGTTGGTGGTGAGTTGGATTCGCTGGCGGAGGAGAAAACCGGACAGACTTGGCAGACCCAAACGTATTGTGAGGGTCTGTTGGGAACGTCTGGTGGAACCCTCTGTCAGCATGGTTTTCAACTCCCACCTCCGGGAGAGCTTCTCTCATGTCCCGAGGGAGGTTGGAGACATTGAGTCCGAGTGGACCATGTTCTCCACCTCCATTGTCGAAGCAGCTGCTCGGAGCTGTGGTCGTAAGGTCTCTGGTGCCTGTCGTGGCGGCAACCCCCGAACCCGGTGGTGAACACCGGAAGTAAGGGCTGCCGTCAAGCTGAAGAAGGAGTCCTACTGAGCCATGTTGGCTCACGGGACTCCAGAAGCAGCTGACAGGTACCGGCAGGCCAAGCGAACTGCAGCCCGAGTGGTTGTGGAGGCAAAAACTCGGATCTGGGAGGAGTTCGGAGAGGCCATGGAGGAAGACTATCGGTCGGCCTCGAAGAAATTCTGGCAAACTGTCCGGCGCCTCAGGAGGGGAAAGCAGGTCTCTGCCAACACTGTTTACAGTGGAGGTGGGGAGTTGCTGACCTCAACTGGGGATATCATAGGACGGTGGAAGGAATACTTCGAGGACCTCCTCAATCCCGTCGCCACGTCTTCCGTGGAGGAAGCAGAGGCTGAGGTCTCAGAGGTGGACTCGTCCATCACCCAAGCCGAAGTCACCGAGGTGGTCGGTAAGCTCCTCGGTGGCAAGGCACCGGGGGTGGACGAGATTCGCCCTGAGTACCTCAAGTCTCTGGATGTGCAGGGACTGTCTTGGTTGACACGTCTCTGCAACATTGCGTGGCAGTCGGGGACGGTGCCTCTGGACTGGCAGACCGGGGTGGTGGTCCCCCTGTTTAAAAAGGGGGACCGGAGGGTGTGCTCCAACTATAGGGGGATCACACTCCTCAGCCTCCCCGGGAAAGTCTATTCCAGGGTACTGGAGAGGAGGATCCGACCGATAGTCGAACCTCGGATTCAGGAGGAACAATGCGGTTTTCGTCCTGGTCGTGGAACAGTGGACCAGCTCTACACCCTCCATAGGGTGCTCGAGGGGTCGTGGGAGTTTGCCCAACCAGTCCACATGTGTTTTGTGGATTTGGAGAAGGCGTTCGACCGCGTCCCTCGTGGTGTCTTGTGGGGGGTGCTCCGGGAATACGGAGTCCGGGGCCCCCTGTTAAGGGCCGTCCGTTCTCTGTATGACCGGAGCAGGAGTGTGGTCCGCATTGCCATCAGTAAGTCGGACCTGTTCCCGGTGCATGTTGGACTCCGGCAGGGCTGCCCTTTGTCACCGGTTCTGTTCATCATTTTTATGGACAGAATTTCTAGGTGCAGCCAGGGGCCGGAGGGGGTCCGGTTCGGGGACCACAGGATTTCATCTCTGCTTTTTGCAGATGATGTTGTCCTGTTGGCTTCATCGAACCAGGACCTACAGCATGCACTGGGGCGGTTCGCAGCCGAGTGTGAAGCGACAGGAATGAGGATCAGCACCTCCAAATCCGAGGCCATGGTCCTCAACCGGAACAAGGTGGCTTGCCCTCTCCAGGTAGGTGGAGAGACCCTAGCCCAGGTGGAGGAGTTTAAGTATCTTGGGGTCTTGTTCACGAGTGAGGGACGGATGGAGCGTGAGATTGACAGGCGGATCGGTGCAGCGTCTGCAGTGATGCGGTCGTTGTATCGGTCCGTTGTGGTGAAGAGGGAGCTGAGCCGAAAGGCGAAGCTCTCGATTTACCGGTCAATCTACGTTCCCACCCTCACCTATGGTCATGAGCTTTGGGTCATGACCGAAAGGACAAGACCCCGGATACAAGCGGCCGAAATGAGCTTCCTCCGTAGGGTGGCTGGGCGCTCCCTTAGAGATAGGGTGAGGAGCTCAGTCACCAGGGAGGAGCTCGGAGTAGAGCCGCTTCTCCTCCACATCGAGAGGGGCCAGCTGAGGTGGCTCGGGCATCTGTTCAGGATGCCTCCTGGACGCCTCCCTGGGGAGGTTTTCCGGGCATGTCCCACCGGGAGGAGACCCCGGGGAAGACCCAGGACACGCTGGAGAGACTATGCCTCTCGGCTGGCCTGGGAACGCCTTGGGATCCTCCTGGAAGAGCTGGAGGAAGTGTCTGGGGACAGGGAAGTCTGGGCATCTCTGCTGAGACTGCTGCCCCGCGACCCGGCCCCGGATAAGCGGTTGAAGATGGATGGATGGATGGATGGATGGATGGATGGATGGATGGATGGATGGATGGATGGATGGATGGGGAGAACGCAGGTTTTCGAGTGGTATGGGCGCTTTAAAAGGGGCGAAATGTCCATTGAAGACCAGCCCCGCTCCGGACGACCCGGATCCTCACGCACGCAGGAAAAGATCCGCGAGGATCTTTTTTTTCTGGAAGCCGAACACAGCGAGTCTGTGCCACCTGGCAGTCTGTTAACCAGGACCACTACATCCACGTCCTGAGGCGGCTCCGAGAAGCAGTGAGGCAGAAGCGTCCGGAGCTTTTGCGGGATGGCGAGTGGTGGCTGCACCACGATAGTGCGCCGGCGCACCGGGCCCTGCGCGTAATGCAGTTCCTGGAGAAAAACGGGATGATCCTGCTGCCTCACCCACCCTATTCGCCGGACTTAGCCCCCTGTGACTTTTTTCTCTTCCAAAGAATGAAGAAAGAGCTGAAGGGGCAGAGATTTGAGGACGTCGAGGAGGTTAAACAAAAATCGAAGGACGCACTGCACGGCATCATTACGCACGAGTTTTCAAAAGCCTTTTAAAGCTGGAAAACACGGAAGCAACGGTGTATTCAAATCAGTGGGGATTACTTTAAAGGCGACAGCTTTGAAAAATTGTTACAATTAAACACATTAAAAGTTATAACCAGTGTCCGGTTTTTTTCCGGTCCTCCCTCGTATATGAGCAAAAATGTTCAATAAATAATATTGCTGTGTTTGGAGTAACACAGTGTATGCACATTATTATATTAAACGAAACATGTTTGCATGGAAATGTAGCTGAGACTCAGAGAAACAGTCGGTGGGAAAGTTACATTTTCCAGTTGGAAGAATTAACATAATTCATTACCTGCTTGAAACTTCGCAGCTACATGATGAACAAAACTGCCCTGACCTGCATAATACAACACATGGATGATATGATGTTTGTTAAGTCAATAATATTCACAGACTTCACTTCCTCACAGACTGTGAACAAATTACGTTAATCAGCAGGTGTTGCTGTTGTGAAACCACAAGCAGAAAACTACATGATCCTAAAAAAGAGCGCTGTGTTTTTGCACTTCAGTCTGATGCACAATACGCTGCCATGCTCATGCACCATCTCTTCCAGGAGTAAACTGCCAGGTAGAGGCATTAATTCTTTTATTGTGCACCCTGCAAGGGTAAAGTGAGGATAGAGTGCAGTGTGTGGTTATGAATAGTGTAATACTGCTGCCTCATCCCTTTTCCGTCCCACTACCAGAGCAGCACTTTTGCTTGCTCACCTTTTGCGTCAGTAAAAACTGCCATTACTCTAGTTTACAAATAGAGGGCTGCAAATCCTATTACCTGTAATTCACTCAAGATGCTGTGAGACACGAGGCAGGACTGCATATGTGTTGTTGAGGTTAACCGCCGACGTGCACATATCTATGGCAACAGGTGTGTTATTAACGAGCTCATGTTAGAAAAAGAACGACTTGGTTCTAAAAGCAGTGAGAACGTGTGCGCTAATTCCCCGGCACTCTTGATGTGTCTATCATGATCTTAGCACATGACACCTTCTGCCGTAGCTGAGCCACTGACAGCAAAAATAGCCATTATATTTGCAGGCCTGCTCACACAGTGCAGAAAGCCAATAAAATCGTGTGACAAAGACGAATACCTAATTGATGACTATCTGATGATATTGTTTTTCTGACTGACAGATCAAAACTGTGCTGCCTCTCTCTCTCTCTCTCTCTCTCACTCTAACTCATAATATCTCTGGGAACTTTTATTCAAGCAGACTTACTGCAGACTGTTTGCTTCCTCTAACTTGAAGCCTTGTCTACACAACAATATGTGGATTTTCCTACATTGCATTTGAATGTTGTCTGAAACACAAAAAACTACCAAATTCAGGTCCTCGAAACAGTAATAAAAAAAAAGAACAAGTTCACTCACGCACACAAACACACAGTCTGATTAACAGTAGCTCAGTGGCCTCCTCCAATGGCTCACTCATGCACTGTTGGCCAAATTAGGTTTGCTAATTGCTGTCTGTTGGTCGCTGAACACGTGTCTGCCGATGAGCAGATTTGTCGCCCAAAAAAATAAAGCCTGCCGTGGCCTTCTTCAAGCCATGAGCTGTCAGAACTGGCTAATTTATCTTGCTTACTCAGCACAGTCAACAAATTTCTTGCGGGCACGAAGCCTTGCCAGTTCCTGGAGTTGAGAGAGGACATGCAATACGAGCTTCAGCCAAGTCAATTGATTTGCTGAGAGTTGATGACACTTTCAGACCTCAAGAGAATCTAGAATGACAATATGTGTCACATAATAGAAAAGTGTGCTGCTGGCATTTACATATAGCTCACATCAATTTACATCTTGTTAAAACTACAGTATTTCATCATTAAAGAGGTGTGACAGCAGTGACATTTTAAATAAGTGAGACCACAAAAATGACAGCTGTCCATATCATGAGACAAACCATCAACAAACAGATTTCTTTATACACTTATAGACTAAATACAAAACTGATTTTACTCTCTAAAGGTTCTTTAAAGCTAACGCCTTTTGACATTTTCTAAGTCAGAAAAATATAGCTGATATAATGTAATAAAAGTGCGGGCCATGTCGACTCTAAAAGTAGACCTTCGACAGCTGTACTGCGGAGTAGTGATTAACACTCACCTCACAGACACAGTCCAGACTTGGATTCATGTGTGGATTTTGCATGATCTCCCAGTGAGAGTGTTGGTTGTTTCCAGATACTCTAACATCAACCCAAAGTCCAAAAACATGCATTTGAGGTTAATTGGTGATTCAGATTCTTCTTTTTACTTTCAGCACAGGTCTGAAACGGCAATGGATGAAGACATCACTTCCCCTAAGTGATCCATGAAACTTTGATGCTATGAAAGCCTTCTGGCTTCAGCATCAGTGGATCAAAGTAGGGCTGCATGGTACTGTGACAACTATATAATTTGCGAGAAAAACCAGTGGTAGCTGAATTCAATGATTTGTTCATTAGGCTTTCTTCTTCCACCCAAAAGTTCCATTTATCTTGCCCCAAATTTGCGCCAACTGAGACTGAGCAGCGTTTCAGGAGCACTGTTTGGGCTAGTCAATTGATTTAATTATTTTTCTTGATTTACTGTTGTCATCATCGTGTTTAACTCATTACAGTATGAATGCACAGTGTAATAAAACAATTCCCTGCAGGTTAGCCTTTTGTGACATGTTTAATGACGTGGATATGATAACAATACCTTTTTGCTCTAACGTTAAGTCCAAGATTCCTCACAGTTTTTCTACCTCCTACACCTGAAAGAGCCTAAAATTAAATTAAAAATGCCTTCAACCACATTGTCCTTGTGCCAGGAAGTACAGAACAGCTCAGCCTCCTTGTTCCAGGTTCAAGGTTCGAAACTTATTTGAATTCCTACTGGCACTGAAAGCCTGTGCTATTGTTGCACAGGGCATGAGAATTTTCACTAATAGATTAACTATAAGTACATCCTGAAATCCTCTCAAAAACATTGTTTATACCTGAACACTACTGAGTCATCTGGATAATGGCTGAAATTAATAAACTGCATGTTGTTGTACTTACTTTGAGAATAGCAAACGTAGTTGAATAGGTTATGGGCACAAAACAACTGTTGAAATTTGACTGAAAATGAAACATCAACACGTCCCTTGAAAGTTATCTGTTTGATTTACAATCTCACTATCAGTGTTAATCTGTTCAGTAGCAAACACTTTTTATGTCAACAGGAACGCGGTTTCTGCCTTGTCCACCTCTGCCCACTGTTTTATTTTGTTTAGCTTTTTTTCTTTCATTTCTATCTCACCTCATTTTCCCACCTATTCTCTGATCGGATTGACTGTTATGAGAAGTGACTGTCTCAGTCTCAGGGCAAATCTATTACCCGAACCCTTTATTGAAACTACATCTACTTTCACACAGCACAGACACACAAACCGACACCACCTGGAGACAAACACGTGCTTGTACGGGGACATCTGCAGGAAAAGACACACACACACACACACACACACACACACACAGTGTTGACACTGCTAGACGGCACATGGATGCACGCTCAGCAAGCAGACACGCAGGTTTGGACACAGAAATAGAGGAGCAAACACATGAATGCTCACACGTACACACCTGTCAAGCTCCCTCTCTATTCTATTTGTTTTCAATAAACCAAATCTGAGCATATGTTGGTCGTCTCGCCCCAGGCAGAGGGAGGAGTGTCCTGAGAGCCCTCTGCAGAGAGCCTTGTTGCCAACCCACTGCGCCAACCCCGATGACATCGTTGCTATGCTCTATTCACCAGAGCGGGGCACGTCCTCCTGCCACTGACTCAGCAAACCATGTTAAAAGATGAGACGTAAAGACACGCTGTGAGCATTAATAACTCTGCCCAAAACAAATCAACAGCCATTATCTCTTTGCTTCATTAGTGTTTCCGGTTAATCACAAAGAGGATCATTTCCTTTTACTTGTGGCAAGATCATAACAGAGTAAGGAAGGCAATCCGCCAACGTGGAAAGTCAAAACACAGAACTGTACTAATCTCCAGTGTGTTATGCTAGGGGTGTCTAACATGTGGTTCATGGACCAAGGATGGTCCATGATCCAAGATTTTTGGCAATATGTGCATTTTCATATTTTTTAGAAAAAAAAAAAAAAAGAAAAAAAAGAGCTGTACTTTACTAGCAGTAAAGCCCAGGGTAAACATTGTTGCATTTTTTTTTTAAAAAAGATCTGTATGTCAATATTTTAACGCTACAGCTCCTCTGTGATCAAGCTGGGCTATAAATGATCCCTGAAACAAAAGGAGCTAACATTTGTTCTACACAAAATACAAGTGAGGTATAAACGATCACAGGTCATGCTCCTTTGTGCAGCATGTGCTGAAAATAAAAAAAAAAAAAAAAAAAGTTTTACCACTACAAAAAACAATTCCCCACTGTAGTGCAAAGTTGACATGAAAAGAAAGGCCTGGAGTATCAAGCTCGATGTCTTGGTTTTTTTTACTGACTCAAGAAACCATTAATTCATGACTCACAACTAAGAAGCTCCCTGAACCTCGAGTTTTGTGATTTGCGACATCCTCACTGAACACTGTTTACCACACAGGCTTATCTGACTGCATACTAATGTATTTCAATCCACGTGTAGGAGGTGGAGGGCGCTACAGGTGATGAGAGAGAATGTAAAAGTCACAGAGGTCAAAAAAAAAATCCCACCTGGGTGATCTCACTGTTGTCAGCCCTGGAATAACATTATTATGTATTAGGTTCCTCTGTGTTTCAGGACAAATAAACAAGCCTGGGGCAACTGATGTGTATTTACTTTTTTTGACAGAACAGCCCAACTGAACACAAAAAAAAATCTCACTTTTATTATACTCTCTCTCATTCTTCTCAAAAATAATTAAGCCGTGGCCAATAGAGATATGCAATTAACAGACGATGAGCATGAATGTGATTTTGAGATGGTAAATAACCGATTATTTAAAGAAAACCACTTTAGAGCCCTCAGTACTTGGAAGCCCAAAGATTCTGACAGGGGGTTTCTGCGGGGGCGAGTTTTTGTTTTGTTTTTCCATAATCTAAGTATGATTTATTCATGTTGTTATTATACAGCAGATGCTTTTCTGCCCACAACAGAATTTTCACCACAAGTTTTTATCATATCAACCTCACTATCCCCAACAATATAACCTTGTTGACTTTCTCCTTCTCCCCACTCTCATTGTATATATCATAATTATATGTTATTCACCTTCTTTTGATGCTAAATGTGTTTCTGCCTGTATCCTCAGCACTATTTTTTTCTTCTGAGAAAGAAGATTGATGGATGCAGTAAAGGAGGATGTGGAGAACGCCGGTGTAACAGCAAAGGGGTCAGGAGATCGGGTAAGAAGGTGGAAGACACTGCAGCAACGTGAAGGAGCTCAAACAAGAAGCAGCAAATGCAGAAGAATTCAAGGATTAGGAAGACAAATAAGCAGAAAAACCATCACTAGAAAATGTTAGACACAATCACCCTGATGTCCACTTTAACTACAGAAACACACCGTAAAAACTGCATTACATTGAATTAGTACGTACTCCAACATGCTGCACTTTGACAAGACTTGCACTGAAACAGGATCTAGTTAAATATATGTGAAAATCACACAGCTGTACCTAATTGGAATGTTGAACAAAGCGCAAAATCAAGCAGATTCCATGAAAACTCAGAACTGAGTCGTCCTCTAGTTCGACTGAGTCACACAGACACACATACTGAACATGCATACCCACACTCAAGGAGACGTGCATGTCCGCACACCAGATAAAGCCATACCTCCCACAGATAGCCCACATAACCTCAGTCCCACAGAGTCAATCAATAGCAGTATCTGAATATTAAACTTTCCAGACATGAAAACCGATGTTTTATTTTAGTTTTTTCTTCTTCTTTTTTTTTTTTTTTTTGAAACAGGAAAATAACTGTGTGTTTCTGCCAAATTATAAGTTAGTAGAGGGAGGGTAGCAATGGGACACAAGAAGGAGAGAACAATAGGCAGAGCACTGGCTGTCAATTATTTGTTTTTACAAGCTGCTCCACTCTGGTGAGGGTTAACGAAGAAAGAAAGAAAGAGAGACAGAAATTTAGGAGAAATTGTGAAATATGCTGACATGACTAGTTTCGACACATAATCAAGGCAAGAGACAGGTACCATCAAAGCATAAAAAAGCATGGAAATCTCCCAAAAGCCCTGTGTGCTGTGCTAATACAGCAAGAAAGCAAGGAACACAGAGGAGAAACACATTAGAAAAGCTACAGAGGAAAAAACAAAGCGAGGCTATTACAGAAGATGACAGGCAGACGCTGAAAGCCCCGAGAGGGCAAAGGGAGAACATTTAGACTGGCTGTGAAGGACAGAGGAAGGGTGAATTGAATAAATAAAGGTAGAAATAAAAGGGGATAAAGGTCCTCGAGACAGAAGGTGACGGGACGACAGGACAGAATGAGAGATAAAGACGTACGTGTGTTCTGCACGTGAGACCACAAGATTGAGGGTGAGAGAAAGAGAGCGAGAGAGGCAACAGACAACATGGGGGCAGAAGAAGGTGTGTGCAGCATTGTCAATACAAATAGTAAGTCACTCAGGGGCCTTTCATCCAGCTGAAATCTCAGGGCTTCTTTATAGTCACACATAGCATACAGAAGAAAAGGATGGACCATGTGAAAGAGAAAAGTCATGGACAGGCACTACTGGTTCACTTCATCACGCATCCAAGTCACGTCATATCATCAGCTATTCCCTGTGTCATCAAACACCACTGTGCACCCTGCCCCTCTCTTCAGCAACCGGTCCACTTTTCATCCCCTTGTTTTTAAATATTCAAGCAACGTCGCATCTCAATCTGTCACCGACTCTTTTTTGTCTCACTTTGAGCACAGAAATCCCTCAGCCTGCTCGTGTGTTACCTCAGCACGACCTGCTCCGCCGCTACAGCGGCATCAATAATTGTTTGCCGCCTGCGTTGTTCAGGTTCCCTGAAGGGACAGTGGGAAGGCTGGGTATTTATGAGGGCGTAATCTCCTACGTGGGTCGCACTTGCGCACACTCCCCAATCCCCATGACCGGGTGACCCTGGGGATGAGGCGTCCGATGGACAGTTCTGAGCCTGCGACACGACAAGCAGGCAACAAGAAACGACAGAGCGGAAAGAGGGAGGAGAATCAGGGGGGATGGTTGGAGGAAGGAGAGACAGCTCTGCCTGAAGAGACAGTATAATACATAAACAGTGTTGTATGAAGTGATGGTCAACAATTTCGACCGATGCATTTAGCTTACTGTGATTTGCGCCTGTGAAATACAAATGTATGAGGTGCATTTCAAAGATCTGTTCTTTCTGTGTACTTGCAGCTCACTTTGAAATATCAAAGAAATGGAGCACAACAAATTGAAAGCACTTCTCATATGCTCACTGTGGTAGATTATGCTCCGTTCCTCAGAGCAATCATGTTCAGTGTCAAATGATGGGTAGTGTGTATACATTAGCACATGAGTATGTACTGTAGATTCCTACTGCGTCTCCAGCTCAGAGGAAAGCAAGGCGGGTGAAATCAAAGTGCAAGGATACATTCGCACGCCGCCTGATCTCGAGCCGATCGCCAGGATCTTCTGCACTGGGTCAAAGGCCAAAGCAGTGGGCTGGTAAGGAAAACCATGACGAACGGTCTGTAGAGAAAAAGAAAACAAGATTGATACGTTATATAAACAAGACAAACATGTAAGAGATTTAAAATACTTTTTTTTTTTTTTTTTTGTGCTGGCGACCATCTGTATGATCAAACTCTAAAAGAGGATTTTTTGATTCTATACAACGTTTAGAAGTGGATTAAACCTTTGGCATTTTAGCTCATAAAATTATTTTTTTTGTCTTTCTTGTGCCCATATATATTTTTTTATACAGCAAATAATTGTATGGCTGCTACTAAATAGACCACAAAAATATTTTAATTTGTATGTATGTATTACTAAACCAGAACTTCAACAAAAATGTCAAACATGCAAAAAACAAAACTAAACACACTGTTTAGCTGAGAAAAAAAAAACTTCATGTTTGATGAAACAAAAAATAAATCACTTTGTTTATATACATTACATTAAACAGACATTGTCTCTGTCAATTTCTGACTGCACAAACTAAAAAACAATAAACCGACGCATATAATTTCAAGAGACTGAAGACTCATTAACCTTTATAAAGTCAAAATACATTTACTGATGGAACAAAGACTCTTTATAAGAAATTAGCACAAACAAAACACAGCTTTACTTGCATCTGGACTCTGAGCTAAAACAAAATGAACAAGCTTGAACAGTAATATGCCAAAGCCTGACCAGGCAAAACAACGCTGTATCTTACACTCCCACTCTGCAATGCAATGCGAAGCAATGCACTCCAGCTGTCTGCCATTAGTCATGTTAAATTTCCCAGCAGTGTCTCACTTACAGTAATCTGCTATCAAGGAGTGTAGGTAACACAGACAGCTCGCTTGTGTTGACAATGATATATTTAAGAGTAGAACTGCAGCATGAGAAAATACCTCAACAAACCAACTGCGTGACAATACTTTAATTTCTTTAGTTAAGGATGCTATTTGTAGAAATTAAGTATTGCCTCTTTATGAATCAGGAGGCAGTACAGAGTCACTGAAAGAAATTCAAAAGATTATTGTGAGGTACCAAGGCCATCAAAGATAACTGAGAAACGAGACATTGCAACCTGTTTATTGGAAAGGCTGCATTTCAACATGCACATTTGGGATGATTTCAGATTTGAAGCAAAATAAACTCAGGAAAAACAGACGCTCTGAAAGTCATGCTACGGACCTAAACACAAAAGATTAATCACCAGCATTTGAAAAACTACGAAGTCATACTGTGAGTCAGAGTTGTGACCAAGTCTGTGCATTCATGTCCTGAGTCAAATCCCATACTTTCACTTTCAAGTCCTAAAGGAGTTATTCAATTATCCATAAAAATCAAAACGCTTTTATCTGTTTTTGATACATTGAGACAAATCTTGAGAGCTTTTTACCATTTACCAAAGCAGAACCGACATAACAACTTTGACTTTCAGCTCTATAAACCAGAACCATAATTGTTCCTTTTTTTTAAAATACACACACTTTTGGAAGCATAATACATCCACAGCATTTAAAAATAGACGCCACATTGCAGGGTGCATCCTGGTGATGATAAATTATTTCTTGAAGTTTTTAATGTTGCCCCCTACTCCAACACACCTGAATGTAATGTTTTATAATGAAGCTCCTCAGAAAGCCTGACAACGAGCCAATCATTACTATCAGGTGTGTTAAAGTTGGAAACATTTAAACCGTGCAAGAAAATGAATCCCCACCTCTGGTCTATGACTAAAAACACCTGTTCATAAGTACTGATATTTGTACAGACATTTTGGTTTCCGTATTAAACTGGCAATACAAGTAAATAATCCTATGTCGTGTTTAGGTTATGAGAAACCCTGCTAAACTACTCACCGCTCTATGTCGCACTCATACACACTGTCCACAGGTTAGGCTTGCTTTTATTTGCCACCAAGTCGTCTCTCTAATCAATTTATTAAATGAAACAGTATAATTATCTGCAGTTTGCTCATCTAAAGAAAATTGGCTCCTCGTGAAGTAAATTGACGCCGTTTAGTCTTCACCCGTCCTCTGATTGGACGATGTTAGATGGTGCATTCAAAGCGACTGGGAATTAATACTACTTTGATACGGAAGAGAAACAGAAGAGATTCTCGATTCAAGTTTAATAGGGGTGGTAAAGTGCTGAGATACCATCGTAAAAGTAAAAAAGTAGTCTATATTTTAAGTTGAGTAAAAATTCCATCCTGATGGAGGTCACTCTTCCTAGTATAAAAAAGGACGAATCAGTCCAACACTTGTACGGTATTTAATCAACTTCTAGGCCACATTAAGACTTTTCAGGAGGTCATTATATCTAGACAAACTTATGCTCAGACTATCACATAAAATATTTATAAGCACAATAAGTGGCACAACTTCTGAATTCTGTGAATTCCATACAATCCTCAAAATGTTGAGCAATTCCATGATGACAAACTGTGTTTTTTTTTTTCTTTTCCATAGAAACATAAAACATATAAATTGACTTAGTTGAAGTATGAGCAAATTGACTGCTGGTGTGAGAAATGAAATAAAGTGCCCTGCCTAACACTACCCTGCTCCACCGAATACTCACAGCATTATAAGTGTAAAGGTCTTGTTCACTTTGAGCAGGAGTTGATTTTCTTTTTTATGTCTGTAGAGCTGATCTGTATTACCGATTTCAGTAATGGAACAGAAATCACTCCAACAAAACTACTCACTTACAATAATGTGAGTAATTGTAGTTTGTTGCTTTCGATTTTTGACTTTTAAATATCAGGTCACCCATTTGGTCTTGGTGGGGAAATCTCTAGTTTTTCAAGTCAAAAGATAGCTCGTCAGGTCAAGTTGAGTCCAAGTCATCAAGTCAAGTCAGAAGTCATCAGATTTGTGACTTCCAGTTTTTCTCCATTAGTTTGGCTCATTTTTTGAAACAGAAATTACATTCTCACAGCAACATGGAAAAACTTTAAAACTACTCTTCAATTGCTCACAACAGAAAAATGGTTTTCATTTATATCATCAAAATATCTCAGAGCATCTTTGTAAATGATTAAGCACAGTAAGGCTAGACTCAGCCCAGTTTCGAAGTGTCATGCTGATCTAAACTGACTGATTGATTGATTGATTGATTGATTGATTGATTGATTGATTGATTGATTCTCAATTTAATGATTGTACTCTACAACATACATGTATCATTGTATTAGTCATTACATGCATCTGTTCAGCTGTGGAAATTTTATAAAGAGCATACTGTAGAACATACGGTAATACCATAAATACCATGAGGAGGGTGGCCAAGAGGGGGAGGAGGGTGATCAATGAAGAAGAAGTAAGATTCCAGCTTTATTTACAGTACTGTAGGCTCCATGGATTTTTCCTTTTTTTTGTTTGTTTGTTTTTTTTTTGGTTTTGTTTTTTCGTTTTATCACAGTATGTTGAACTCTGACAGATGGAAGTTACTTTGTGTATGAATGAAATCATTTATAATTTCATTGGTAATATGAGAGCAATGTGAGAAGTCAAACCTTGAAGATTTATGTATGAATAAAATGCATTTTTTTCCTTCAGTTTCATATATGATATGTATTGTGTTTGTTGAACAACCCCAAAAAGAATAAGAAAAAAGGAAAAAAAAAACTAACACAGTAACCATGAAGGAGTAGGCACAGACTGTAATGTAGATGAGGGATATTTCCATGTTCCTCTACATTAATGACAAAACTTCTAAACATTTTGACTTTCAGAGCCACATAATGCCAAAGGGACGATGAATTTTGAGCGCACTGACCATCTGTTTGAGAAAGACTTTTAGTTTTGCTACCTAGGTGAACTGTTTTGGAAGAGATATGAGCTGGATGGTCAAAAACAACCATCCAGGTTGGGAACAAAAAGTGTTAAGAACATGTTTTGAGAAATGAGCCAAAGCAATTGGAAAGGATCTTTGCATTTTTGTGGCACTGATTATTTCCATAGGGAAGAAAATGTACATTTGAAACATGAGTGAACAGTTTTGGGAGTGATAGTAAACTATGGTGTTGTGCTGAACTGTAACACTGTTTTACCAAATGATCTTACAGTTTTGAAACTGTAATTTCGTTTCAAGAAATGCACCAAACCAATGGAAGCCCAATGTGATATGGTTACCATAAAATCCCCTATTCTTCTATTCAGACAGACAAAATGCTGGACTTACAAGATTGAACAGGCTTGGGCATGCTGGTTAGCTTCCTTCAGTAGTAATAACCAAAGCCCAGTTCTATCAATCAAACGACCTAATAATGGCTGTCTAAAAATGAATATCTGACAATGGGGAATGAGCGCCTGCCAACGGGGAGCTGAACCTGCTCACCTCTGATGCCAGGTCTGCTTCTTTAAGACAGACGGGGGGACGGATGGATTGATGAACGGATGGATGGATGAATGGATGGATGGACAGATGGATAGGACAGACAGACAAAGAGACTGCATGTACGTTAAATGTCCAGTGAATACACGTAAACCCTCTCTACTACTAGTCATGTTACAGTCCAGGAGTTTGATTATCACCATTTTTCACGATGCAATCAATTTAAAGCTGTGTTCACAATAATTGCTCGGTTCTTATGCAAATGAAAGGCTCTGATCGCAAAGTTTCTAGAGAATAATCATGGATGGATGACTGAAAGAGCCTCCCATCACTGAAAATCTGAACAAAAGCCGTTGAATAATAAACCTCCAGCAGCCATTGTTGCTAGACCCACTCCTACCTTATCGCCAGTACAAACACCTTTGTTTGGCTGCCTATGTTGCTGGAGTGCCAGTTTTGTGCTCTCATTAATACTGCAGAAGCATGTATTAGAAACGATAATATGAGAGTCTGTGGATGAATGAAATTGTTATAAAGCACAGGGGGAATTAAATCACTCAGCAGTGATCAGACTTGACAGAGGATAATGAGAAACAACATGGAGACACCCAAGCACACTGCAGCCAAGGGGACGCAAAGTGATGCTGCATTTGTGTCTTTGCCATATTGCCTTTTCAGCATACAGTAAACGTGAGTCTCCTGTATGAATCCGTATTGCTTGAGAGTGCATCCGTGTGTGTCTGAGTACGCCGCTGTAGCATACCAATTAAGACTACCTGACCTTCAGAGCACATATATCTGTCACTTGAGTAATACAAACACAGCAGGGTTCCAACGTACATGGGGCCACTGAGTTCCCTGAATACAAATAAGGTCATAAAGAATAATATAAATAACCTTTAGATTGAATCCGACATTTAAATGATTTAACGACTGGATCCGAGGTTCAGCACAGCAACTGCACAATGCACAGCAGAAAATGCCATGAACCTTATAGGTTTCGCTTTAAGAATTACTTTCTAACAGCCTTTTCTTCACATTTACTCCATGGTAGGTATCAATTTATTGAACTCCTACCTTTTAGATGATTACAACTGAGCCTTCCACAATACTTTTTCTTCTACAGAGCAGCATGTTAGATTGGGCCCAAGCTACGTGCCTGATGACCCTCCTGATGCAGCCATTAGTGGAACACCTACACACATTGTATAAAACTAAGGTGTCCAGAGTGGAAAAAAGCCAAGAGTAAATCGTTAAAAACTATTTAAGCACTGTAGATGAGACATGGACATACTTTAATGTGAAATCTACAAGCACGTTTTGTATGTTACAGTAAGTTCATGTAAATGCTCTGCTGGAAATAGCGGAAATAATCTTTTATCTGTTTGATATGGTCATTTAATTTGCAGATTTATGAAAAACTTTCTGAGATTATGTCGATGGAAAGCAAGATGAGTGATTTTCAGTGATAAGGAGTTATTCTTTTCTCTTTTTTAGTTAAATTTAGTTTTAAAGGTTAAATCACTTGCACAAAAATAGGTAACACTTGGCAGGGTTCACCCTGGACAGACTGCTACACACAATCACAGGACTGAATTGTACATATGCATCCACACAGAACCCATTCATGTGTAAAAGCCGTGCACACACATGGTGGTAAACACATCTGAAAGTGAGCCTGGTCAAATGCACACACTTCCACACACTCATCCTCCAGGTGTTGCCATCAGGCCCCTTCAGGTTCTCTCATCAGCTCAGCTTGACTCTTGTGCACAGTTGCTGGGATACAGGAGATCCACCCCCTACATATACATACAAGAGAGCCAAGAAGTGGATGAGAAGCACATTTGCTCTGGTGAATCTTAGAGATGGTCATACATATTTTAAAGCAAAAGCCATAAAAGCCTTTTTTGCCCCCAACTCTTCTGGTGTGTGCATTTGTACGTCTATTAATGTTGAGAAAATTAAAAACTGTCTAAAAAAATAAGATGAAACCTATAAAACCTGTCAACTTATTGCGTGACTTGTCTGCAGCTAAAAATAGGCCAAAAAATAAGATGAGAGCACACGCGTAAATCTCTACCTGTGCATTCATTTTGTTGGAGCAGCCAAAAATATTTAAACATGCAGCCAGCAAAGCTGTAACCGTTAACCTGCTGCCAAAGAGCTGTGTTATGGCTGCCAGAGACTGCATTACATTAACTGCTCACCATCCACCTCCTCCCCTTTTCACTTTCTCTGTTGTCCGCACACACACACACACACACACACAAGCCCGATGTCCAATCAGATAACCCCACACAGACATCCCACCCCTCCAAGACTAATACCACCTCATGACACCCACCAGCATCTCTCTCGCTCTTTCCCCACACAGCGTTCAGCTGCAGAGCTGGTCTAGACCCCTGTTTCTATAAATAGCAAGCAGCACCCATGTCTACCACTGCCAGCCACTCATGCAGCTTTATCTACAAATGCAGATCAACACAGCACGACGGCGCTGAAGGCTTTTTCCAAACCTGCATCTGAATATAGAAATTGTTAATTATGATTGTGCAGACATTGCACATAAAAAGTTCGAGGAGTGATTTAACGAAGCTTATTCAAACCACAAGATATAACGTACTGTACATAATTAGCAGCTTCCCCTATACAAAAGGCATTAGATGCAAAAATGCATAGAAACTAACTACAGCTGGTAAATAAAAAAAATAAAAATGTTTGTTCTATTATTCATGTACAAAACGTTCAGGTGCCAGGTTTTACACAACTGAACTCTTTCTCAGAGGTTTGAATAGAAATCATCACAAGATCAATTTTGTATTATGTACACTGAATTCATTTAACACAAATTCAATCAGTTTTTCTTTTTGCAGGATGAAGAAACGGTAGGATTATGATGCTCTTTCAAAGGTGTTGTTTTTATTTGCCGACATCTGTTAGCGAGATCCAAAAACCAATCACAATATCAGAATCATATTCACCAAAACTGACTGTAATCTTCATTTGTAATCAAAATTGGAATTAAAAACCTAATTCAAACGTTGGATTTGTTTGCAGAACGGGGTATTGAAAAGCTGTCATTGTGCACACCAATAAGTGAATGACCTCTGGATAATTCAGAGTGCCGTCAAAACAAAAATGAACGCAGATTTCAGCTTCAATGACAAAGTGTGCTACTTTGAATTCTGATAGAATTGAGATGTCAGGTGTGAGTGAGCATGACTACCTGGACAAAAGCGCGAAACTTAATACAGTTAAGGAGCAACATCCAGCAATATTTGACCTCGGGTGGGTGAGACAAGTGGGTGACAAGTAAAATGTCAGCATAAAAACATTTGTAAATCCCCCCCTTTGTTGAAAAGCATTAAAATGGCCCATTAATACTCCATGAAGCACCAACCTGAACTGAACTGCTGTATCTCAATTTTCTTTTTCTTTCTTTTTCTTTCTTTCTTTCTTTCTTTTTTTCTTTCTTTCTTTCTTTCTTTTTTTTTTTTTTTGTAAAAAAGGTCAACATTAAAGTGTCTTCAGATTCTGTGCAGCCAAGACCATCCTGCAAACCCGATCCTGTCCTCAGGCTAGTTTTTCTTTTCGTGCAGCTTGTAGGTTTCAAAACCCTGAACTTGACCAGAATTTAGTTTCAGTCAAGAAACATGTTGTGTTTTCCAAACATTTCAAGAAAGTGGGGACAACACACAGGCAGGTATCGCACAAAGTACTGTAGCTGTAACGACCCCACCTGTGAGCTGATTCACAGCTGCATCCCATCAGGACAGTAGATGGGAAGGTACATGACAACAACGCCGAGGTACAGTACAGTAAGTAATATCCTGAAGAGAGACTATATGCAGGTCGACCTTGGTGGCGGTTGAATACATTTATCTACACAACAGCAAAATCACTGGGGAACCGTAGCACACAGACCAAGAATAAATGGAGGAATGGATGAAGAGGCCACTTGTGATGTGCAGTCTGATGCAAAAGCACTGACAAGTGGTGAATAATACATAGTGAGAGTAGTATGAGTGTGGACAGCAGAGGAAAGCAAAAGGAAATGGAAATGATGGCGAGAAATGCAGTTTACATAAAAGCCCATAGCTACAGCTGTATGTTTTTCATTAGAAATCTCCACAGTGTAAATGGTATTCTTCAATTGGGCCAAATTGTCATTTCATTTTCTAAAGTCAGTAAACACAATATAAGAGATGATTAAGATGGTCATTTTGCTGGACAATTTTAAGATTTTTAAAGCCCATCTTGTGCACAATTGGTAAAAACTGAATATATATTCAAAAAGTTATCAGTCCATCACAAGACGAACACAAACTGTGAATTCATTAACCTTGACGAATCGGACTCAGCGCCAATCCAATTAAATTTGTGTCATGTAAACACTGCTATCTGATTGTATTGACACCCATCCAAACGAAACCATGATCAAATTGATGTAACTTGATGGATACACCCAGTTCATGATTTACTTACAGTTTATATCATGTTGGACTGCTTCCCGCTGCCTGAGCTTTAGAGAGCATGTTTGTTACGTAACTCACAGTATGTCACAATATGGTTCACACACAGTGTGAAAAATCTGTCGCAAAACAACTGGTTGATGCATGGTACGCCATATTATGCAAAAACACTACATCTCTGCTTTTCCTGATATGACTCTGAAACATGTTTCCTGTGGCGGTGCATTGAAGGAGCCAGATCAGCCTTGTTGACAAATTAATGCTGGAAAACCGGATGTGTGATCATGTGCGTATATCAAAAAAGGCCCTTGTGTGAAGCTTTAGAATTGGTGCACTGACTGATGGGATTACATTCTTCATGCGCTGAAATTCACACATCAATCTGATCATTATGTAAATGTGAAAAATATAAACTCTCAATCAAAAGAATTTGATCAGACAAAAGACTGGCTACAGCCATAAAAGCACTCATAATCAAACACACACACACACTAATGCCTACAAGCAATTGTCGAGTCACAAACTAACTTCAAACACATGTTCCAAAGAACATGGCAGGTAACTGCAGTACAGGAAGCACATGCAAACACTTACACTTCAATGTAAAGTCAACTCCAACAACTGCACTTCTGCACACAATAAGTGATTTTCTTCTGTAATTTCATCATCAAACTCTAAGCTTCAGTTCAAGTTTTCCAACAGGACTAATGGCTGAAGCTAACCGGAACTGTAACCAGATGTGTTTACTGTTTGGGAAGCAGCGGCAACTAACCTTTACATTTCTCAGCAGGAGTCAGCGTGTCAGACCTGCAGGTGGTAATTCGCCCCTGGGCGACAGTGGAGCCACACAGTTAAAGCATTTGGGTGCATTTTCATGTTGGAATTTCACTTTTTGAACGTGCATTTTTTTTTAAAGACGTGATCAAACAAGTCTATTTCAAAATCATATCTTGATTTTTAAAGACTATAAGGTGAGCAGTCCTGGCAGTTGCATCTCCTTGGTGCCATATCAGCTCAAACAAGGCGTCTTTACTGTAACCAGTAATGTCATACAGTGTAAAGCACAACAACATATTGAATACCAATAAGTAGCATGTGGGTCTGCTGAGCTTCCTCCTATTGTGTCTGTTTTTCATCTCACTCGATTGAATAAATAAAGAGATCCTCATGGTTTGAATCTGAAAATGTTTTGTACCGTGGCTTGTGTTACACCATTTGTTTCAAGAGCCAATCAATAGAATCAGTTCATTCACAAATGTCACAACTCTGTTGTATCTTTAAGTACATGTGATCGGGCGCTTGGGAAAGGGCTTTGTTTCATTTGTGTGCTGTGTGTTGCTGTGTTTGCCTTTGTTTTTCTTTTTTCCTTGAATAAGCCCTTCCCATTCACCTTGATTGGAACCCCTGGTCACGTGAGCCTCTAGCCAAACCTGTATTCAATTAGCGCACCTGGGCTGTGGCAAATTGACAGGTGCATAAAAGGCAGTGTGGCTGTTGGCAGCGGGAGAGCAGACACAGGGCAGCAGACACGGAGGAGCAGACACAGGGGAAGCAGCGCACCGGGGAAGCAGCGCACCGGGAGGACGGCAGCCACACCGCCAAGGGAGCACACTCTGGGGCCGTGACGGAACCAGGACGGGACCAGCGGAGCGATCCAGTTCGAGCACCACACATTGTTGACACGCAGCGGCAGGGAGGAAACCCTGCCACGCCCGTGAGTATTATACTCGTCCAGTGTGGTGCTCACTACATGGACTAGAGCGTGGAGTCGCTTGGTCCCGCTTTGTGCTGGCCCGGTTTTGTACGTGGCAGGTGCCGTTCGGACGTCCCTCTGGTGACCGGAGCAACGCAGAAGGAGGAACTGCACCCCACCCCAGACGACGTTGGGATTGTCTTGGGGATCCAGCCTCCGTCCACGCAGGGTGGAGGAGCCCTGCCCCCAGAGCGGCACCCGGGAGCTGATATTGAAGTGCTTGGACCCCCCCGCAGTATTTAAGACCCGTTTAGAATAGTTTTGTATTGTTTTAACCCTTTTATTCTTCTTTTAACACTATTTATATTTTAGACCAAATAAACTGCATCTTGTATTTCATTACGTGGATTGCTCTTTGTTGGTCACACCCTGCTCTCACTCACCCAATTTCAATACTTTGCCGGCCACTAATATCCATTTACATCCCCCAGCGATAACTCTTTTGAATATCCCCCCTGTTACATTTGGCGTTGTCGGCAGGACCCATTTTGAGAGCTGGTGTCGCCAAATAAGAGCAAACATGATGATGCCTGTGTACCCTGGTGCACCTTGGCTACCAAAATTTATGGGGCCAGGTGGCGATTTAAAATACTCTGAATGGAAAGAGCAAATTAAAGGGCTTTTGAGTTCCCAGGATATAGCAGAGGCAAGGAAGGTTAGCATTGTATTGGGAGCATTAAGTGGTGAAGCCAAACGACAAATAACGGTTTTGAACGCAGCTGAAAAAGATACAACGGCTAAAATATTTGAGTACTTGGATTCTCTGTACGGTGACCAGACCCCCATACCAGTTGTGAGATCAAAATTTTTTAGCTGCTTACAGGGAGTGGATGAGCCTGTCCAATCATTTATTTTGAGGCTGCGTGAGTTGTACTGCAAATTGGACAGTCAGGATCCAGATAATGCTCCTTCTGAAACTGCTTTGCGGGATCAACTACTGCTTGGACTGTGTGATGGGCCTTTGGCTCAAGCCTTAAAGGTTTATGCTCGCCGCAACCCGGGCCTAGGGTTTGCTGATTTGCGGGAGGAAGCCTTGAAGTTGGACTCAGAATATAGCCACCAAAGGCCCGAGGTAACCTGCTCTATGATTACTAAACAGTCTGTTCCTTCCAGACCCCCACAGGATGCCGACTGGAAGGAACAGCTCAAGCGTGAAATTATGGATGACGTGAAGACCCATGTGAAGGGGCTGACACAGGATATCGTGGCAGAACTCAAACCACTCCTGCAGCCAGCCTCACCTCGGCCCCGCTCTTCTAACCCAACGTGGAACAAGCGCTACTCACCCAGACCCCACAACGACAGAGATGAACAGGGCAGGCCTATTTGCCACCGCTGCAGGGAGGCAGGCCACATAGCTCGCTATTGTAGAGGACCTGCTACACCTGAACCAGCTTTAAACTAGCTACCCCTGCTGCTGAGGTCCGAGTAGCAGGGCTTGTTGACACTCCACCACCACCACCCAGGGCCTCTGAAGCAGTTGTCGGCCAATGCCCTATAATTAAACTAACCATTGAGGGGGTTCAGCTCAGTGGGCTTTTAGACACAGGGTCTCAGGTCACATTAATGGCAGAAAGTGTGTTTAATGCACATTTCACACAAGCTAAGCTTGGAAAGACCCCTACCTTGTTCCAATTAAGGGCTGCTAATGGCTTAGAAATACCCTACGTCGGTTATGCCGTCTTAGACCTGGAGGTGGAGGGTATTCAAGTCCCGGGACGGGGGGTGGTAATTGTCGAAGACGAGAGGTGTACCCACCCTTTAATTGTGGGAATGAATGTCATTGTGGCTTGTTGGGATACCTTGTTCAGAAGCCCTCGGGAGTCAGCCGTCCCACAGGTCTTCAAAAAGCAGAAAGTTTGGAGGGATGCGTTTGCCACCTGTTGTCAAATTAACCTTTCCCCCAGGACAGATGGACATTTGGGTTATGTGAGGTTAGCTTCCAAACGTAGTGTCACAGTACCCGCGCAGAGTGAGATGCTAGTCTGGGGGCGGGCAAGGATGGGACCAGGTGGGACAAATTACTGCGCTCTTATAGAGGCCGTGCCGCGTGCTGGTGATGTGGGTGTCGCAAAGGCTCTGGTTGAGGTGAGGAGGGGTAAAGTTCCTGTACGTATTTGTAATCCACACCCATACAGTGTTTCCATTGGTCGATTTGAAAAATTAGGACAGCTCTATCACATTGAAGACGCGGATGTGCACGGTTCCAGTGACCTGGCCCTGTCTCTGGAGGAGGATGGCATTGTCCAGGTGGCCCTGACGAACGCTGCAGCCGCTGTCGAAATCCCAGAATGGCCGACTGAGGTGAGCCTGATGACGGAGCGATCCGATCTGTCCGAGCAACAGCAGGAGGAGCTGTGTGCTCTGTTGCAGAAGTGGGAGAAAGTCTTCGCACAGCACAAGGAGGATTTTGGGCGGACAAATCTAGTGCAGCACAGGATCCCTACAGGAGACGCGGCCCCTATCCGGGAGAGGTACCGGCCTATTCCACCTATGCTGTATAAAGAAATGAAAACCCTCCTCTCCAGTATGCTTGAAAAAGGGGTGATCAAAGAAAGTTGTAGTCCTTGGGCTGCCCCTATCGTCCTTGTGCGCAAAAAAGATGGCAGCTGGCGTTTTTGTGTGGATTACCGGAAGTTAAACGCTGTCACTCATAAAGACTCTTTCCCATTACCACGCATTGAAGAGACCTTAACCAACTTAAGTAAATCGGAGAGGTTTTCGACCCTGGACCTCGCCAGTGGTTACTGGCAGGTCGAGATGCATCCTGATGATCAAGAAAAGACTGCATTTGCGACCCCGCTTGGCCTATACGAATTTGAGCGTATGCCATTTGGACTATGTAATGCGCCAGCAACGTTCCAACGTTTAATGCAACAGTGTCTCAATGGACAAATAGCCGAGTCGTTATTGGTATACTTGGATGACATCATAGTATACTCTGCTGACTTCTCTTCCCATCTCCAGCATCTGGACCAGGTGTTTGAGCGGCTGTGGGGACATGGTCTGAAGCTACGCCCGGACAAGTGTAGGCTACTGCAGCGGGAGGTGACGTTCCTGGGACATGTAGTGGACCAGCATGGTGTGAGGCCAGACCCGGGGAAAGTTCAAGCGGTCCAAGGTTGGCCAGTCCCAACGACGATAAAGCAGGTTAGGGCATTCCTTGGCCTGGCTGGGTACTACAGACGCTTTGTAGCAGGTTTTGCTAAGATTGCACGTCCTTTGAATAGACTCTTAACTGGTATTCCAGCGGACAAGCGTTCCCAATCAAAGAGAGTAACTTGGACCCCTGAATGTCAGGCTTCTTTTGATCATTTAAAAACGGCACTGACTCAAGCTCCTGTACTCGCATACGCCCATTACGACAAACCATTTATTGTGTATACGGATGCTAGCCATCAAGGTCTTGGAGCCGTTCTGTCACAGGTTCAGGACGGTCATGAACGTGTAATCGCGTATGCCAGTAGAAGCCTTCACCCAACTGAACAAAATGATGCCAATTACAGCTCCTTTAAGCTTGAACTGTTAGCCCTCAAATGGGCTGTGACGGAAAAATTTAAGGATTTTCTTACAGGAGCAGAGTTCACCATCTACACAGACAATAACCCTCTGGCCCACCTGCAAACAGCGCAACTCGGAGCAGTGGAACAACGCTGGGTGGCACAGCTTGCTTCCTTCAACTATACAGTGAAATACCGCTCAGGTAAAAGTAACGTCAATGCTGATGCGCTCTCCAGGTTTCCTGTCCATGTAGAACAGGTTGCAGTACAACCGAAGGAGCCCGCCGATGTATCAGCTGTCAACATCATGCCCGACGTTGGATGGAGGGAGGCACAGGATTCTGATCCGGACATCAGGATTGTCAAGGAATATGTCGCAAAGAACAGCTTCCCATCACGCGCTGTACGTTTGGCACTTCCAAATCGAGCTCAGAAGCTGCTTCAACAGTGGAAAAGGCTGACGGTGAGGGGTGACCTACTGTACCGGACGTTTGTTGATGGGGTGACCCATGAGGAGCACCATCAGGTTGTGTGTCCAAGTTGTAGGTGTGAAGAAGTCTGGAGGAGGACACACGAAGCTGGGGCCCACTGTGGTGTGGAAAAGACTCTTGCTCGGTTACGGCAGCAGTTCTATTGGCCGAATATGGAGGGAGAGGTACGAGCATTACATGAAAAATGTGATAGGTGCTGCCTTCAAAAAAGTCGCATTGAGCCTAGGGCTCCACTCCACCCTATCGAATCCACCTACCCACTTGAAATCATTGAGCTGGACTACCTAACTCTAGGCCGACCTACAGATACCTATCAAAATATCCTTGTCGCTACAGATAAATTCACTCGTTTCGCATGGGCTATGCCCACTACTGACCAAACAGCCCAAACCACCGTAAAAATGCTTTGGAATCACATCATACAACCGTTTGGCTGCCCGGCGCGTTTCCATTCTGATCGTGGCCCAAATTTTGAGTCGGCCCTAATGCAACAACTTTGTGATTTGTATGGCATAACGAAGAGTAGGACCACATCCTACCATCCCGCTGGGAATGGTGGTGTTGAGCGTTTTAACCAAACCTTGTTAAACATGCTCCGCTCCTTAGATGAGGAGAAGAAACGCTGTTGGCAAAGTTACTTACCTGAACTAGTCCACGCCTACAACAACACAGTCCACAGTGCCACGGGGTATGCCCCCTCCTTTTTGATGTTCGGTAGGCACCTGCGACTTCCTGTAGATGTACGTTTAGGTCTAAGCTCCCAGCAGCAGTCCTTTGATTTACCTGGATGGGTTCGAGATCATCAAAATAGACTCGCTTTCGCTTATGGCATTGCTCGAAAGAAAGCCGCTGACGCAGCCTCCCAAAACAAACAGCAATTTGATAAAAAAGCCAAAGCCTTGCCTCTGGTACCTGGTGAACGTGTGTGGTTGCGAAACAGACGCAGGGAGGGGAAGGGTAAGCTGAGCACATGGTGGGACCCTGAACCCTTTGTGATATTGGACTGTGTGGGGGACACTGGGGTTGTTTATAGGGTGCGCCATGAGAAAGATGGCCATGAACAGACTGTGCATCGGAATGCTTTAAAATTATGTACTGTACCCCCAACTGTGATGGAGCCACCTACTGGAGAAGCATCCTCCCTGACACAGCAGGCTGGCCTCCCTGTTTTCTATGGGTTCATCCCAGCTGCATCAGAGCAAGATGAGCCTCAAGACTTGCCCCGTCGCTCAACCCGTGTGAACTTTGGCCAACAGCCAGCCCGCTATGGGGACTAGTTTGAGTGCAGGGACTGGCAACTAAAAAAGGTGGGGGAGTGTGATCGGGCGCTTGGGAAAGGGCTTTGTTTCATTTGTGTGCTGTGTGTTGCTGTGTTTGCCTTTGTTTTTCTTTTTTCCTTGAATAAGCCCTTCCCATTCACCTTGATTGGAACCCCTGGTCACGTGAGCCTCTAGCCAAACCTGTATTCAATTAGCGCACCTGGGCTGTGGCAAATTGACAGGTGCATAAAAGGCAGTGTGGCTGTTGGCAGCGGGAGAGCAGACACAGGGCAGCAGACACGGAGGAGCAGACACGGAGGAGCAGACACGGAGGAGCAGACACGGAGGAGCAGACACGGAGGAGCAGACACGGAGGAGCAGACACGGAGGAGCAGACACGGAGGAGCAGACACGGAGGAGCAGACACGGAGGAGCAGACACGGAGGAGCAGACACGGAGGAGCAGACACGGAGGAGCAGACACGGAGGAGCAGACACGGAGGAGCAGACACGGAGGAGCAGACACGGAGGAGCAGACACGGAGGAGCAGACACGGAGGAGCAGACACGGAGGAGCAGACACGGAGGAGCAGACACGGAGGAGCAGACACAGGGGAAGCAGCGCACCGGGGAAGCAGCGCACCGGGAGGACGGCAGCCACACCGCCAAGGGAGCACACTCTGGGGCCGTGACGGAACCAGGACGGGACCAGCGGAGCGATCCAGTTCGAGCACCACACATTGTTGACACGCAGCGGCAGGGAGGAAACCCTGCCACGCCCGTGAGTATTATACTCGTCCAGTGTGGTGCTCACTACATGGACTAGAGCGTGGAGTCGCTTGGTCCCGCTTTGTGCTGGCCCGGTTTTGTACGTGGCAGGTGCCGTCCGGACGTCCCTCTGGTGACCGGAGCAACGCAGAAGGAGGAACTGCACCCCACCCCAGACGACGTTGGGATTGTCTTGGGGATCCAGCCTCCGTCCACGCAGGGTGGAGGAGCCCTGCCCCCAGAGCGGCACCCGGGAGCTGATATTGAAGTGCTTGGACCCCCCCGCAGTATTTAAGACCCGTTTAGAATAGTTTTGTATTGTTTTAACCCTTTTATTCTTCTTTTAACACTATTTATATTTTAGACCAAATAAACTGCATCTTGTATTTCATTACGTGGATTGCTCTTTGTTGGTCACACCCTGCTCTCACTCACCCAATTTCAATACTTTGCCGGCCACTAATATCCATTTACATCCCCCAGCGATAACTCTTTTGAATATCCCCCCTGTTACATACATCTCTCAGTTTGTTGGCACTGTAGCCAGATTGAGATGAGGTTGTTGAGATGAAAAGAAAACAAATCACAATGGGGTTAGCTTTAGGGTATTTTCACAAAATTGCAGTTTTTTTTTATATGTTCCAGAAAAAACATTAAGTCAGAAACTGCTATTAAATAGACAAAAGTAAAGTAAAACAAAAGTAAAAGCCTGAACATTATAACCAGCAGCTGAGACCTCTCACTCACACTATGAAGCTGTCTATTTTTTGGAATAAGAGTGAATATCTGGTCAACTTGAAATCATGATCAGATAGTCATTGTTTAATCAAGCGTTACACTCAAATGCTTTTATATGTTGTCAATTGCACATTCTTCAATCAGACTCTAAAGGTCAGTCATGCAAAACCCATGCTTACCTGCTTTCAGTGACTTTATTTTGTTCAAAATATCCAAAGTTCCTTTGTTCAAAATAAGACAATCTATGCTGCACATGTGTTGTGTGACTTACTCAATCATTGTGACTGATTCAGTTTTACTTGATAAACATATAATGTTTCACAGTCGTGTGCAAACTCAGTATTTATGTGTATATGCATGTATGAGAATAAAAAAGAGCAAGATTATCAAGAAATATGCCCACATAAATTTACAGTAAGATGGACTGATTGCTCGCATCAGGTGATCTGAACAGGAGTGCCCTATCCTCATCCATCCATGGATGGATGTATGGATGGATATGCAGGCTGGGATATACTGCCTAGACAGACCACCAGTCCATCATGGAAAAAATGGGAGTCATAGTGTTTCATTGTTGTCATGACAACGTTGGGGCCAAATCAGTATTGGTGAATTATCTCTGAATTACACGATTGGCCTCAGCTGGTTGAGGCACTCTGCACATCTGTCCGTTTAATGAAGAAACAGAGCAGGACGGGGATTTTAGTGAGCGCACCTTGAAAAACTCTCCTACTGTACGCCTACACATCATTTTCACGTTGCACTGATTCAGAAGACGGTGTTGCAGTATCTCTTGACATCCAAGTACTTATCATTTGAGGATTACAATTTGATGGATCAGATCAGAAATATAAATGTCTAACCGAGGTGTGTTCATCACTGTTTGTGTCGTCATGCAACGCTCGTGTCCTCTTGCATTACGCCATGAACTCATTACAGACAGCGTTTGCCATTGTTACTTGTATCCCCGGCGCATACAAATTGTTCATTTGCATCACCCAGGTGTTTTAGCATCTGTCCCCTCAGGCTAAATGTCAGGATGAGAGACAGTAGTGCCGAGGAAAGTCGAGTATTCCCGTCACAGTCATCCATTCCGATTTACTTGACTTTACAGAGCCAGAGCGCCTGTCAAGCAAACAGAGATACACGTGGCTTTCCCCACCACTGTTTGAAGGGAGATATTTTGAGGTTGTTCTAAAATTCCTTTGATCTTGTCGGTAGCTGCTGAAAATAAAGAGGAGACATAACCGAACGTCGGGGAGGAGGAGTAGAAGCGGAGATCAGGGATTTCTCAATGTGGGAAACAACAGTTGAAAAAAACAGTGATTACAATGCACAGCATGAGCTCATTTCTTTCTTATCGGGCACAGTCCTGCCTTTGTTGTTTCGTCTGAGGTAATGGCCTTTAATTCAGTCTTGATGAATGAAGGGAAATACAAAGCAGTTTTTTTTTTCACAAGGCCAAAAAATGTCCCAGTTTTTTTTGTTTTTTTGTTTTATAAAATTCAAGTTAATTTAACTTTATTTATAAAGCGCCGAATACGACTCAGTCTTTTCTCGGTGCTTTTGCAGAGAAATACAATTCCGCATGAGCCAAAACTCCCTGAGAAAAAACAACTCCCTAACACAGAATGTGCACACATTCGATTATCCAACATGGGTATACAATAAATATCAAAGCAATTTTTCTTTTACAGCCAGCGCTGGACAGGTTTTCCGCTAGTAAACATCTGGGTCTCATAACTTGTTCAGTAGCCTTTCAGTGGCAGTGTAGCTGCAGGATGTCTTCAGGGAAGAAATTTTTATCAACCTCAACCGGCGGGTTTTCTAACATCGAGCCAATGAAATGAAACAATAACACCACATGCATGGGCTGCATAATGGTGCATTTCGGGATTTCATTGTAGAAATATCCCTGGTTTGACTCCATGGTGAGCATTCAAAGCCTTTCTTTTCGAAGTTTGATTGTTCTGCTTGTTTTTTTTATGGGTGACTTGTAATTGACCTGAGATATGAATGCCTGTGGTCAGCTGGGATCCACTTCAGCGCACCACGACCCTGAGCTGTATGAAGAGGGATTAAAGATGGATGGACAACACTATGTAGGGCAGCTGTAGCTCAGCTGGTGGAAGAGGTTGTCCTCTGTGATGAAGACGGGTGGCTTTAGTCAATGGCTCCACTTGTTTACGTGTCGAAATGTCTTCGAGGAAGACACCTGATGGTGTGTGAGCACCTCTTGCTGTAGCCTACACCGCCGGTGTTCATTTGTTAGAGAATGGGTGAATATGACTAACTATGTAATGGACTTTATGACTGCTAATATTGCAAAAACATTCTGTATGACTGAAGTTCTTTTACCATTTATATAACTGTATACATCACATTTTTTCTTGTTTTTTTCAGAAAACTTTTTTTATTTGTACTATTATCATAGATCACTAAGAAATATCACGTTTTGTAGCAGAGGCAACCACTATGCCAGAAGGCCTGAATAAAAGTATGCCAGACGAAGGAACTCACTTCATTACGGGGAGTATTCTCAGAAAACATTGTCTCTGATTCACTAACAGTTGATCTGAATCACAGTGGGAAACATTTCTTGGGAGTCCAAATAAAAACACTAACAAATGCATTGCATGCTGGACCCAGTGAGCGTGATCAGTTTATGATATAGGCTCTAGCTGACAGTAAAAATGTTTTCCCTGTTTCTTTTGACACAAATAAAAGAATTGTGGCTCCTTCATACATTGCTGACACTGCGGCTAGTCTAATACACACTCCCTCCTGCATGTCACATGAATGCATGTACTCAAATGCATGCAGACAGTGCGCCCACAATCGTGTCCAGGGTGAGAATCGAGTGAGAATGAATGAAAGCGCATGAAAAACCTCTCTCCACTGACTGCTATGGACTAATTTGCATCGCAGACGCTGTGAACATTGAATGGGAACAGGAGGAGAGTCGCATACATGCATGTATGCATGTATGATCACCTGCATCTACACATCCATTCATTTACACGGTGTGTGATGTGCTGTTTCATTTGTTTGAAGACATGGTTTACGGAGATATAACCAATCTGATGCATGAGAATACATGTCCGGAACGTGCTGGGTGTTTTCTGTCATGGATTGAAGAATAGCTTCCTGCTTAAAGTCAGACCAACAAAATGCGGAGCACGTTTTTTCATCTCGTCCTTAAGATTTCAGATTTTTAGGAGTCATTTTGCTTTCTCACTTGTCTTGATTTGTTAAACCTATGTATTTCTTTTTTACATTCTTGCTTGTTTAATTCACGCCTTACCTACATCAGTGATGAAGTCTGGGTGGCATTTCATTGCATTGATTTTGCAAAGTGCTTGCTGTATATCAATCAAATATTATTGCTGTACTTAGCAGGAAAATACTGCACCGACAGGTGCAGTGAAGTCTTTTTTCTGCTGGCAGCGTTTGACATTATTCTTTGATTTTGACCCTCCTCACTTTTGGCCCCTTTCTCTTCAGATAAAAGAGTCGACTAGAAAGCCCAAATACATAATTCCTTTTATGTAAATGAAAAGCAATCTTATCTGTGTGTGTGTGTGTGTGTGTGTGTGTGTGTGTGTGTGTGTGTGTGTGTGTGTGTGTGTGTGTGTGTGTGTGTGTGGGGAGAAGGTAATTGTCAAGGACCAGGGCTTCGTGTCACTGTGGGGCCAGAAAACAGGCATGTAGTTTATATGTGGTTTAACCTTTTCGCCACAGCAGCAGGCGTGTCAGAGAATCAGTCATGGCATCAGCGCCATGCCTCAGGCTTAAAAAGAAAAAGAAAAAGTAGACGGGGACAAAGAACTGAGTGGGATGATACACTCCACTGCGATGAGACGTGCCAGTCTGCCTCCTCGTGATCACTGAAAGAAATCTACTTTCACATATGACTTAGTTTTAAACACAAATGTTTTGTGCTTATAGTTATGATTCACAATATTCTGATTGGCTGGTGAATTTCCAACACCTTCTCATCTGGAGAACTTAGCTGCTATACCTAATGTGAAGACTAACTTCTTATTACACCATATCATTACAGAGACATGGTTTGGAAATGAAGAGTGCTAAAATTGATTTGCAAAATAAAACTTAATTTTCACTCTTCTCGATAGCAATCGCAGACATTTTTCCAGGGATTTGTTGGAAAAACTCAGACAAATTGCAGGTCTGAGCCTTGAGCATTTTAATTACCACTGAGACCACAGTTGCCTTTACTTTTTACATCCCTCTATCTCTTTTTCAACTCCTGTCTGGTCTTGCTGTCACCTGAGATTACTACATCTAACCACCCAGCAATCTGGTTTTCAGTCCTTACCAGTTTGTCTGTATCGTAAGTCTCACAGGATCTAGATTCATCTGCAATCACCTTTAGGATGCAGCTCATTTCAACACTGGGACTTCAGTTTACATTGGCGTTGATGTTTCTCTGGTTTATTTCAGTTATTTGTCTAAAGTGCCACCTCCATGTCATGTTTGTTTATATTCATTATATTAACGTCAGTGGCCTCAATGTACTATTCCGATCATTTCCCCACCATGACGCCAGTCACGCCAAACGGGTATCTGATCAAGTTGTGAGTCTTGTATTCTAACCCCGTTATGTCAACATTCATGAGCGGCAAAATGCTTTTCTGCTATCGTACTGAGAATCAGCAAATGTTTCCTCATGAAATGGAAAAACAGGGGTTTTTGAAATCTACAAAGATACACACATATTCCATTGTAGTACATGAAAAAAAAAATCCAGAAATGATATGAATCTTATCTTTTTACTTGCTATCCTGTTTTACCTGAACCATGTGAGAAGAACAAATCTGATGCAGACTCATTAATACCGTTTTGTCAGATTTGCATGTAATTAACAATAATGAGACCCACTTCGAATTACTATCACAGATATTTTCTGGTCTTGTTTTTTTTTCTTTTTTAAATTATGTTGATTTGTAAATGAAAAAGGAAAGAAAGCCTAATGGATCTTTCGTCTTTGTCCTATTCTAAATGAACCATAATCGCGAATCTTTTTAAAACACACTATTCAGACATTTGAAGTGAACAGCTGATATTAGTTGGGTTCTCTTCATAGCAGATGGATGTTGGATGGATACTGTTGGTTCTAAAGAGCCTTAACCTGGAACGTTTCGATGTCTGTATGTCATTTTCAGCAACAGAGAAATGTATTCTCTCTCTCTCTCTCTCTCTCTCTCTCTCTCTCTCTCTCTCTCTCTCTCTCTCTCTCTCTCTCTCTCTCTCTCGGTGTGGTGAGATAAGAATGACTTCATTCTTTTCCTGCCGCCTTGGTGTGGACGATCTCACCACACATCATTCAGGCAGAACGTTTTATCACGTGTGCCCTACAAGGATTGTGTGATTAATCAGAAAATGGAATCTGCTTGGCGAAGGTCAAACAGCAGAAATGATTCCATTTCCACTTTTCCACTGGTGTGAAAGGTTGCACCAAACCTGGAAAAAGCAGTGCCCTGGTGGAGAAATCATTTAAAGCACATAAAGACGTGCAAGTGGGAGACAATTCATTGATTTCTCTGGACCTCTGCACTTGAGTTTCCAGTGATGTCCTGGGTAAACCTAACTCTGATGTTGTCCTTGCCACCTCGAGGAAACAAACATATTTCTCTGTTGTGGCAGAGCAGCGGGCGATGATGCATGATGATGCCATCATTAGCGACAGCTTTGATGGATGAAGACATTTACAGCATGCAGGACTTTGGCCTTTGCTGGAGTAGATTTGCTTGCGTTTCTTCTCTCCATTCACTGTACAGTGAGAGCAGCAGAACAACACGAAATAAAAAATAACCAATAAAAGAGCAACAGAGAATTTTCTGAATCTGTGTCTATATTTGTGCCCTGTAGTGGTGTGGTGGTGCGCGCTCAATATCCCCGGGTCGAATTCAACTGGGGGTCTTGCTGTGGGGAGTTTATATGGTTTGGTTGTGCATTTGGAGGTTTTCTACAGGTACTCTTGTTTTATATAGCAGATCAAAAAGGTGCATTTGAGGATAATTGGTGACGGATGGAAGGATGGATGGATGGGTAGCTCTTTGTTGTGCTTTTTCCCAGTGAAGTCAAGTTGCTGGATGTCCCTGTCAATTTGAAGCAGTTATTGCTTTTAGTGGAAACCGTTCTACCAAATAAAACTTGTGAGTGAGAGTCAGATGTATTTCCAAAAAAACCGCGCTGCCTGTTTCTCAGATTTTAACAATATGTAGTCAGATAAATACATGCAACTATGACAATGGAAAGTTGACAAAAACACTATAATCTGGGTTTTTCAGGGGTCCTACAGCATGGTGGTAACAGCCAGCAGACGCAGCCTGTCCCATTAGAAAACCCATTGGGACGATTTTCATTGTTAAAAACACACGGCTTTATTGAAATTGTCAATAAATACCACTGGTCACACAAAAGAGGAATCACATGGAGTTGTGGTATAAAAGGGGAATGATGAGAAAACCAAGAAAATGAAGGCCTGTTTGAAAGAGCTCACTTGATTATATTTGCACAGCATGAGGTTAGGCAGGCAGTCTGCTATCACAGAATGGACTAAGTGTTTTCAAAGCCCACACAAAATCAAGGGGAGGTTTTTTTCTCTTTTGCTCTTTCAAACTTTCTCTGTCACGCACAGACAAATTACCACCTAGCCTAACGCGCCAATAATTATTCCGTACTACACTGTGCAATTCTAATTACAGCGAAAATGGCAGGTGATGCTTTTGAGGATGAGGTTAGTGCTACAGCAGAGTGGCTTTTAACTCTGAATGCAAGAAAAATGTAGAAAGCTCCTCTCCAAAAACTGTGTGCTGCTCTCGTACCATCACGCTGAACTCATCTCCCACCTATCGTTTCTTTTTTCCCCCCATCTTCTCCTCTCAGGCTGGCACCAACTCTTCCCTAATTGATCCCACACTGTGGCTTCTGACAGGCAGTCGACACATGGTAATGTGAGACGAGCTGGGTGCCGGCCCACTGAGTCATCGCTCCCGTGGAGAGTTTGTGTGGCCGCTGGTGAAGGAGCGAGCTTGACGTCACGTTTGCCAGCCCACGTTATCGCGCTCTCAGAGGACGGTGCAAACTTCTGACCTCTGAACTTCAGACAGGAGTTTATCCAACAAAAGATGGAAAAAAAAAAAGTGCAAATCGTTGAAATCAATTTCACCAGTGGTTTAAGTTTACTGCTTCCTAAAATATACTAAAGTTTGAACAGGTTTATTCTATTTATTTACAATCATTAGCAACTATGTTAATCAATGTGATTATGCAGTAATCAATGAGATGTGTAGGCTGAAATATGTCATTTTCAGACAACAAACTAGCAGCTTTTCTCCTCTAATTAGATACATTTTGGCCTTCAGATAACAGGATAGAATAAGACAACCCCTCCAACAAGCTAACAGTTGGTTTTTCTACCTTTTTATACTCTAATTAGGTACACATTCAAGCATCCAGCACAAACTTTCTCAAAAGCTTATAAAAACATGAAACAAATTTTACAAGCACCGTTTCTTCACCAACTAGACACAAATCATTTAGACAACAAGCAAAGCCTACGAACAAACTAAATACTGTCTTCCAAAATCATAATAAAACATCTTTATAAAACATCATGACAGTCCTCTGATATCGTTAGGACACTTCTGCAGGACTGTTGCTCCTGAAATGCATTGTGACAGGCTGTTATAAATTCAGAATATAGTGTTAGCTTTTGGACGGGAACAGTAGTTCTATAAAAATGATAATTTTTCTATTAGGTTTGTTGCGTAGTGCAGCACAAAGCAATGCAAAGTATTCTATTAGATTAGTCCAATCTTGTTATTGATATTGAAGACAGAGAGTGTTTTTATATTTAAAATGTAATTCAGAAAATGATGAAGCTGCAGTAATCATGCATCCCCTTCTGAGATTAATCATTAATAAATGAGATTAGAACTCTGAAAGAGGTCAATATGTCCCAGTTGTAGCTTTGTTTTTTTTTAAAGATGCATGCTATTCAGAAAACATTAAAAAGCCTAAAATTAAATAAAGCTAAAACAATCATTTCTGAGGGAATTAAAATATGCCAATTTTCCAATACACAGTAGTGTGTTATCATCATTCTGCAACAAACAGTTATCTCTCTGAAAGAAATGGAAGGAAATCGATGAATAAAAATCATGATATTTACAGAACAACTGCAAATCGCTCATGAGTGGACGTTTGTATGTATTGTAGAACTCACTTTTGTACTCAGTTACAATTTTTAGACATGGGCAGCGAACATGTAAGTAGATTTTTCAAAAATATGTCTGCAAAAGGGAAGTGAAGTGCATGGATCCCATGTTCAAATCCAGAGGCTTTTCTGTGTGAGTTTGCATGTTATATTTGTTTGGGTTTTCCTCAGGTATTCCAGTGCAGAGACACGCTCTTGAGGTTAATTTGTAGCTCTACATATAGGTGTGACTATAAGTGCATGGCGCTTCACTCATAGCCAGCTGGGACCATCTCCAGCACCCTGGGGCCCAACGTTAGATAAAGCAGTATAAAAGATGGATGGATTGAAAAGAAGAAGCCATCATTGCACAAAACAGACATTTATTTCCCAAAGAATCGCTGATGTTACTCTACAGTATACATTTAGGATGACAAAGGCATGACTCAGCATTTTAATGGTTATGTAGACTTTCGCAGCAGTTTTTGAGTTAAGGGCTGGTTCAGCATCTGACTTAACACAAAATAGTTATAGATTGCTGACTTGTGACACAATGTTTTCAGCACAATTATTCTTCAATAATGTTTTTTTTTTTTTTCTTCTCTAGACCGAGAAATCTAGTGTGAGAGGGAAACTGCCATCTTTTCCTGCCATCTCCTGGCAACCAAGCACATGAATGTCGTACTTCATTAACAATATCCTGTGATTGGAATTCAGCCAGGTTCAGGGGATTAATGTTGTTTCCCTGTGACTTTGAGGAATGATTGTATCTTGTCTTTGTTAGGATTCAAGCAGTTTTTTCTGAAGTAGCTTGCACCTTTCAATTTGCTCTGGATATTTTCACTGTGTCTGAGGACGACATGAGATAAAACATTAATCGACGCAACGGAACATAAGGGGAAGTGTTAGTGATTAAACTACGTCACAACAGAATCATCATTCATCTACCCCAAATGCTCCTATGCGTTACATCAACCTGAACCTACACACTTCTTCAGCATATTCAGAAATTTGACCTTTTTTGTGCTAGAGTCATATTCTTCATTGGAGACGAGAACTCGTTGAATTTAGGAGATATTTCTCACTAATGATTAAAATTCTGTCGTCAGCGCTCCACTCAGGAGAGGTGACGGGGCGAAAGAGAAGTGACACATAAAATATGAATGAGGTCACTTGCAGCAGGAACTTCGCAGAATACAAATGACAGTCGGTGTTACGGACCCCGCCAATACCAATCTGCAACTGTGAGGAGCTACTTTCATATATACAAGCTGTAAACAGCACTCCTGTAAACAGGCCAAACCAACACTGCGTTGAAGGTGATGGTGACTCATTGGCCTGCTTTTAGGGCAAATCATTTTTACAGTTGTTTGACTGCTTGGAGACGAGCAGCAGCAGAATGAGTGCTGTAGAGCATCATGTTTCCAGTTAACTTTCAAGTCCACAATGATGAAGTGCTGTAGAGATATGATTAATCAGGCAGTTGTTAGGATATGGAGAAAACTTAAAATTCCTTCCTGACTTTTATCAACTGCAATGGCGTGGGAAAAGGACTCTCTATCGAAACTGGAAGAAGAGGGTTAAAGTATTAACATGTTTTATCATTGCAAGGCCTGCACG